>NC_041715.1:18799863-19144981 GCF_900700375.1 Denticeps clupeoides
CTATCGGTCATTTATTGGTTTACTGCCGAAAAGTCTGTTGCTCTATGGCCAATTGCATCGTACATGGCTCCATGTGGCCTGTGTAGCTAAGGATTATAGCTAAGGGTCACATTCGTAAGAAGACCATTTGTAATAGATTGGTTGAAATTTAAGTTGAACCAAATCTTTGCTCTTGTCTTACTCCTTTGCTCTTTGCTGGATACTCTCCTTCTTGATTTCTGATTATTTGATTTGTGTGTGTGTGTGTGTGTGTGTCCCTTTTGTCTGTGTGCAGTAAGCAGGAGGTTCCTATGTGTCATAATGTTCCGGTGTTGAGGGTGGAGGAGTGGCCGCTGCCTGGTGATGTGCTGACCAAAGATACAGTCAGAGCGCTCACTGACCGGGTCAGTTCTTTAAAGGACTTGAAGTCCACGATTCATGGGAATGTCTGACCAGCTTCAGCTTGTTAAAGTGCATGATAATCAGCAAAAACAGAAATTCTGATGTCTGTTAAAGCAGACTGCAGTACATAAGTGGGGTTTAAACATAAACATATTCATTTGCATGGATGTACGGTCTTAGGTTTGCTTTTCAACATCAACGCCTTCAAAAAAGAAAGTTTCCTCAGTCATGGTAGCATAAGATAATTGTAAAAGTCGCTCTGGATAAGTGTGTCTGATAATGCTGTAAATGTAAATGGGTGCTCACGGCAGGCGCTGGCCGGTAAGGAATCGGACCCGTAATCAGACTGAGGTCCCTGCATGCTCCCCGGGTTAAAAGCAGGGGACACATTTCATTGTGTCACCATGTGCGGTGCAGCAGTGTTTCACGATGACAATCACTTCATCACTTCATGCGCCTGATTAACAGGTCCTGCTAAATGCAGTAGACACCAGCAGTCATGGCGGTAACATTTACGTGGACAAGACGTACCTTTCGCATGCACACACACACTCACCAAAGATATATATATTCGTGTAGCACTTAACAATTCCCTGGCATGTTCTATTCTTGACAAGTTCGGCCTTATCAGGGCTCTTAGTTTTGTAACTCAAAATCTATGGAAACCGAATGAGAATTGCTGGTGTCTTCCTCTTGTACGTCGCTTTGGATAAAGTTCTGCAAAGTAAAGTCAAGTAAAGTAAAGGTCACAGTCCGTAAAATGGTCGTTTAATACACCCCCTAAATCTCTGACAGTGGGATGAAGCTGTGTGTCGCTTTGTAGGTGAACAGCACTGCGCAGGGTGGCATCCAATTTGTGGGCTCAGTCCTGGTGCAGTTGGGAGGAGGTTGTAATGGTCGCATGTCCAGTCCTAGAAAGGGCTGCCACTCCCCACCTGGAAACTCCCCAAGTACCCCACCAGGGGACCAGGACCAAGGCAACGACAGGGACAGTCAAGGTGATCCGCTGTTCCTGTAGGCACGTAGACATGTCAGATTTCATCATTACAGGGCTGTTGAGGAACCCTGCTCTCTCTGTCCTCCAGACCTGAGTCTCATGGTGCTTTTCCATTCCTGGCCCCCTGGCTGCGTCCCAGTGGATACCCCGGCTTGCTGCTACCATCAGGGGGCGCTGTCCATGCGTGTGTCCAGGAAGGGCCAAGTCATCAGTGGCCTCGAAGCCGATTGGCTGCAGCTCACTGGCTCCTACTACTGCAAGGGTTGGTCCCTTGTTGACTCCTTTGTGTACTGGGACACACCGAAAGGTACATAATATTAACCTGCATGAACTGTTTATTATTGATTATTATATAGTAAGTATCCGTCAGACTTTTTAGATCGATATATACATCCTGATTGAGGGACAGTATGAAGTTAATATTGTTATATTGTAATGGCCTGAATAATACAGGCACCATGTTTGTGCCTCTTGTTTGATTTTAACTGATGCTCTGCTTGTCGCGCTCTTAGGAGAGCCTGTGCCCAGGTCGCTGGAGGGCCTGTTTGTGTACGAGGAGCGAAGCGCTTCCCTGCCAGCTAATGACACCATCGTAGTGGAGCAGTGGTCTGTAATTGAGGTAACACCAGTGTCGGGCTGCGAATTCATGCATTTCAACTCTGTCAGATATGGCGATCTGATGCTTACAAAGCTAATGGAAAGGTGCAACAATTCAGTGTCAATGAGCGCTATTCTCAAAGCGGGCGTGGCTTGTTAGTTAGCGTGAGGTTATGTTCCACAATCACTATTTTAATGTATTTTGTGTGTTTAAACATTTGTCTCTGTACTGTACTTGTTTTCATGTTCTTGTTCTTCATGCATTTCTGTCTGTAAGTGCAGATCACATGTGTGTGTGTTTATTGCTTTGTTTGTTATGTTCCCTGCAGGGATCCACGTGAAAAGCGATTACGGACCACTTCTGCACACGCTGCAGAATTTGGATGGTTGCTCACCTGTGTGCTCCCCACACCCATCATCCGTCATGACAAGTAATGAACAAGCACAGTTCACCTTCTCACACACACACACACACACACACACATTCACTGACTCAGCCACACCCACTCTCAGCTCTGGTCTACAGTGATTTTCTGCAGGTCAATTTAAAGTTCTTGCATCTTCTACTCTTCTCTCTGGCTCCTGCAGCTTGAATACACTACCAGTGAACAGTTTGGACACACCCATGCATTAATTTACTCAACAGGGACGGTTTCCAACAGTCCTGAAGAGATGGTAGTAGCCTAGTGGGTAACACACTCGCCTATGAACCAGAAGACCCAGGTTCAAATCCCACTTACTACCATTGTGTCCCTGAGCAAGACACTTAACCCTTAAGTGTCTCCGGGGGGGGCTGTCCCTGTAACTACTGATTATAAGTCGCTCTGGATAAGAGCGTCTGATAAATTCTGTAAATGTAAATGTAAATAAAGGTTTATACTTAACATTTTCTTATCATTCACTCATGTTAATGATCATCTCATCAAGCGGCTTTTGATGATGACAATAGTGAACAAAGCAGCCATGAAGGTTAAAAGCGGCAATAAACAGATTCATCAAACATACTTCACTTTCTCCTGATAAAAAAAAAATTAATATTTTTTTTGCACTGGATTATTCAAAAATGGCTCCATTATAGTTTGAAACATTTTAAGTGGTAGTGTATATTTTGTCTGTATGACTCATTGCTGAAAATGAATATTTCTGAAGCCCTCAATGTTGTTGATGATATTGCCTTTTGTCCCTTTACAGTGAAGGCAATCTTGCCACCAAGCAAGTTGTGTTTCTGCAGAGACCAGTAACGAACTCAACTGGTACCACAGAAGAATCAGGTAGAAACCAGAAGAAAACACCCAGATTAAAGATTTAGGACACGAGCTTCTGTTTTTTCCATCACTAATGTCACAAAAGTGTCTTTGTGCAGATGGGTTTATTTTATTGGCTCATGAATTTCCTGCTTTTTACTGTGAATTATTACTTTCTTAAGCAGAGGAGTTGCTGACATGGGGCAGTGGTGGCCTAGCGGTTAAGGAAACGGCCCCGTAATCAGAAGGTTGCCGGTTCGAATCCCGAACGCCAAGGTGGCACTAAGGTACCATCCCCACAAACTGCTTCCCAGGTGCCTGTCATGGCTGCCCACTGCTCACTAAGGGTGATGGGTTAAAAGCAGAGGACACATTTCGTTGTGTCGCCGTGTGCTGTGCTGCAGTGTTTCACAATGACAATCACTTCACTTTCATGCAGGACCATAATGCAGGATATTAATATCATGTGGTGGCTCAGCTTCTCCTCACATCTGCTCATTTTTCAGTCTTATTTTAATTAATTTACAATTATACAATGCCTTTTGTCCCTGCAGACATCCCTCTCAGTGATGTGTCAAGTCCGTCTTTGAGTCAGCTTGAAGATTTGCCTCCCTGCCCAGGCGGGATCAGGGAGATCTCCATGTTCGGGGCAAGTTATCCCAGTGCCTCGGCCCACTTGGAGGAGGGGGGATTTGAGCAGGATGATGGGACGGCTGAGGTCACTTGTATGTGACTGCAACTCGTCACTAAAGTCATGTGACCTCCATAATGGAGGAACGCTGGCATCTTACCCAGAATATACATTTACAAGCAGCACTTTTAATCAATAATTATTTTGAAGCCATACTTACCGGTAGAAGTGTTGATATTCCTGCCTCTGTGTTGCTTTTTATCATTTATTTATGAAAATAACGACACTTCAGAAATAATCTGAAAGCACATGATCAGTGAAGAAGAAAGAATCCACATCCGAACTCTTGATCACGATGGTATTCAGCAGATTTTCAGTACTTCTGCACATTTTCCTCTGTTGTTGTGGCCTGTGTTATTTTGACGTCAGTGATGTTCTCACTTATTGGCAGGATGTGTTTCAAATGCTGTTTAAAGATTCGGGAGCAGCATTTTGTTGGTACGGGATGTGTACAAAATCTGTTTATAACGCCTGAGCTTGAAGTTTTTCTCTGTTTCTCAGTTTGTTCAGGGTTGAGGTGTGAATAATGAACTGGGTTCAGCTGATCTCGGGACCTGTGCAGGATTTGCACACCTTTGCATTATTGTTACTGATGGCTGATGTTTGATTTTCTACAGGAATCCCCTCACTGTTACTTCTTGTTTGCTCTGAGACGACACTGTTTGTGTCTTTTTGTGTGTTCTTGGTGTGGTTTTGGGATTTAAAGCTGAAGGACCAATGATAAAGTTTACAGCAAATACAAATTTTACACAAGGAGTGACAGGATTCGGGGACAGAACCTCTCATCTCCATTCCGCTGCTACAATTTCACTTTTGTCTAAATATTAAACATCAGGTAGCAGAAATGGAAATGTTTTAGAAATGAATGCTTCTGTAAGATGAAACTTTTATAACAGTTATATTTGTCAAGAAACAAAACCAACAGTATTATATATACGTTACAGTGTTCGTTCTTATTAAAACTTCTTTTTCCATCTGCTGTTTTTGTCATTTTATGTACCAAGATTAATTAGAGGTAATAATAATGAAAAAACAATTATAATTATTAAAAAGAATCATAACTATCAATAATTCATAATTATAATTGGCATTCAGTGTATTTCTGTTGCTGTGAATAAAATGAAAAGAAAAATTCAAGTACTTTAAAATGAAATCTGACTAAATGGGAACTGGTCTAAAGAGACGAATTACCGAAGTAAATGATGTTCTGAAGAAATGTTAAAATAACATGCAATTACATTACATGAATACAAAACCATGCAATAAAGCAATTCAACAGAAAATGTACAAGTCATGTGTTTATGCTCACTGCTTCACTGGGCTAGAAAGAGGAAAATTTTCATTTCAGAATCACATTTATTGGCCAAGGATGGGAGTTCCTGTACGGTCGAGGTGTGGCAGGATATAATGAAGCTCCATCTTCCACTAGTAAAAACTGCAGGCCGTCCAGTTGGTGTTCTGTAATACCCACATAATACAATCAAACGTTTTCTTATGTAATTAAAATTAAATTATAATATAGTGAATGTTATAACACAACGCATTAGAAGTGAGATATGACGTGTAACTAATCATTGACAAAGCAAGTTGGATGATCAGCGTTAGATCAACATTACAGGAAAATAAAGCAAAGTATTGTGGTTAGTGTTATGTTTGCTGTTAGTGAATAACCACGCGGACTCTCGACACGCTGTCTGATTCTTTTTTCTTTATTTCTGTATACCCAGAATCCCTTACAGCAACACCCACAACCTGGAACACACGCAAAACGTACACTGCCCATGTGCATATGTAACAGTATTATTTCTGTAATCGATGTATTTTCTGTACTTTACTTTACTTTACTTTATTTAGCAGACGCTTTTATCCAAAGCGACTTACAAGAGGAAGACACCAGCAATTCTCGTTTGATTTCTATAGAATATTGAGTTTACAAACTAAGAGCCCTGATAAGGCTTAGACTTGTCAGTGAAGAGTATGCTCAGAGATTGTTAGGTGCTAGACGAAGAAAATTATAATGTATACATTTTTGTATTGTTTGTGCAATGTGTATGCATGTGCGTGTGTAAGTGTTAGATTTGTCTGTAATATTTTTTGAACAAGAGGGTTTTCACCTGCTTCTTAAAAGTGGTGATAGTCTCGGCTAGTCGTGTGGAGGAGGGCAGGTTGTTCCACCAGCCAGGGACAACAACGGAGAACAGAGATGATTGGAATCGGAGACCCTGTGAAGAAGGAATTTTTAGTCTCCTTTCATTTGCAGATCTGAGAGAGCGTGCAGGAGTGTAGCTAGGTAGTAGTGTGTTGATGTAGGAGGGTGCAGTTCCATGTAAAACCCTGTAGGCAAGCATCAAGGATTTGAACTCAATGCGAGCAGCTACCGGGAGCCAGTGGAGGGAGGTAAGAAGAGGTGTAACATGGGTGTATTTTGGCTGATTGAAAATATTTTGGATCATCTGGAGTGGTTTTATGGTGACTGCAGAGGCTCCAGCCAGGAGAGAGTTACAGTAGTCGAGTTTGGAGATGACCATTGCCTGGACGAGGAGCTGCGTAGCCTGTTGTGAGAGAAAAGGCCGAATATTGCGAATGTTGTAGAGAGTGAACCTGCAGGATCTGGAGATCGCAGCAACATGATGGTTCAAACTCAGTTTGTCATCTATCCAAACTCCAAGGCTTTTTGCAGATGCCGTGGGTGTTAACAGTCGCGATCCAATTTGAATTGAAAGGTTTTGCTGAGGGGAATTGTTGCCCGGAAAGATCAGAATCTCGGTTTTGGATAGGTTGAGTTGGAGGTGTCGCTCAGACATCCATGCCGATATGTCTGAGAGGCAGGCCAAAATTTTTGTTGCTATAGTAGCATCTTTGGTGGGAATGACAGATAGAGCTGGGTGTCATCAGCATAAGAGTGATAGGAGAAGCCATGTGATTGGATGATGTGACCAAGTGAGCGAGTGTATATTGAGAATAGATGAGGGCCAAGGACAGAGCCTTGTGGAACCCCTGTGGTTACCCTAGAGAGGACAGATGTCTCACCTCCCCATGATACCTTAAAGGACCTGTCGTAAAGATAAGAGGTGAACCAATCTAGTACGGTTCCTGTAACTCCTAAATCAGAGAGTGTGGTGAGAAGAATTTCGTGGTTAACTGTATCGAAGGCAGCAGATAGATCAAGTAGGACAAGGACAGATGATCTGCGGGCAGCTCTTGCAGCACGAAGGTCGTCCATCATTGCCAAGAGGGAGGTTTCAGTTGAATGCCCTTTCCTGAAACCAGACTGAAAAGGGTCGAGAAGATCATGCTCGTGGAGAAATGAGGAAAGTTGAGCCAGGACTGCTCTTTCAAGAATTTTGAAAGAAAAGGAAGGTTGGAGACTGGGCGGTAGCTATCCAGTAGAGATGGGTTTAATGTGGGTTTTTTGAGCAGTGGAGCAATGACAGCCTGTTTGAAAGCAGTGGGGAATGTTCCTGTTGTGAGTGAGGAGTTTAAGACGTGTGTCAGAGCAGATAATATGGTGGGCTGTATGGACTGAAGGAGGTGTGAGGGGATTGGATCCAGGGAGCAGGTGGTGGGGTGACTAGACTGGAGAAATGAAGACACGTCTGATTCAGAGAGGGGAGTAAAGGAAGACAGATTCCTGGTTTCAGAGGTAACAGCAGGACGGGGTCTGGGGTTAGGCAGTGAGAATTGTTTGCTAATGTCAGCCACCTTCTCTGTGAAGAAGGTGGCGAAGTCTTCAGATGAAAGAAGTGGAGGGGGGAGGGGGTGGAGGATTCAGGAGACGGTTGAAAGTCGAGAAAAGTTTTCGAAAGTCATTGCAGTTGCTTACTTTGTCCTGGAAGTATCTGGTCTTTGCTGTAGTTACAGCAGCAGAGAAGGATTTTAGGAGAGATTGATACTTATTAAGTTGAAGCGGGCACTTGGATTTCCTCCACTGCCTTTCAGCTGCTCTAAGATGGGTCCTGTGGCGACGAACCTCGTCAGAGATCCACGGCGAAGGTGGAGTCGCACGTGTTGGTTTTGAGGTTAGAGGGCAGAGTCTCTCGAGGCAAGATGTTAATGTGGAGAAGAGGATGTCTGTAGCACAGTTAGTGTCCTGAATAGAGAGGATGTCTAGGGGGGAGAGCTCAGAGGAAACAGCGGAAGACAATTGAGTAGGGCAGAGGGTGCGGAGATTACGGCGAAATTGTGTTAAGTGTGAGGTGGGTGTGGTGCGTGCCAGGGGGGATAGTCTGAAGTGAATAAAAGAGTGATCGGATAGATGTAGAGGAATGACAGAAGTGTTGGCTGTGGAGCATTTGCGTGTGAGTACGAGATCTAGTTGTTTTCCAGCTCTGTGCGTTGCGGGCATGCAGAGAAGTGTAAAGTTGTAAGCAGAGATGAAGTGTTGGAAGTCAGTTGTTTGTGGCTTGAGGAGATCGAGGTTGAAGTCTCCTAGTAGCACAAGGGGCAGTTCATCATCTATAATTGAGGAGAGAGTTGTGTCTAGTTCCTCTACAAAGTTCCCCAGCGGACCAGGAGGACGATATACAGCAACTATGGACATTTTTACTGGGTGTGTAATAGTTACTGCATGGAACTCAAAACTGGTTGTTTGAATAGCAGAAACGGGAGTGTATATGGGATTTAGACTATACTGTATATTTTAGTTGTTTTATACTGTTGTGCTCGAGAGACGCCATAAATAAAATTCTTTTTAGCCCAGTAAAGCAGTGAGCATAAGTAATAAAAGGTATCAAAAAGGCGTCGAGTAATTGCTTCCCGATGTTCTGACGCGTTTTGTTGCTCAGCGCTTGCGCATAATGCCTCGATAGGATATTTTAATAGGTAGGGTGAAATGTCAGGACACCGGAAATGTGTTTGACGTATTAAAAACGGCCGACGTTTCCCATTAGTATTTAGGCGGAACTTGCCGTCGAGCAGCCTGCAATGAGAAGCTTCTCGCTACACAAGTAAAAAAATTAACTTACCTGTTAACTAGTATTTATGTATTACAAGCTTTTAACGGCTGCTTGGTCACCGTGGTGAGCTGTGTGGGAACGGTACCGTCGCTACTCGATACCTCAGTGGCGACCTGGCGGCTCGGGATTCGAACCCACAACCTCCCCATTTGAAGTCCTCTTCCTTAACCGCTAGGCCACCGCTGCCCACGAAATTTTCGTTGGTTATTTGAAATATGAATATGAATATGAAACAAGCGCCACATCAGCACGCTTTAATGTTTTATTTTTTACAGACTTTAACAACAAGTATTCGCCATTTGTTCAAAACGCTCATAACCTGCAGCCTGGAAACTCCTTTGTCGCAGAAACCAGTGTCCGCTGTAGCAGCCAACCATGCCTCATTACAGGCTGCAAGCCCCGCCCACTCGTTCTTGATTGGTCAGTGGGGGCCTAGCGGTTAAGGAAGCGGCCTCGTAATCAGAAGGTTGCAGGTTCGAATCCCGATGCGCCAAGGTGCCACTGAGCAAAGCACCGTCCCCACACACTGCTCCCCGGGCGCCTGTCATGGCTGCCCACTGCTCACTGAGGGTGATGGTTAAAAGCAGAGGACATTTTCGTTGTGTCACCGTGCTGCAGTGCTGTGTATCACAATCACTTATTTATTTTAATTTTTTTAGAAGCCACCCTCTCTCACATCCTGATTGGTCGCGTTTTAGTGAAGATTATTGTTTATTTGCGGAACACTTTTATTTTTCATCATTTACTGTCATATAAAGTAGATTTAATTTGCCGATATACATTTTTATGGATTTTTTTTGTTCTTTTCACCTCAATACTTTGCTTTATTTTCTTGTAATGTTGATCTAATGCTGATCATCCAACTTGCTTTGTCAATGATTAGTTACACGTCATATCTCACTTCTAATGCGTTGTGTTATAACATTCACTATATATAATTTAATTTTAATTACATAAGAAAACATTTGATTGTATTATGTGGGCATTACAGGACACCAACTGGATGGCCTGCAGTTTTTACTAGTGGTAGATACAGTGAACATGGTGCTTCATTATATCCTGCCACACCTCGACCGTCCAGGAACTCCCATCCTTGGTCAATAAACGTGACTGTGATTCGTCCTTTCTAGCCCAATGAAACGCATGATTTGTGCATTTTCTGTTGAATTACTTTATTGCATGGTTTTGTATTCATGTAATGTAATTGCATGTTATTTTAACATTTCTTCAGAACATCATTTACTTCAGTAATTCGTCTCTTTAGACCAGTAGTCAGATTTCATTTTAAAGTACTTGAATTTTTCTTTTCATTTTTATTCACAGCAATACACTGAATGCCAATTATAATTATGAATTATTGATAGTTATGATTCTTTTTAATAATTGTAATTGTTGTTTCATTATTACTACCTGTAATTAATCTTGGTGCATAAAATGACAAAAACAGCAGATGGAAAAAGAACTTAGGGTTAAGTGTCTTGCTCAGGGACATGATGGTAGTAAGTGGGATTTGAACCTGGGTCTTCTGGTTCATAGCGTTTGCAGAAGTGGTCCGTAATTGCTTTTCACGCTGGATCCCTGCAGGGAAAAATAACACAAACAAAGCAATAAACACCACATTCATGTGATCTGCACTTACACACAAGCAGAGCATCAGTTAAAATCAAACAAGAGGGTGGTAGTAGCCTAGTGGTTAAGACACTCGCCTGTGAACCAGAAGACCCAGGTTCAAATCCCACTTACTATCATTGTGTCCCTGAGCAAGACACTTAACCCTAAGTTGCTCCAGGGAAACTGTCCCTGTAACTATTGATTGTAAGTCGCTCTGGATAAGGGCGTCTGATAAATGCTGTAAATGTAAATGTAAATGTAGGCACAAACATGGTGCCTGAATTATTCAGGCCATTACAATATAACAATATTAACTTCATACTGTCCCTCAATCAGGATGTATATATCGATCTAAAAAGTCTGACGGGATACTTATGTAGCGGTTCTTCTTCTGTGTTGTGTAATTTGTTTACATCATTTCTCGAACTGCAAATGATGAGCTGACACCAAGAGATTTGCTGTGCCAAGTTTATTCTGTACAAAAAGCAGAATATCGCGTCAGAACATCGCGTCACACATCGCGTCTTTCTGCACCTCTCTCTACAATATACAGTATTAAAAGAACATAAAAAATATTCACAAAATAACACACATGCAAAATATTCCTAATATGTACATAAATTAAAATGAAAGAAATAACTTTTTGCACACAAACCCCACGCACCTCTCAAAACTCACGCCATGTGTCCAAGAGAACTAAACCGGGGCTCCAACCCATTCACCCAAGGGCACGGCCGCATCCAAACAACTGTCGTGGGGTGATCAAAGAATTATAACCCACATAACTATTTACAATAACCATAAATTAAACAACCAAAAATACAGAAACATATTTCATATAACCAGAAACATTAACACACTTCGACATTCTACAATTAATTAAACACCCGGGTTGTCATTATAATTCCCTCACCCACACCAGAATACAGGTAACCAAAATAAAAGTCTTTAGAAAATAAAAAATAAGACACACAAAGCATATATTTAAAGAAATATACTTATAAATCTAGTATAACAATATAACTCCGGTACACTTACTATATAATAATCAATAATAAACAGTTCATGCAGGTTATTATTATGTACCTTTCGGTGTGTCCCAGTACACAAAGGAGTCAACAAGGGACCAACCCTTGCAGTAGTAGGAGCCAGTGAGCTGCAGCCTATCGGCTTCGAGGCCACTGATGACTTGGCCCTTCCTGGACACACGCATGGACAGCGCCCCCTGATGGTAGCAGCAAGCCGGGGTATCCACTGGGACGCAGCCAGGGGGCCAGGAATGGAAAAGCACCATGAGACTCAGGTCTGGAGGACGACAGAGAGAGCAGGGTTCCTCAACAGCCCTGTAATGATGAAATCTGACATGTCTACGTGCCTACAGGAACAGCGGATCACCTTGACTGTCCCTGTCGTTGCCTTGGTCCTGGTCCCCTGGTGGGGTACTTGGGGAGTTTCCAGGTGGGGAGTGGCAGCCCTTTCTAGGACTGGACATGCGACCATTACAACCTCCTCCCAACTGCACCAGGACTGAGCCCACAAATTGGATGCCACCCTGCGCAGTGCTGTTCACCTACAAAGCGACACACAGCTTCATCCCACAGTCAGAGATTTAGGGGGTGTATTAAACGACCATTTTACGGACTGTGACCTTTACTTTACTTGACTTTACTTTGCAGAACTTTATCCAAAGCGACATACAAGAGGAAGACACCAGAAATTCTCATTCGGTTTCCATAGATTTTGAGTTACAAAACTAAGAGCCCTGATAAGGCCGAACTTGTCAAGAATAGAACATGCCAGGGAATTGTTAAGTGCTACACAAATATATATATCTTTGGTGAGTGTGTGTGCATGCGAAAGGTACGTCTTGTCCCGTAAATGTTGCCGCCATGACTGCTGGTGTCTACTGCATTTAGCAGGACCTGTTAATCAGGCGCATGAAGTGATGTGAAGTGATTGTCATCGTGAAACACTGCTGCACCGCACATGGTGACACAATGAAATGTGTCCCCTCCTTTTAACCCAGGGAGCAGCGTGCAGGGACGGCGCTTTGCTCAGTGGCACCTCAGTCTGATTACGGGTCCGATTCCTTACCGGCCAGCGCCTGCCGTGAGTGTGGTGGAAATTCTGCCGTCTGGGGAGCTGCAATAAAGGAAGTCAACTGAATTGATTATCCAAGTTTATTTTACCGCGCGCAAGGGGACCCACAAGAGAACTCCCCCCGCTTGATTACAGTTCACAAGCATTTATACATCTGGGGTGTACAAGGTCGAAAAGAAGCTCGCACCACTTTGGACAGTGGCGCCCATCAACGTCACAGAACCTTTCTTTTATCAGTTTATGTCTAGTTTTTGCGTCAAACTTTTGCATCAACAAGGTCAGACCTAAGATACACAGTTGTCTTCTGACTGTTCCACGACCAAAGGTGAAACACGTGGAGAGTCTGGCCTACTAAATTTCGTGGAGTGTCTGGGCCTACTAAATTTTCCTTCCACACTCCACACTTTTTTTTTTTTTTTTGATTAATTGATCTCTACTATAGGCACAAAAATGTATATGATGTGTACGCAAGGTGAGGAGTACATAATTACATAATAACACAAAATTCAAAGAATAAAAAATTATTATAAAAATGATTAAAAAGTACGCAGCAAATTAATGCAAAATTACAAAGTAACGTAATATACAACCAGAAACATCAAAGTATACCACTCCATCAAGGGTTTAAGGTAACTCATCACAGGCAGTTGTATAAAAATATAAACTCAAAACTAAATAATTAAAAAAACAAACTATTTAAAATGAAAATCAACAAGTATATCAATCATATATAGTGTATTATGTGTCTGCATCTGTCTCATCCGAGGAGGAGCTTGATTCAAAGCATGATTGACCACTATGAACAAGAGTTATATAATTTTTTCTAGGGGTCTAATAACATATCAACAGCAATGTGGTTCTGGAAGGCCATAAGTGAGGTGGCTTTAAATTGTCCATGTACAGTCTCAAATCCATCTCTAGTGAAGTTTGATAAGCGCTGCACCTTGTAATGAATGCAATTGATTCTGTCAACATTTTTGTTAGGAGTTATTCAAAATAAAAATTTATTCAAAGCCTGCAGCTATTTGATTAACTAATATGTATTCGTCGGGCACACCTCTGGGAATACCTATGGTATCAATGTAAGTTGTATCAGGGGAATCAAAAGAAAACAATGATCTCCTAGCTAAACGGGAGTGAACATTGGAAAAAGAGACTGGAACTTCCGATGCGGTTACGGGCAAAATAGTCACAGGTAGGATAAGAGTAGAAGGAGTGCAGACACCCGACCAGTTCTCAGGTAAAGTGGAGGGCAGTGTTTTACCACCACCAGATGTCAGAACGATCAACTTTCGGGGAATCAGACAGGTTGTGGATGGATGCACAATATGAAACATTCACAGTACCAACAGTATTACCAGGGGAAGGGTAATACCTTGATACCTCAGCATCAAAAACAGGGGGAACATCGGTTTTTGATCCTACAGGAAAAAGGAGATCCCAAAAAGAGCAAAAAGGATCAAGGTTATCTTGAGTCATAAGGTGGATAAGACAGGTAATTCAGTTCGGCTGGAGTGGGGACAATCTTCAACAATGGGCGAGGTCCTAGTGTCACCAGTAGCTTCTGCAAGTAACAACAAGTTATTCCTGTGGCCAAGTTTTTTTTTTTTTTTTTTTAAACTCTCAAAACAGACCAAATATCAAATTATTTTTCCCTTTAAAAACCATTTGGTGTAAAAACTTAAGACCGATTTAGAAAACCATCTGCCGTTTCCCCAAAATGTTTAACTGTCACCTAAAAATAATGGAAAAGAACAAGTCTGCATAGATTCTGCAGGCAATTGGTGGTAATCTGGTCAAATGCATGTTGCAAGCTTAGACGATTGTCAAGTCAAATCTGTTTCTTATTGCTCAGATCTTTGATGTTTCTTCTTGTTGACTTTACCGGACGATGGTAGTGATGGTAAATCAGTGTTTATTCAGCCCCGCCCTGCTCAGCCTCGGGAGCGGACGTTTTCTCAGCGGATGTTTCGGCTGCCTTGCTCTCTTTGCCATCCTGAGGTTCGGTGGTCTGGGCGGTAGTTGATGTTGCATCTGTATCGCTGCTGGTGGGGCTCCTGGTTCCTTTGCCTTCGCCCTGGTTCTCTTTGTCTTCCTCGCCTTCCCTCACCAGTCTGGGACGTGGGGGACTCCTTGGTCTGAAGCCTCGGTAGTAGTTCTGCCTCATTGGTTTGCTCTGGTCTGGACCACCCTGGTTGTCATCACCTTCAGTTCCTTCTGTCATTTCCTTTCGTGGTGCGCTGGTATATGGGGGGCGGCTGCCATAGCGTCGGCGGACAAAGTACGGTGGATAGCGCCGCCTGCCAGGGAACAAAGTTCTCCGTTGCTGTGGCTGTGCGACCCCCTCAGGAACAATTTCCTGGCTCTCTCTCTTCTTCCGCCCCTCGCTCTGGTAGTTATCCTGGTAGTTGCGTGGGGGTCTCCTCCGGCGTGGGTACCGCCTGTAGCGGTTCCGGTCAGCGGCGTATTTGCTGCCCTGGACTGGGACCCCCCCTGGGCCGGTGACATTGGCCGCCTCGGCACCCTTCTCCCCTTCAACGACATCAAACTCCACAGTCTCACCGTCCCCAACACTGCGGAGGTATTTTCTTGGGTTGTTTTTCTTTATGGCAGTCTGGTGTACAAAAACGTCTTCTTTTGTGTCATTCCTGTTGATGAAACCGTAGCCATTGCGTACGTTGAACCACTTCACTGTCCCCAGGACCTTTGTTGGAATGTGTGTGAGTGTGTCTGTGGGGTTCATGACCTTGGTTGGAGCCTCCTTCAGGGCTGCAGCCGCGCCTTCGTTTGGAGCTCCGCCCCGCTTCACCAGTCAGGCTGTTTGGGATTGTTCATGGTGGGTGTGTTCTCCTCTGTGTCCACGTCTCTCGCCATAGGGAACATCATGTCCTCTGCTCCATCCTCTTTCTTCATTGGGACATTCTCGTAACCAATGTCCGCTTTGGCCACAGTTGAAGCACACATCCGATTGTTCCTCGCTTCGTGGTCTCCACTGTCCTCTCCATCTTTTGGTGCAATCTGTGCCCAGTGTCCCCTTTGGTTACACCTGAAGCACACATCCGGTCCGCGATATGAAGTGGAGTTGGCAGCAGCATGCTGCAACAGAGCCAGTTGTGCCCTGTGGGTTGAATCTTTGTTTTTGTTGTCTTCTTTGATCCTCGCTTCCGCCTGTCTGGCCTGGGCGTGGCGCGCATGGCGCAGAACTTCAGCGAGACGCACTGAAGCATCTGCCCACATGATGCAGGAAGTCTTTGTTGCTTCACTGAGGGGGGGGAGAAGGCCATCAATGAAGGTATTTTTCAGGAGCGCTTCGTACGGTGTCATACCTTGTCCAGGGTAATCATGGGGGCGAGCAAGGCCGCTGTGGTCATCAAACACAACTTGGAGTCGAATCAAAAAATCTTCTGCTGACTCCAAAGGCTGCTGAGCACACGTGCTGATTTTAGAAAGGTCACAGGCAGTAGGAAAGTTACCAGTGATCGCGGTCACAAGTCCTTCAGCCCAACATCTGTAGTCTGCATCTCCCCACACTGCACCAATGTCGTTTTGATCAGCAGTTGCCCAACCAGGGGTGCAGGGCTGATGATGGGTAGTGAAATGTTCACGTAGCTGACCATACTGCGCAGGGGTCATGTGCCTTAGCAGGACTCGGGCCATTTCGGTGGATGTCGGTGTGAATTCTCTGATGAAATCGTTCACGGCTCTGGACAGGGCCGCACCCCCTCGATCTGCATTTGGGAGTGCTTAGAAGAGTTCAGAAGTCTTCGTTGTCCATGGCCTGTAACAAACGCAGGTACCCCTGTCCCAGCGACTGAATCATGGGGAGAGTTGCAGTTGGGGTTGATGGTTCGGATGATGGTGGCAGACCGGGTCTTGGGTGGAGAATATGGGGCGGCTGCTCCGGTGGTGATTTCTTCTGAAGTTGAAGCAGTGACGTCATCATGCTGTGGTGGTTTCTGCTGTTCTTGTAACGGTTTCTCCAGCAGGAGTTGCTGCTGTTCCAGTGGGGGTTGCTGTTGGGGGTAGGGCGGAGGGGTGGAGTCCAAACTCAGGTCGACTTGCGTGCCCTGTAATGACGGATACAACGGCAGGTGCAGTATCAGAGATTTTTTTTTGGTATCAAGGTTCAGCGTGGTCTCCCCTTTTGTTTTCTCCCACAGTCAGCGGTCAGAGTTTGGGTGTTTTGTTATCTCTCGTCGCCCTCTCTTCCCATATTTAAAACAGTCTTCCATTATAAGCATCCGAATTACTTTACTTTTAACTTTTTTGACTGCAGTATTTTTTGCCTGCTACCCTCTAGCCCCTCCTTCAGCTTTTTTAGCTGAGTTTGACTAAGAGACCCACCCGCAGGAAAACCGTAATTTCATGCCAGTCCACCAGATGATTACACACATCATCACCATATTTCTGTTTCATCTGTATCATTAACTTAGTTTCGGGACAATAGGAGTGTCACTTTTCCCACTTTTTATTTCTTTTTTCACACACGCAGCTTTCTCGAGTTTGCCCGGGAATTCGCAGCCCAACAAAACAACTGCTCTTGCTAAGAAAGCTCACAGATAACTAATGGCTCACAATTTTCCCGTCTACGTTTCCCTTTGTGCTCTTGCCTTATTACCACACTTTAATGATTGATTTAATGATGAGTTTTTTTTTTTTTTTTTGTTTTTTTCACCCTCGATCTCCCTCGAATAGAGGACTTTAACCTCTATTACCAAAAAGATGGAGAAACTAAAAAGGTGACACTCACTTAGTTGGATCAACTCAGTTGACTACAGAATAAAGCAAATCTGCAATTCCCTTTATGAATTTGATCTTGAATTTATTAATCTTCTAAATTCTGCAGTTTTCATTAAATGTTTGAGAGGTGGAATGTTTAGCTCACCGTGTTCGTGTCCCCAGACGACAGAAAAGAGAAAAAATCCCGGCGGAATCGGCCAAGGACACTGACCGCAGTCCCAGTCACTCTGAAACTCTAAGACGAGGTTTTGGAGATGGATCTTGGTGACCCAGGGTGATCAGCCCCTCCGATCAGGTCCTGGCGGATTCACGCGGATCCTTTGTGACGCCAATTGTGGTGGAATTTCTGCCGTCTGGGGAGCTGCAATAAAGGAAGTCAACTGAATTGATTATCCAAGTTTATTTTACCGCGCGCAAGGGGACCCACAAGAGAACTTCCCCCCGCTTGATTACAGTTCACAAGCATTTATACATCTGGGGTGTACAAGGTCGAAAAGCAAGCTCGCACCACTTTGGACAGTGGCGCCCATCAACGTCACAGAACCTTTTTTTATCAGTTTATGTCTAGTTTTTGCGTCAAACTTTTGCATCAACAAGGTCAGACCTAAGATACACAGTTGTCTTCTGACTGTTCCACGACCAAAGGTGAAACACGTGGAGAGTCTGGCCTACTAAATTTCGTGGAGTGTCTGGGCCTACTAAATTTTCCTTCCACAGAGCACCCATTTACATTTACAGCATTTATCCAGAGCGACTTTTACAATTAGCTTACGCTACCATGACTGAGGAAACTTTCTTTTTTCATGGTTTCTGCAGGTTTAAGGAAGCCAAATTTAAGACTTTTTTTTTATGACGGTTTGATCAAATCTAAGACCCTAAATTCATAAAATGGCAAAGAACATGTGACCGCCTTACAAATAGTTCTGTTTAAACAAAAACATTACAGTACTAACTAATTCTGTGAACTGTAAATGGAATAATTATGGCATAGATCTGAGTTCTTCGGTCTTTGTCTCCAGCTCAGCTTCCACTTGTTTTAATTCACACATTTTTTCTTTGTATCTCTTCCTCAGTGTGTTTGATTTTTTTGTGATGAGTTGGGCCATCAAGGCTCCGCTTTTCCCTTCAGCTTCTTCTGCAAGTTGATCGGCATCTTTATGTAGGCTGCTGGACACCTGTTGCAGAGTTTGCTTATTTTTCTTGAGCTCCTCTATAGTTTCTTCTGCGGCTTTCCGCTTCTGTGCTGGCATCAGGCACATGATTTTCTTCCTTTTTGCTCTTCTAGATGCAGTCAGTATCTGGACCTTGCTGACGCAGCAGATGTGAGTAATTCTTTTGACATAGGGACTTTGTGGACTGCCCCACAGACGCCAACATAATCACAGACCAATCTTTGGGCAATCATTGTGTCTTCCTGCATATTGCAGGTCTCCACTTCCTTTTTCACAGAGAATCCACTCTCCACTGTTGCTTGTCCATGGGACAAGAAAAGAAGAACTCCCATAGCTCCTGATAGCGGTGGCTCAGGACACAATGGAGAAATGCATCCAGTCTACTCTCTGTGGGTCTGTAGGAGAGAAAGGTCTCACTTCTTGCTCCAACAGATAAGACCTCAAAACTGCTTGATAATTACATCACCAGCACAAAAAGGACAAACAGGGAAGAAAAATCATTTTGATGCATTTTGACCATATTCATACACCAGATTTATATAAATCTGTTTTGTTTTTATTTATCAGTAGACTTTAAGTTTTCAACATGGACTGATCTGCTGTATGCTCTCCTACCAGCGGATACTCCTCCTGATAAATGCTGTTTTTTCAGAAACCTCTTTGTCATATTTCTCTGGCACCAGAATACATCTGCTGGGGTCCAAACAGGCAACCTGCCTAACTGGGGGATACTTTAATGGGCTCTTGTCTTGCACTTTCTGAATGATGGTGGACATCATCTGGATGCAGTCTTTCCTATACTCCAGCACTGAGTGCTCCCCTGTCTTTTTTTGTCTCTGAAGTTCCTGACAGATTAGAACGCAATAAGGCTAAGTGACCCATTATAACTGCAAACTATATTTGCTTCATCCATCACTATTACATTAAAGGTGAATCCCTACCTTGAGAACTGACTCTGCACCCAAGCCTACAGTGACATCTTTTAGTGGGACCCAGTTATTCTTGTTGCTCACATCCAGTTTGACCAACTCCAGTGGACTGATATCCTTCAGTATCTCTCTTGACAAAACATGTCAGTATACTCTGAAAGAAAAACTAAATGTCATAAATCATGCTAAATATGTAGAATATTAAACGGCCAAAACCAACAAAACAAAACTTTGTGAATAATATGTGTGGGTGTGAGTATCTGTATTTAATTCCTAAATCATTCATATTAATCATTATTAGATAAAATGTTTATACTAACTTGAGGACAGACTACGTATAAATATACAGACAGAATTGTACACACACTGAAATAAATGTGCAAAATCAACCTGTCCAATGCTAGAATATCATTACCTTCATCAACTCAGCCAAGTCTGTGGTTAAGAATGGCATCACTGGTTCATCAGTTTGATATCTTGTCAAGAAAGGAGAGAAGGTCCTGGTAACAGCTATGTAGAAATGTAGCTTTGCAATGATGAGGAGGTCTTTCTGAGCAGATTCAAGGGTGTCAAATGAGATGGCCACACCTCCAGGGCTCTCTGCTACTGGTAAGTTTTCAAGCCATCTGTGGCTACAGAAAGCAAGTGGAAATTTTGCAGCTTTAGTAAAAGCAGTGAAGTCCTCTCTCCTTGCTGGTACATTATGGAAGAGAATGTGAATGGCTTTGAAAACTTTCTCTAGCTGCCATATGGAGAAACCACATTTGCAGGCATTGTGTAGGGTATGGAGTCCACAGCTCCCAACCACGATCAGCTGAGTCCCTCATACTGCTCACATTGTTCTTCTTGAAGCAGTTCCAAAAACTTCCAGTTTACATTTGGTCCATCCACGGAGATTGAAAACAGCTTTTTCAGATCCAGCTTCCGAGTGCATTCCTGATGAAAAACTGATGTCATTTATCAAACATAGACTAGGCAATAGCTGTAAAGTAAAACTAAGTAAAGCTTTATTATTGTGAAAATTTCAAAAATGCATTACTGTTTTTACACTATTTATACATTTTCCAATTGAAAAATAAAATAAAATTGACAATTGAAATAATAATAATAACAATGCATCAAGTCTTAAGAACTTAAGAAATTCTAGCGTTCCATTTCAAAACAAAGGAGTTTTATGATGTGTGGAGCCAAACCGAATTTTGCTAAATAGGCTTTTTGTCTTTACCACACGTGAAGTTTTTAGCGATTTTTGAGTCGGGAAACATAGCTCGGAAAAAATCCCTGACTCCCTCATTAGCGATTGGTGTCTTGTTATGCTGTGCAGGCACCACATTACCTCTGCTTGAAGGGTCGTGGTGGACCCAAAGGTGGTCCTGAGGTCTGTTACTGTAACTGATGTTCTCGCTGCTGGGTTCAGAAATGGAGCTGAAGTCTGTGAAACTGTTGAGACGGAACAGAACTGAGAAGTGGAAGGCGTCTGTTTGCGGCTTTTGGCAGCAACTTTGTGCTTCTCGCTGTGCATATGCGACTCTGCAGCTTTAACTCCCATAGAACCAAGTTTGAAAAGCTTTTTGCACAGCATACAGCGGGCCTCATAGCTATTGCCTGGAGCGGGTTTTAACCATGTTGCAAATGTGGGATTATCCATCCAGTTAACATTAAACTTGCACTTCCCCATGACTGACGCGCCCACTAGCAATAAACTGCTACAGCGCGTACCTGAAAAAGGCCCCTCCCACACACACAAACAGAAATGTTGGTGGTTCCGCTCATTCCGATCTCATACACAAAAATGCAAAACACCACAGATATTACCAGAAAGACAATATAGCAATATAGTCTGTGGTATTTTAAGACCTTTGAACTTGATTTAAGGATTGCTAGTCATTTTAAAGATATTTAAGGCCTTAATTTTGGAAAATCTAATTTAAGACTTTTTAAGGATCCACGGATACCCTGTTTTTTGAAGGCGATGATGTTGAAAAGCAAACCTAAGACCGTACATCCATGCAAATGAATATGTTTATGTTTAACCCCCAGTTATGTTTTGTAGTCAGCTTTAACAGACATCAGAATTTCTGTTTTTGCTGATTATCATGCACTTTAACAAGCTGAAGCTGGTCAGACATTTCCATGAATCGTGGACTTCAAGTCCTTTAAAGAACTGACCCGGTCAGTGAGCGCTCTGACTGTATCTTTGGTCAGCACATCACCAGGCAGCGGCCACTCCTCCACCCTCAACACCGGAACATTATGACACATAGGTACCTCCTGCTTACTGCACACAGACAAAAGGGACACACACACACACACACACACACACAAATCAAATAATCTGTTTTTATTCACGATTTGTATAGTGTCCCAACTTTTTTGGATATCGGTTTGTAATTTCCTGTATCATGGTCCCGCATGTCAGTAACTCCGTCTGAACTGATTTAAGTTTAATTTAAAGATAAATTAATGTACATATGTGAGAAAAGTAATAACACACAGTAAAAAGCAGGAAATTCATGAGCCAATAAAATAAACCCATCGGCACAAAGACACTTTTGTGACATTAGTGATGGAAAAAACAGAAGCTGTGTCCTAAAACTTTAATCTGGGTGTTTTCTTCTGGTTTCTACCTGGTTCTTGTGGTACCGGTTGAGTTCTTACTGGTCTCTGCAGAAACATAACTTGCTTGGTGGCAAGATTGCCTTCACTGTAAAGTGCAAACGGCAACAGCATCACCAACATGAGGGTTTCAGAAATATTCATTTTCAGCAATGAGCCATACAGACAAATATAAACTTTCAGCACAACGTGGAGCTGAGCAAGCTGACGGTGCACTCCAGTAGACTTCCTTCAACGCCACACCCCTCACCATATCAGACAGACCAGGGTCTTCTGTGGACACCTTCAAGTTCCTGGGTACCACCCTCTCCCAGGAGACCAACGTCTCCTCCATCCTCAAAAAAAAAAAGCCCAGGAGTACTTCCTGAGACATCTGAAGAAGTCCAGTCTTCCACAGGAGCTGCTGATCCAGTTCTACACTGCAGTCATTGAGTCCGTCCTGTGTCCTCCATCACAGTCTGGTTCAGAGCAGCCACCAAACGGCACAGGAACAGACTGCATCGGACTGTACGGAGGACAGAAAATATCATCGTGTCCGACTGCTCTACATCCCAGACCTAAACCTGGAAAAGGACAGGGAAAATCATCACAGATCCCTCTCACCCTGGAACGACTCTGGCAGAGGATCTAGAAGCCTGCAGAGGGACCCGCAGACCAGTCCCTCACCGTCACCCTCCTAAACACACATTGCAAACTGCACTTCATATAACCATGTGGTATTATTTCTGTCATCATTTGGACTATATTATAGTTGTTATACTGTTGTGCTCGAGAGACGCCATAAATAAAATTCTTTTTAGCCCAGAGAAGCAGTGAGCATAAGTATATAAAGGTATCAAAAAGGCGTCGAGTAATTGCTTCCCCGATGTTCTGACGCGTTTTGTTGCTCAGCGCTTGCGCATGATGCCTCGGTAGGATATTTTAATAGGTAGGGTGAAAAGTCAGGACACCGGAAATGGATTTGACGTATTTATAATAGCCGACGTTTCCCATTAGTATTTGCATTTAATAGCGGGACTTGCCGTCGAGCAGCCTGCAATGAGAAGCTTCTCGCTACACAAGTTAAAAAATTAACTTACCTGTTAACTAGTATTTATGTATTACAAGCTTTTAACGGCAGCTTGGTCACCGTGGTGAGCTGTGTGGGAACGGTACCGTCGCTACTCGATACCTCAGTGGCGACCCTGGCGGTTCGGGATTCGAACCCACAACCTCCCCATTTGAAGTCCTTTCCTTAACCGCTAGGCCACCGCTGCCCACGATTTTTTTCGTTGGTTATTTGAAATATGAATATGAAATAAGCGCCACATCAGCACGCGATGTTTTATTTTTTACAGACTTTAAAACAAGTATTCGCCATTTGTTCATAACGCTCATAACCTGCAGCCTGGAAACTCCTTTGTCGCAGAAACCAGTGTCCGCTGTAGCAGCCAACCATGCCTCATTACAGGCTGCAAGCCCCGCCCACTCGTTCTTGATTGGTCAGTGGGGCTTAGCGGTTAAGGAAGAGGCCTCGTAATCAGAAGGTTGCAGGTTCGAATCCCGATGCGCCAAGGTGCCACAGAGCAAATCACCGTCCCCACACACTGCTCCCGGGCGCCTGTCATGGCTGCTCACTGCTCACTAAGGGTGATGGTTAAAAGCAGAGGACACATTTCGTTGTGTCACCGTGCTGCAGTGCTGTGTATCACAATCACTTTAAAAATATATATTTTGAGTCACCCTCTCTCACATCTGATTGGTTCACCGTTCTTCCCGCGTTTTAGTAAAATTAATGTTTATTTCGTGGAACACTATTGTTTTTCATCAGTTACTGTCATATAAAGTAGATTAATTTGCAGATATAAATTTTTATGGATTTTTATGGTTCTTCTAATTGTTACATATGCACATGGGCAGTGTGCGTTTTGCGTGTGTTCCAGGTTGTGGGTGTTGCTGTAAGGGATTCTGGATATACAGAAATAAAGAAAAAAGAAGCAGACAGCGTGTCGAGAGTCCGCGTGGTTATTCACTAACAGCAAACATAACATTTGGCGACGAGGATGGAGTTTTTTTTCTACCTCCTCCACCTCCTTTTTCGGCTTTGCCCGGCGAGCCCCCGGTGCCCTGGGACCGCTGGTTTGAATCCTTTTCGACTTATCGCGGATTCTCCAGACCTGCGTCACAGCCTTGCTGCTCCATAACCTGGGCACGGAAGGGCAGCGGATCTTCAGGACCCTGGGAGCCGACATAAGAGCGTTATCCTGCGCCGCGTAGTTTTTCGCCAGAGGAGGCAGCAACCGGGCGAGTCGGTTCATCATTACGTGGCGGACCTGGCGAGTTTCTGTAAGTTTGGAACGAGTTTATTCGGGATCAAACAATCCCAGAATCCGCGAAAAAGCCGTGGAACTGGCTCTTCAGATGGAGTCAGCAGCCGAATTAGCATCTCGCCTGGCGCCGGTACCCCCTCTTCAGCCCGCAGTGCCCACGCTTACCGTCCAGCCACCTGACCTGGACCGCGTGCTCAACATCCTGGTAGGTCTCAATCTTACGCTGAATGGGGACAAATTGTCTTCACGTGCCAGCTGTCGGTTTTGTGGGCTTTCGCCTGTCTGGAGAGGGCATCTCACCTTTAAATTCTAACGTGGAGGCTGTTCTACGTCTCCCTGAGCCCTCCAGCCCAGCCCAGCTCGCATCCTTTCTGGGAATGACTGCATACTACTTGCGTTTTCTCCACTACAGCCCCTTTACGTGCGCTTCTGAAAACCGGAGCCCCATGGGCCTGGTCCTCAGCCTGCTCCTCAGCCATCCATCAGCTAAAGGCCCAGCTTACCTCACCACCGGTGCTTGCTCACTTTGACCTGTCTTGCCCCACTTTTCTGACCTGTGATGCGTCTGGTGTAGCGCTAGGTGCCGTCCTTTCTCAGTGCCAACATGGTTCTGAGCGCCCCATTGCTTTTGCCTCCCGGTCTCTGACTTTGGCTGAACAGAAGTATTCAGTTGGGGGGCGGGAGGCACTGGCCTGCGTCTGGGCATGTGAAGGGTGGCATATACACTTGTATGGCCGACATTTCACCCTCCGCACAGACCATCAGGCCCTAACGACCCTACTCGCATCTTCAGGCACGGGCCACAGGCCGCTCCGGCTCCACCGCTGGTCGGAGAGGCTCCTCCATTATAATTTCACTCCGCTGTTTACCCCCGGCCAGGACAATGTTGTGTTAGACCTCCTTTCCAGGGCCACTCCAGGCACTGATACACTGGAGCCAGAGCTTATCCACATGCCAAATGGGCCACTCCTGGAGGTCGGTCTCTACAGGACCTCCAACTGGCTTCAGCGCAAGACTCAGTGCTGTCACAGCTTTGCACTTGCATTCGAGAGGGGTGACCACGCATGGTGCCCAAGGATCTGGTGCCATTTCATCGGGTTAAAGATGAGCTGTCCTGTTGGAATGAGGTCATCCCGGCAGCCTACAACCTCGCATCCTGGCCATGGCTCATGAGGGACACCTAGGCATCGTAAAAGTCAAGCAGCGCTGCCGTGACAGGGTGTGGTGGCCTGGGATCGACAGGGATATTGAATTTACGGTGAAGGATGGCTCAGCCTGCCTCGTCAGTGGAAAGACGGGCCCTCCCACATCTCCGCCACTGCAACCTGTGCAGTGGCAAGCCGGGCCATGGCAGCACGTTCAGCCGATGGCTTGGTCTTTTCCTCAGCCCTGCAGCGCACCCTGCTTCATTACAGATCATCTCTCCATTCCACCACTGGCGTCTCCCCAGCTCTCCTCATGCTGGGTTGGGAGCTACAGCTTCCATTAGACCGGCCACAGCCTGCTCCGCTTACTGCAGCGGCCCTGCGCCACAGGGTTTCGGATGAAGCAGTCTTTTGATCGCCGACGGAAGGTGACATCTTCCTATCTGGCAGTCCATGATTGGGTCAGGGTTCCTCGGCCTCACCAGGACAACAAGCTCCTTTTCTTTTGATTACGGCTGGCTGACTGTACGAAGTGGCATGCGAGCCGGCTCAAGAAGGTGTCACCGCCCACCCCCGTAGACCCTTACTAAATTCACATTCACATTTACAGCATTTATCAGACGCCCTTATCCAGAGCGACTTACAATCAGTAGTTACAGGGACAGTCTCCCTAGAGCAATTTAGGGTTAAGTGTCTTGCTCGGGACACAATGGTAGTAAGTGGGATTCGAACCCGGGTCTTCTGGTTCATAGGTGAGTGTGTTACCCACTAGGCTACTACCACCCTACTAAATGGCTAGTGACTTGGACCTAGTGGAGGACCTACCCGGTGATACAGGGAACCGTCCAGCGGAGGCTGGAGGCCGGGGGAGCGCAGTTTCACCACGCCCTGTCCGTGTCCGCTGTAGACCGGTTTACCTCAAGGACTATGTGACTGAATAGCACACCACGTAGTGAGGGCATAGCCTGTCACGTGGCAGAATAACCCACATGGCTATGCTGGCATTCTGGGTAGTCGACCCCGGTCGTCTAGTTATATTGTGCTGTTGGTGTTCCTCCTGGGGGGGGGGGGGGGGGAATGTTACATATGCACATGGGCAGTGTACGTTTTGCGTGTGTTCCAGGTTGTGGGTGTTGCTGTAAGGGATTCTGGATATACAGAAATAAAGAAAAAAGAAGCAGACAGCGTGTCGAGAGTCCGCGTGGTTATTCACTAACAGCAAACATAACAAATACCACATGGTTATATGAAGTGCAGTTGCAATGTGTGTTTAGGAGGGTGACGGTGAGGGGACTGGTCTGCGGGTCCCAGTCTGCAGGCTTCTAGATCTTCTGCCAGAGTCGTTCCAGGGTGTGAGGGATCTGGGATGATTTTCCCTGTCCTTTTCCAGGTTCAGGTCTGGGATGGAGAGCAGTCGGACACGATGATATTTTCTGTCCTCCGTACAGTCCGATGCAGTCTGTTCCTGTGCCGTTTGGTGGGCTGCTCTGAACCAGACTGTGATGGAGGAGCACAGGACGGACTCAATGACTGCAGTGTAGAACTGGATCAGCAGCTCCTGTGGAAGACTGGACTTCTTCAGCTGTCTCAGGAAGTACATCCTCTGCTGGGCTTTTTTGAGGATTGAGGAGACGTTGGTCTCCTGGGAGAGGGTGGTACCCAGGAACTTGAAGGTGTCCACAGAAGACCCTGGTCTGTCTGATATGGTGAGGGGTGTGACGTTGAAGGAAGTCTACCGGAGTGCACCGTCAGCTTGCTCAGCTCCACGTTGTGCTGAAAGTGTAATTACATGAAAAAACGATTATAATTATTTATTATTTGTTCAATTTTGCTTCTGTCTACAGTTAATAATTTAAAGGAATTTGTGGAAGAAATACTGTTTAGTACCAGGTCCAGATCAGCCATGGAGGAGTTGTTTAAACATTTATACAACAATTTCAGCCAATTAACTGATACCAAGTGGAAGACTTTTTTAGGGTTAAATTAGTACATCCAGCTGACCCCAGATGACATTACCAGATGAAATAAGTTCCTGTTAATGATACATTTATAATGATGACCCTATTTTAGAGACATACGTATGTAATGTAAGAGTCAGAGCAAATATCTGATGTCTCGTTACAATTCACGGCCCGGGCCTGAACACAAGTGAGGAGAGGCTCCAGGAGACTCAGAACCTGTGGCAGCATCTTACTACAGGAGTGAGACGGTCAAGATTACGACCACTGCCCTGCCATCAGCAGAATTTATCCAGGAGTCCCCCAGTGCCGGAACCAACTTTGACAAGAGATGATGTAGAAACGACGGTGAAGGAAATTGTGGAGAAGCAGCAGGCAACAACAAGAAAAGACCACAAGGAATTCCTTGGTGATGGCTCCAACATTCATTTTTTTATCCGTCAGTGGAAGTTAAATACTTCTGCTGCTCTCGAAAGGTGTTCCAGCCGAGGGTCTCACTGATCCCAGGATGAGCGTCTAGGACATCGCTGCTACTCCTTTCTTCCAACAGGAACTAGAAAGGAAAAAAGTATCCCACTGGACATCTATATAGATTCTGCCACTTACCCCTTGGAGCCGCCCTAACAGCCTCATACTGGTTTTGCTGGTGTTACAGGAAAAGTACATTTACTGTCCTGCAAAAGTCTACTTATTCTGCCTTGTGCAGGCAGTAAGTTGGCCTATAGCTCCCTCTAGCGGCTGTCTCGTAATATTATTTTTGGTTACTCTGAAAACGGGAGAATAAGAACTCAGATGGCGGAACATAGTGCCGAAGCATTCCCGTATTGAGCAAGAATGTTGTTGCTTTGGACAAGATTTGTCTGTAAGTATTGGTTATGACGAGATAAGCACTTTCTTTTTGTTTTGTGTTTACGATATAATTATTTGTATATTAGTAGCGTTAGAAATGTGTATTTTGTGTTAGTTTGCTGTGCGCATGTAACGAGCTAATTTTCTATGTTATTGAGCTGATCGTCACATTTGTATTTTTCCAGTTTTACGATGGTCATAGAGAAGGCAATGGTCAGAGGCCATTCTTCAATAAATCAGCAGAGAAAACCAAATACAAGTCTGTTTATTGGAGCATGGTTATCTCGCTGTCTAGCTGGTGGAGACTAGAAAACCCAGAGCGAGGGCAGCATAGTAAAAAGACAACTAGCGCAACGAGCACAACCACGAGGAGATATCCAGCACACCAACCATGAGCCTACGATCGGGGAATCAATATGTCTTGGCTTTCTAGAAGAGGAAAAAAACACAAGACCAAATGGAAACAGAACAATTGGATAACGTGAGTAACACAGACACACAGTCAAGGTCTTCTCGCTCGCATGCATCCAAACGTTCCACAACAAGTTCTGCAGCACTAAAAGCACGGGCAAAGGCAGTAGCTGCACGTGCACAGTTAGCATATTCAGAAAAAGAAGCAGCCATAATGAAACAGAAAACGGAACTTGAGGCTCATTTACATGTTTTGAGTTGTGAAAAAGCTGTTGCAGTTGCTGAAGCTGAGGCTGCAGTTTATGAAGAGGAGGAGGCTCTCTCAAAAAGCGTACTGAGTCGGGATATAGAGGGAACACCTGTCGATCCAGTACAACGCACCGCAGAGTACGTACAAAAACATTCAGACATTTGCTATGAAGGATTCGCATTGCAAGTTGTTCCATCCACCCGTCACAAAGCTGCGCATGAGCAAATCTGAAAAGGATATGTACACAGTAATGATCAACAACAGCTTTCACACTGCAGAGAAGGTCGGGATCAAAGTGGAGGACCAAACACAGCAGAAAGGGAGACTGAATCCCCCCAAACTGTATCCATACGACACTTTTCACACATCAGCAGAGACACAGGGTGTACAGGACATTACAAGGTACTTGACACGGAGAGAAATGTTAAGTACAGGACCCTTGCAGTTTGATGACCAACCAGAGAACTACTGGGCATGGAAGGCGTCATTTCAAAATGCTATTAAAGATTTGCAGGTTACACCTCAAGAAGAGTTAGATGTTATGATTAAGTGGCTTGGAGTTGAGTCTGGTCAGCAGGCCAAAAGAGTCCGCTCAGCACACGTGTTCAACCCAGCAGCAGCTCTCGACCTTGTGTGGCAAAGACTCGAAGAATGTTACGGATCTCCTGAGGTAGTGGAAAATGCACTGCTAAAAAAGATTGATCAGTTTCCTAAACTCAACAACAAAGACAACACAAAGTTAAGAGAGTTGGGTGACGTTTTGCAGGAAATTGAATGTGCAAAAGATGGAGGATACCGACCGGGACTTTCGTATTTGGACACGGCTCGCGGAGTCAACCCCATTGTGGACAAATTACCATATGGATTACAGGAAAAATGGATTGCAACAAGAGGAAAGTACAAGGAGGAATACAGAGCCGCCTTTCCCCCTTTCAGCACCTTTTCAAAGTTTGTAAGACAACAAGCCAAAATAAGAAATGACCCAAGTTTTGTCATCATACCTCCTGCTAACACCAACTTCAGAAGAGAGAAAAGCTTTAAAGACAGCAACAGGCAAGTGGTTAATGTACACAAAACAGACATCCGTACGGAAGCTAGTGGAGCTCAAAATAGGTACAATGTGCTTACAGAGAGTCCAGACAAGTTGTGCCCTATACATAAGAAGCCTCATCCACTTAAGAAGTGTAAAAGCTTCAGAGCAAAACCCATGGACGAGCGTAAGACATTTTTAAAGGACAACAGAATTTGTTTTAAATGTTGTGGCTCTACTCAGCATTTAGCAAGGGATTGCAGGGTGCAAATAAAATGCACGGAGTGTGGCAGCGACAGACACTTGGCAGTGCTGCATCCAGGTCCACCACCTGCTCCAGCTGAGAGTACTGAGGCCGATAAAGAGGATGGAGGGGAGACACAGGATAATTTGAATGTCTCAGTCATTTCTAAATGCACAGAAATCTGTGGTGATGCAGATAGACCACATTCCTGCTCAAAAATAAGCCCTGTGTTAGTCTATCCAGACGGCAAAAGAGAACAGGCAAAAAAGATGTACGCAGTGCTTGATGAACAAAGTAACAAGTCACTAGCTAAGTCTCAGTTTTTTGAGCTTTTCAATATGAAGACATACTCAAGCACCTACAAACTCAGAACATGCTCAGGAATGTCGGATAATGTTGGAAGAACAGCATCTAACTTTATGATTGAGTCAGTAGACGGCAGAGTTTAGCTCCCACTTCCAAATCTGATCGAATGTGACATGATTCCAGATGACAGAACAGAGATCCCATCTCCACAAGTTGCTATGAAGTTTCCACACTTGCAGAAGATAGCTGAAAAGGTACCTCCTGTAGAAGAACAAGTACCTATTCTATTGCTCTTGGGAAGAGACATTATACAGGTACACAAGGTGAGAGAGAAAATCAATGGGCCACACAACATGCCTTACGCACAGCGTCTAGATTTAGGCTGGGTTATAGTTGGGGAAGTCTGCATGGGGAAGATGCATAAACCAACTAATGTGAAGGTTCTCAAAACACATGTTCTTCAGAATGGTCGTGCTTCTTATCTCTGCCCATGCCCCAACACGTTCCAGATCAAGGAGTTAGGTGGTTACAACTACCAGTGTAATACCACATCTACCCCTCAAAACAACGCTAACCAACTTGGAGAAATGTTTTTTCACACAACAACAGATGATGACACACCGGCTCTGTCAGCAGACGACAAGGACTTCATTGATATTATGGAAAAGGAAGTGTATCAAAACGAAGGTAATAGCTGGGTGGCACCTTTGCCATTTCGCTGTCCGAGACCACAGCTTCCAAGTAACAGAATGCAAGCACTTAAACGCCTCCAGTGCCTCAGAAAAACACTGGATCGCAACCCAGAAATGACAAGGCAGTACATAGAGTTCATACAAAACATGCTGGACAATGACCATGCGGAGCTCGTACCTCCTTTGGACTCAGACAAAGAACACTGGTACTTACCATCCTTCGGTGTGTACCACCCTCAGAAACCAGACCAGTTGAGAGTTGTGTTTGACTCAAGTGCAGAGTTTGAAGGACATTCCCTTAACAAGGTATTGTTAAGTGGACCCGACTTAAACAATACACTACTAGGTGTCCTTATGCGTTTCAGGAAGGAGCCTGTAGCGTTTTCAGCTGATGTACAGCAAATGTTTTATTGTTTTGAAGTGAGAAAGGATCATAGGGACTATTTAAGATTCCTTTGGTATGAAGACAATGATCCTAAGAAAGGCATTTGTGACTATAGGATGAAGGTTCATGTGTTTGGAAACAGCCCCTCTCCAGCTGTAGCTATTCACTGCATGAGGCGTGCTGCAGTCGAGGGAGAAAAGGAGCATGGACATGATGCAAAGCAGTTTGTCATGCGACACTTTTATGTGGACGATGGCCTTGCGTCCACAGAAACAGCAGAAGAAGCTATCAAGGTCCTCACAAGTGCGCAAAGCATGCTGGCGCAATCAAACCTAAAGCTACACAAAATAGCTTCTAATGACCATAAAGTAGTGGAAGCATTTCCTGCTGCAGAGAGAGCAAAGGATCTAAAAGACTTGGATTTAGAAAAGGACAACATACCCTTGCAAAGGAGTTTAGGGGTACTGTGGAACCTTGAAAATGACTGCTTTACCTTCCACGTCACTACTGAACAAAAACCATTCATCAGGAGAGGTGTCTTGGCCATTGTGAACAGCTTATACGATCCTCTAGGTTTCGTGTCACCCATCACAATGCAGGGAAAAGCTCTTCTCCGTGAACTATCTACAGGGCAAGAGGACTGGGATGAACCACTTCCTGTGGATAGAGAAGAGGAATGGAACAAATGGAGGGACTCATTGAAGGATCTTGAGCAGCTACAGATACCAAGGTGTTATCTTCCATTCTCACAGGCTACTGCAGTGAAAAAGGAGCTGTGCATATTTTCAGATGCCTCCACCATGGCCATAGGAGCAGTGGCATATCTGAGAGCTCTCGAAAGTGAAGGTCAGTGGCATACAGGTTTCATCATGGGCAAGTCCAAAGTAGCCCCCCGACCTGCCCACACTGTCCCTAGATTAGAGTTATGTGCAGCGGTTTTAGCTGTAGAGATGTACGAGCGGATCAGAGATGAGATGGACATTGAACTGGATACTGTTAGATTTTTCACGGATAGTAAAATCGTCCTTGGTTATATACACAAGTACACAAGAAGGTTCTACACTTACGTTGCTAACCGAGTGAGCAGAATCAGAAAGACCACACATCCAGCACAGTGGGTTTACATACCTACAAGCGACAATCCAGCGGACAAAGCTACCAGACCGATTGCGGCTTCCACATTAGCTTCCACCAACTGGTTCAGTGGTCCTTCTTTTTTGACGCAACATGACACAGAGACATCTTACTGTGACACCTTTGCTCTGATCGACCCTGGCATAGATGCAGAGATCAGACCTGATATCAAAACTCTTGCTACCAATACCTCAGTAAAACAGCTAGAGCCATGTCGTTTTGAAAGATTCTCTCAATGGATGAGATTATGCAACACTATTGCATCACTAAAACGTGTGGCGGCATCATTCAAGAAAACAGACACAGAAAGTAAAGGTTGGAAGTGTTTTAATAATACTAACACAGTAGATGAAGTGTCTAAAGCTGCTAAGTTTTCATTCACACAGTACAGATGCATAAACGCAGACCAGCCACTTCCAAAACAAAGTTGTCTCAGGAAGTTAAATCCTGTCATTGATGACGAAGGACTCCTCAGAATAGGAGGGCGCTTGGTACTTGCTAACCTAACTAAAGATGAGAAACATCCACTCATCATCCCTAATGCTCATCATGTAGCTGTCCTTCTTGTTAGATACTATCATGACAAGGTGGCACATCAGGGGCGTCATATAACAGAAGGAGCGCTCAGAGCAGCTGGATTTTGGATTATCGGCAGTAAACGTCTTGTCTCTTCTGTCATTTACAAGTGTGTTCTCTGTCGAAAACTTAGAGGACGATTGCAGACACAAAAATGGCAGATTTACCTATTGACCGGCTGTTACCCATGCCACCATTCACAAGTGTAGGGCTGGACGTCTTTGGTCCCTGGACAGTTACTACACGTCGTACTAGAGGAGGAACTGCAGACAGTAAACGGGGCTGTACTTTTCACCTGCATGTCTACAAGAGCTGTACACATTGAGCTCATTGAATCAATGTCAACATCCAGCTTTATTAATGCTCTAAGAAGGTTTTTCAGCATTCGTGGTCCAGCTCAAATACTCCGTTCTGATAGAGGAACAAATTTTGTTGGAGCATGCAATGAGCTGAAAATTGATTACCAGGACACAGGACTAAACTCTTACCTACAGGAGAAAGGATGCACATGGCTGTTTAACTCCCCACATTCCTCACATATGGGTGGATCATGGGAGAGACTCATTGGGGTTGCTAGGCGCATCCTCGATGGAATTCTTTTGAAAGCTGCACACGTTCAACTCACACATGAAGTGTTGAGTACATTCATGGCGGAAGTAATGGCAATTTTGAATGCAAGACCACTCGTACCAGTGTCTACAGACCCAGACAAGCCAAACCTCCTAACTCCAGCAATGCTTCTTACCCAAAAGACTAATGCAGTATCTGCACCAACAGGAAGCTTTGCACCTCCAGACCTCTACACAAAGCAATGGAAGCAAGTGCAGTGTCTGCAGACTCTTTTTGGAAACAGTGGAAAAGTGAATACCTTTTGACTCTACAGCAAAGAAGAAAATGGACTGATGATAAGCCAAACATAATGTTGGTGACATTGTGTTATTGAAAGATGCTCTCACACATAGAAATGACTGGTCTATGGGAAAGGTTGTGAGAACCTTTGAGAGCAAGGACAATAAGGTTCGAAAAGCAGAAGTGAAGGTTGTTAAAGACGGCAAGTAAAAGTGTTTTTGAGACCCATTGCTGATATGGTTTTGCTTTATCAGATGATAAATAAGGTTACTAGACATGTACACTGTTTTAACTGTTCAAATGTTCATGTAAAAGGTTACATTTAAGTAGCACAAATATTGTACTAGGTGGGGAGTATTCTGCCTTGTGGCAGCAGTAAGTTGGCCTATAGCTCCCTCTAGCGGCTGTCTCGTAATATTATTTTTGGTTACTCTGAAACGGGAGAATAAGAACTCAGATGGCGGAACATAGTGCCGAAGCATTCCCGTATTGAGCAAGAATGTTGTTGCTTTGGACAAGATTTGTCTGTAAGTATTGGTTATGACGAGATAAGCACTTCTTTTTGTTTTGTGTTTACGATATAATTATTTGTATATTAGTAGCGTTAGAAATGTGTATTTTGTGTTAGTTTGCTGTGCGCATGTAACGAGCTAATTTTCTATGTTATTGAGCTGATCGTCACATTTGTATTTTTTCCAGTTTTACGATGGTCATAGAGAAGGCAATGGTCAGAGGCCATTCTTCAATAAATCAGCAGAGAAACCAAATACAAGTCTGTTTATTGGAGCATGGTTATCTCGCTGTCTAGCTGGTGGAGACTAGAAAACCCAGAGCGAGGGCAGCATACTACTCTTTATACCATGTAGAGGGTTTGCAGGCAGAGATGACCTGGGAGCAGTTTCAAAAGTCTCCCTTTTATGAGACAGAAGAGAGAAAAAAAGTAGCACATTACCTGCTTCTTAAGCTAGAGTTTTATTCATGTAATTCCATGTAAATTCAGCATACTTTCAGACCTAAACATGACATATTTTAAAAAACCTTTCATTTGTCATTTGAAAACCCATGGAAATAAAAATATGTATACGTATACACTTGAATTGGTGATTCATGTTTTAAATGTTTATATGTTCACTAGACTTCTGTAGTAATGTGTACTTAAAGCAATATAGAGCAATTTACAGTTTGCTTATAGTGTCCTCTATTCTTTCTCTATAGTTCATACAATGACTGTAAGGGTGGTAGTAGCCTAGTGGGTAACCCACCCTCCTACAAACCAGAAGACCCAGGTTCAGTTCCCACTTACTACCATTGTGTCCCTGAGCAAGACACGTAACCCTGAGTGTCCTTGTAACTACTGATTGTAAGATTGTAAGAGTGTCTGATAAATGCTGTAAATGTAAATAAAGTTTATTATTAAATGTTGCTGTTATGCTTAAAATGTCATTATGCAGTTTAAATTGAGTTTAAACAGCTGTGTCATAAGACTGTAATATGTCGGTTCTGTGAATTTGAAATGTAACAATTGTTCTGGGAAGTAATGATTAAACACGCTCTGACAAACAAATAAAAAAATAATAATAACTAATTATGACAATCACTTCACTTTATCACTTATAGTAACCAAATAATTACTTATGATTGATTTTTAAGTTGGAGTATGTTTTTACATTAAATACAACTGATACAAAGCTGATGTTAGATTTACAATATTGCAAATAAAACCCTACATTTTAAGTTATTACTGTTATAGCACACATTTGATAAAACCCTCATTGGGAATGAGATCCTTTCCCTTTGAGGGAGGTAGTGGCCTAGTGGGTAACACACTCGCCTATGAACCAGAAGACCCAGGTTCAAATCCGACTAACTACCATTGTGTCCCTGAGCAAGACCTTCCTAGTGTCTCCAGGGGGGACTGTCCCTGTAACTACTGATTGTAAGTCGCTCTGAATAACGGCGTCTGGTAAATGCTGTAAATGTAAATGTAGGAAACACGTGGGCAATAAGCTCAAATCCTATTGGCTGATGGTCTGTTTGACGATCCACGACCGGCTCCGACCGATAAAGCATCATCGGCAAGGAAATGTACACAACTTTACACAATTCCGCATCGCGGAAATCCGAACAGCCAAGGCTCCGAAGCCACGTGTAAGAGGTAAGAAAACCGTTTCGCTTGCTCGTGTCAGAGATGGTGTTCAACGCGGAGTCCCTTTGTTATTGTCCAGCGCCATGCGACACGTGAAGTAGTCACTGAGCACTTTCAAACGACAGCTCAAGACCTTCCTCTTTAAAGAATATTTAGATTAAATTGTAACTTTGTGTACAGAATCTACAACAGAGTGAATAAAATAGATGTTTTCATAGTTGGGGTCCTAGTGAACCGGAATTGATCACTTCATCGATGGTCTCTTGAAAGCACGTTGTAAGTCGCTCTGGATAAGGGCGTCTGCCAAATGCCGTAAATGTAAATGTAAATATACACGAGGAATATAGATAATTTATGAATATACATCACGAGGAAGTAGAGGATGAGACGTTCTGGCGTCGCGGATTATACTATAAATAACGTACATTTGATGGCTATTGAAATATAATATTGTTAGTGGACATTGTCGATGTTGAACAACAATTCGTCATCGTTAGAAAGTTGGTCAATATGTATTTTAGGTGATGCGATGTAAAATAATCTCCCAGTGTTTTATTTAAATGCTTTTGTACCTTCAAAAATGTTATAGGTTCCTAAATCCAGATGAATAGCTGTGCTGAGGTTACATTTTTATCCTGGAGCGATAATAATTTGGATTTCATAGTTGTTTGAATCTCAATTTAATTGGAAATAGCATCCACGCTTGAAATGTTTTTTTTTTAACTGGGTATGTAGGACTGCATCCGGAAAAGGACAACGTCAAATCATGGGACTTCACACCATCAGCTGTACGATGTGTTTTTTGTTCATGATAACACATGATCTGTTAATACACTCTTAGATATGTTTCAGCATATTTAACTATTAGTTAATTTAATTTAAATATTAGTTATAAATCAGATTTCCATATCACAAGGCATGTCACAAGATTCAAATGTTGACGCTGTAACCAACGTAGAAACGGTTACTCTCACACCAGTGAACACAACACTCCACCAGCTCTGGTACAGAAATACTCTTGGTGTAAGTCTGAAAGTTGAGTCATGGCAACTGTTCTTTCTTTAGTGTAGAGACGTTTCATTCTGCATCTACATTAAAGAAAGAAAGTCCAGTCGCCAGGACTCAACTTTCAGACAAATTCACCCGGATCATTTTTCAGCAGCTGCTTATCCATGACGTGTCGCTGCATGGGTCGGAAGAACCAGTGGCCTCGCTGCTTTAAACGTACTAGTTCATATAAACTAGTAATCATAAACTAATCTACGTATACTCCATGTAACCGAACAGGTTATTAATACAACAGAATATGTTTACATTGTCAGGTGAGTGCACTTCATTCCAATATAAAGTTTAACGTGGGTTCTTAAGAAAAACGTTTTATTTGATTGGAAGTCACACCATAAAATGTTTCAAATAATATAATGAAATGAGACATGCAGAGAAATGATCCCATGATGTCCTCAGCCAACTACTCAGAACTACTGCAGTCACTATATTGTGCTTGGCCTCTGTCCTGTACTGTACTTTTTACTTTTCATTTGTTTAGTGTGGGCAATGTTGCATCAAGATTTACAGAAAGCATCAAGATTTACAGAGAGCATTCTTGCAGTGGATACACTAAACTATGATGGGCATCAGCAGACACTTTGAAGTTTTCTGAACGTGATACCAGCAAAAACGGGGTTTTCCCCGTGTCTGCGTGTCATGTCGTGTAGCCGCGGGTGCCCAGGTCTCGTATCACAGTCCTGGGTCGTGGGTTCCTCAACACGTTCCCTCTCCGGGCTCCTTCGGCACGGGATAATGAGCGTCACGTGCGGCTGGTTTAGTCTAATCCGCCTCATTTTAAAAGACCCGCGTGATCCAGAGTCTACAGAGCGATTCTCCAACGCGACTACCGGAGTCTGATCCCCTTTGTGTCTTTTAGTTTTCTCGTGACTAAACTGTTTTCCCCCTGATACCTTGCCATCCGTCATTCTTCCCAAACAACACTCCGGCGTGACAATATCACAGCAGAAAATGTAATGTGCAGTTCTTCCAGAAAAATACATAACGCTTCCCAACTGTGACTTGTCTACAATTTTTTTTTAAATATGACTATAAAATTATATTACGGCTTGTGTGTTCATACCGAATGTCAAGGTATGGTTGTTACAGTTCAGTACACATACATTTACGGCATTTGGCAGACGCCTTTTATCCAGAGCGACTTACAACATGCTTTCAAGTTACCATCGATGAAGAACATAGTTGTAAGAGATCACATAATACAAAATTACATAATTTTAAGCCAAAAATTATCAAGCACAAGTTTCTCAATAATTTTTAAATGCAGTGCTGTATAGATGCTACAACTGGTGCATGTAATACTTTGCAGTTCTGCCAGGGAAGGGAAACAGAAATTCCTTGGAAATGCACTGTTTTACAGCAAATGAACTGTAACACTGTGCTATTGGTGATTGAACGACATAAAGTGTATTCCGTATACGAATGAAAGATTGTGTAGCTGCTTATCAAATAGGTCCAGAGCACAGTTCGTTTTCAAATGCACCTTCATATCATATCAACCATAATCAAACCATAAAGAGCCTCAAACATTTGTGCGCAGTGTCTAAACATTCTAAATGTCCCCCAGTGTCTAAACATTCTAATGTGGCTTTTTTTTTATTATCGATGTCATGCCCCCAGTTGACCGGTCCTCCCAGTTGGCCGTTATCATCTGTACCTATCAGCCCCTGCATTAAAAGTTATAAAACCTGTTATTCCAGAGAAACCTGTGTTTCATTTGCACTTGGGTCCCTCTCATGTGACAAGCGATTATTTGCTTACATTTACAGCAGTTACTTTAAAGCAAAGATAATTATTTAAAATCTATCTTTACACCCTTAATTTGATGTCACCATCTATTTGTTTCTCTTGCATTGTGACATCTGCTTTGATGATTAATTTTCTGAATGTAATTTTCTCCAATTGGCAATTGGAGAACATTAGTAGTAGCCTAGGGGTATCACACTCGCATACAAATCAGAAGACCTAGGTTCAAACCCCACTTACTACCATTGTGTCCCTGAGCAAGACACTTAACTCTAAGTTGCTCCAGGGGGGGACTGTCCCTGTAACTACTGATTGTAAGTCGCTCTGGATAAGGGAGTCTGATAAATGCTGTAAATGTGAATAAAGAGAAAATAAAACCAGCTTTGTAAGATTTGTTTGTAAGGGAACATCCTCTGAGTATGGGAGGATGGCGAACTAGGAGGGGGACAAGCAAAATGCACTAATTTCATGTACTTTCTGGAGTAAAATGTGTCACTGCTAGTAAAGTAAAGTGAAGTGATTGTCACATGTGATACAAAGCAGCACAGCACACGGTGCACACAGTGAAATTTGTCTTCTGCATATCACCATCCTGTAAAATGGTGAATTTATGTACATTTCTGATCACAACTATTTTGTTGCTATTTAAATTAGAGAATTTTGACAACTGAAAAGTAGGTTCAAGAAGTTTCCATTAGACCAATAGTTTAGGAGTAGACAAGAGAAAGAAGGAAAAGAGAACTGAAGGTTGACGTTCCCCATGAGGTTAGTGATGTATCAATGGGGGATGAGCAGGGAGTCCAATTCATCGAGGATGATAGACCAGAATGACCTATTAAATGTAGTTTGCAAGTGGTGTTATAGTGAAATATAAATAGGCACAGGGATCCTTGAACTGTGCCTTTCCATACTCTGTTTAAATGTTTTAAGAATTTTCATTTTTAAATATTTTATAATTATAGAATTTTTTTGCAGAAAACTGGAAAAAAACAACATGCTACCAGTTTGCCTTCAGACATACGAGACAGAGGACATCTTGTAACTTCCTGTCAGTCATGCTGAAGGTATATGAATAAGTGTGACGCGGCCTCTGTGTCTGTCTCTTCACACCACGTGGTAAACACGTGGTAAAGAGCAGGAACATGTGCTTGTGATCTATTTTCAGTGGATTCTGTGTTATTATGAGCATGGTCTTAGTAACAATGTATTGCTGAAGCATTTTGTTGGATGTGTTCTTTTAGTTACAGTTGACAACATTTACATTAGACTGAATTTTTAATTGTTGTCTCTTTGAAAGTGTTCCAATCCACATTTCGGACGACGCTGCACACATTTTGGATTTATAATTATGATTTTCTTCAGTATTATTCTGAGGAGGTTTCATAACACTTCTGAAGGTACTGCAATTCATAATTTATCTTCTCTCAAGACACAAAGTTTGTACATTCTATATACATTAGTCTTTCATGTGATCTGTTTTGTCATCTGACATTTTCTTTGTGATTTTGGGCAATTTCTGCAGTTTCAGTCGTTTACAAGTTAAATATTAGGCAAATTTTGTAATGTATCAATGGATGCATTTTGATTGAGTTTATAATTCAAATGTATATTATCTAACTTAAATAGTTCTTGCTTTTGCAGCATTAATAATTAAAAGGGACGATAAAAAATGTCTCTGAAGGAGAAAATGCAACATTGTCCGGCATTTTGACTGACACTAATGAAGAATTAATGCAAGTGATCTGGTACAAGAAGGACGATAATGAGACAGTCTGTTGAACATATCTACACATCTTCCAAAAAAGTCACTTTGCAAATGATGATGTAAATGGATTAAAAGAACGTCCTCACTTTTACTGGAAACGTTGCAGAAGGCATAGCGTCGCTTTATTTGACAATGTGACTTTATTTGATGATGGCGTCTATACCTGCACATTTATTTTGGAATCATAGTGGAACCAGTCAGTTTCAACCATCAAGCTTGATGTTAAAGGTTAGATTGAAAGTTCAATTTCCTCATTCTATTGTGAAAAAAATCTTTGATTTAAAATCAGCTACATATGAAGTTGTAGCCCAAACTTAATTTCCGTATAATAAGTTACGTTGTGTTCTCATTAATTGTCCTTCTTTCCTTAGTTGGTCCTGTTTTTCATGCATCTGTGGTCACACACCCTGTTGGAAGAGATGAAGTTATACTGGCAGTATGCACAGCTGTGGCCAGGCCTGTGCACAGTTGTTTGTGGGATTTTGGTGGCAAGAGCATCTTGAGGGTGGAGACCAACTCCACCAACACTTGAATGGGACCAGCACCATCAAACAGCTATTTGATGGGTGCGCCCTCAAAGCAGATGAACCACAAAGAGGTCTGCTGTGTGGTCCAGCCATCCAACTCTGAGAAATCCGCAGAATGTCCGCTGTAACTAAATGTGGAGTGTGAGTGTGAACAAATTAAAAGTAGAAACAGTGGGGGCGTAATTGATACTAGAGGGAAATAATTTGAAAATTATAACATCTTAAATCTGAACGATTAAAAAATGAATCCTGGTTTATTCGGTTTTAGTTATTCCCCTGATAAATTGGTCAGGGCGTTTGCATGCTTTCTGCCTGGTCTGCCCCTCATACATGTCTAGAACTGGCCCTGGTCAACAGGGGAGGGAAATGACATATTTTGTCTTCTTTTATTAGATCCTCCTCTAGCAAAAGTGATACCACTCCAAACTGGAAACAAGGCTGATTCATGTTTATCAGTGCGAGGCAGATGCCAACCCGAAGCCCATTGGTTACAACTGGACCAGGTATGCCCTGACGCTTCATTTTAACAACATTGTTTGTTTATAATATTGTGTTTCCATCTAATGTGCACTGGTATTTTAACTTGTAACCAATACACAACCTTTATACTTATAGGACAAACTGAGGCAGCTTTATCTTAAAGGGTCCCCTGATAGTATATGTTTATTTAGGGTGGTAGTAGCCTAGTGGGTAACACACTCGCCTATGAACCAGAAGACCCAGGTTCAAATCCCGCTTACTACCATTGTGTCCCTGAGCAAGACACTTAACCCTGAGTTGCTCCAGGGGACTGTCCCCTGTATCTAGTGATTGTAAGTCGCTCTGGATAAGGGCGTCTGATAAATGCCATAATGTAAATGTAAATGTAGGTCTTAGTGGTCCCCTAATACTGTACCTGAAGTCATGAAGTTTGGAAGTTGGTGGAGATGATGTTTTAGGGGAAGGATGTCTTCTGCTGGCACTGCAGTAGCTGAATGTTAAACAGCACCTGAAAAGTCCAGGCTTATACATTTTTTCCTTCACACTGCCACTCTCTGAACGCCAAAGCAGAATGACCAAAGCACTCTCTACTCCTATCGCTATTTCTAGTTTACTGCAGGCCCATAGACAGGCTAGGGGAGCTCGTGTGGTGGGAATTTTCTCATCTGGGGAGCTGCAATAAAGAAAGTAAATTGAATTGATTTTCCAAGTTTATTTACCATGCGTATTGGGGGACTTGCAAAAAGAACTCCCACCGTTACTAAGTTCACAAGCATATTTATACCACTGTGGGTAATGAAGGGTGGGAAAGCAGATCGCGCCTGGACAAGGACACCAGAAATCTGTTTGTGTACGCTTGTCTGGAAAACATCTTAGCCTTGTACATCACCAAGGTTTAAAGTGAGATGCAGTTGTTTTCTGACTGTTCCATGACCAAAGGTGAAAAACTTACAGGGAGTGCAGAATTATTAGGCAAATAAGTATTATGTCCACATCATCCACTTCATACATGTTGTCTTACTCCAAGCTGTATAGGCTCGAAAGCCTACTACCAAATTAAGCATATTAGGTGATGTGCATCTCTGTAATGAGAAGGGGTGTGGTCTAATACATCAACACCCTAAATCAGGTGTGCGTAATTATTAGGCTACTTCCTTTCCTTTGGCAAAATGGGGTCAAAAGAAGGACTTGACAGGCTCAGAAAAAGTCAAAAAATAGTGAGATATCTTGCAGAGGGATGCAGCACTCTTAAAATTGCAAAAGCTTCTGAAGCGTGATCATCGAACAATCAAGCGTTTCATTCAAAATAGTCAACAGGGTCGCAAGAAACTGTGGAAAAACCAAGGCGCAAAAATAACGGCCCATGAACTGAGAAAAGTCAAGCGTGCAGCTGCCAAGATGCCACTTGCCACAGTTTGGCCATATTTCAGAGCTGCAACATCACCTGGAGTGCCCAAAAAGCACAAGGTGTGCAATACTCAGAGAACATGGCCAAGGTAAGAAAGGCTGAAAGACGACCACCACTGAACAAGAACAACACAAGCTGAAACGTCAAGACTGGGCCAAGAAATATCTCAAGACTGATTTTTCTAAGGTTTTATGGACTGATGAAATGAGAGTGAGTCTTGATGGGGCCAGATGGATGGGCCCGTGGCTGGATTGGTAAAGGGCAGAGAGCTCCAGACCGACTCAGACGCCAGCAAGGTGGAGGTGGAGTACTGGTTTGGGCTGGTATCATCAAAGATGAGCTTGTGGGGCCTTTTCGGGTTGAGGATGGAGTCAAGCTCAACTCCCAGTCCTACTGCCAGTTTCTGGAAGACACCTTCTTCAAGCAGTGGTACAGGAAGAAGTCTGCATCCTTCAAGAAAAACATGATTTTCAAGCAGGACAATGCTCCATCACACGCGTCCAAGCGTCCAAGCAAGAAAGGGTATAAAAGAAGAAAAACTAATGACATGGCCTCCTTGTTCACCTGATCTGAACCCCATTGAGAACCTGTGGTCCATCATCAAATGTGAGATTTACAAGGAGGGAAAACAGTACACCTCTCTGAACAGTGTCTGGGAGACTGTGGTTGCTGCTGCACGCAATGTTGATGGTGAACAGATCAAAACACTGACAGAATCCATGGATGGCAGGCTTTTGAGTGTCCTTGCAAAGAAAGGTGGCTATATTGGTCGCTGATTTGTTTTTGTTTTGTTTTTGAATGTCAGAAATGTATATTTGTGAATGTGGAGATGTTATATTGGTTTCACTGGTAAAAATAAATAATTGAAATGGGTATATATTTGTTTTTTGTTAAGTTGCTTAATAATTATGCACAATAATAGTCACCTGCACACACAGATATCCCCCTAAAATAGCTACAAATAAAAACAAACTAAAAATTACTTCCAAAAACATTCAGCTTTGATATTAATGAGTTTTTTGGGTTCATTGAGAACATGGTTGTTGTTCAATAATAAAATTATTCCTCAAAAATACAACTTGCCTAATAATTCTGCACTCCCTGTATAGTGTCCACATTCTTCCCTCTATGCTCGTATTAATGTTAAATAATCACACAAAGTGAAATTTGTATGATAGAGGACCTTTAAGAATCATTCACCATTCACATCATTCAATCATTCACAACATGGTAGCATTCTAGAAGAGCTTGGCATAGGATACTACTAATTATACAATGGCAAGCCACTGCCCTCCCTGGTGCCGCCGTGGTTTCTGCTTGAGCTCTACGGACTAAGCCCTTGGAGGGGGGCTCTGTCATGGCTGGGCGCTGCTGGCCACTCAGTCAGTGCTAATCAGCATTGAAACAAAATTCTCTGGTCTGAAGTGACCTAGTCAGGATATAGGGAAAGATGACTGCAGCAACGTACAAAGACATCCTGGAAGAAAACCTGCTTCAGAGCGCGCTTGAACTCAGCCTGGGGCGACGGTTCATCTTTCAGCATGACAACAACCCTAAACCCACAGCCAAGATATCAAAGGAGTGGCTTCAGGAGAGTTCAGACTTTAATTCGGTTGAATATCTCTGGAGATATCTTAAAATGGCTGTGTGCACTGATGCTTTCCATCCAACCTGATGGAACTTGAGAGGTGCTGCAAGAGGAATGGGCCAAACTGTCCAAGGATAGGTGTGCCAAGCTTGTGGCTTCATTTTCAAAAAGACTTGAGTCTGTAATTGCTGCCAAAAGTGCATTGACAAAAGTATTGAGCAAAGGCTGTGAACAGTTATGTGCTTTACATTTTACATTTAAGGCATTTGGCAGATGCTCTTATCCAGAGCGACTTACAACGTGCTTCCATGTTACAATCAATGAAGTGATCAATTCTCCCAACTTTTATTCACTCTGTTGTAGTTTCGATACACAAGTTAGATAATAAGAATGTTACAAGTTAATCTAAATATTCTCTAAAGATGAAGGTCTTGAGCTGCCGTTTGAAAATACTCAGTGACTGAGCTGTTCTGACCTCGAGGGGAAGTTCATTCCACCACCGAGGGGCCAAGACGGAGAAGAGTCTAGATGAATGTCTTCCTTTTTCCTTCAGAGATAATAATACACTGATTTCTGTTTTTCATCCTTGATAAAAACACCAGGGGATTGTGGTCAGTAAAAACTAAAACAGGCAGTGCAGTGGACCCAATGTATACCTGAAGCGTTGTAATGCCAAAATCGATGCTAACGCTTCCTTTCAATGGTTCTGTAGTTCACCTGATGTTTCATGAACTTTTTTTGAAAAGAAGCAGATGGGATGATCAACTCTATCCGCATCTTCTTGTAACAGCTGTGGTGCTGCAATAAAGTCGACTGAGTTGATTACCAAGTTTAATTTACCATGCGCATGGGGGGACTCGCAAGAAGAACTCCCACCCGTTAGTAAGTTCACAAGCATATTTATACCACTCTGGGTGACGCAGGGTAGGAAAGCAGCCGCGGACCGGTTTGGACAAAGGCGCCAGAATCTTTCTTGTTATCAGCTTTTGCGTAGCATAACACACTAGGTTTTGAAAACATCTTAGCCTTAGATTGTTCCATGGCTAAAGGTGATGGTCAAACAACAGGCCCATCCATTTTTCCCTTCACACCAGGAAGCACAAAAGGGTCATAAACAGAGTCAACAATAGTGGGGTCACTCGCTGCAGACTGAACAAACCCAACATCTTTTGTTGAGGATTTGAGGTGAACCGTGCTTTGATGTTGAGGTGAACCGTGCTTTTTTTTTTATACGTTTTGGGTATTTAGCAATGAGGTGGCCTGTCTTGTGACAATAAAAACATGTGCAACCATCACTAAATGAAATGGGCGAAGTTCAAAATATGTTTCGATCCCGACCTGGTTTTCATGAGACTGAAGAAAACACTACCTTATGAGTAAGCACAGATAGGAAATCCCGGATGAGCCCCCAAAATTTGTTACATCCCTGGTCTAGGGTCAGGGACGTAACAAATTGGACAAAGGAGCAGCAGCAGCTAATGGTCAAACACTTCAATGACTAATCCAGTTGCAGCCATCCCATTGGATGCTGAAATATGATTTTTTAAACATAGATTTGGAAACGTTTTGATTTGATCAGAATCTTAGATTATGGTTATGATACTTTACAAAAACCCCAAAGCAGCTGTAATTACAAATTAATTTAAATACAAAAGACTTACAATAGCATTTAGAGCTCCTGGCAGTGGTAATTAGAACACATTCTAAAACCAGAGGTGTATTTAGAGGAGGAAAGGAACAGAAATTATTATTACATGCTGATGACATTCTACTCTTGATCACTGACCCACACAATTCGGTACCACCATTAATGGACCTTATTCAGAAATATTCAACTCTCTGTATACAAAATTAATTTGAGCAAATCAGAAATAATGCCTATATATAAATGATGTAACCCAAACAGAGCTTCACAATTTAACTTCAGATGGATTTGAAATGGTATGAAATATCTAGGAATTAGGCTTAGCCAGGACCTTATAGATAAAAGGTCTGTTTTGTATCTGGGGCAGTGGTGGCCTAAGCGGCCCCTTAATCGGTTGCCGGATCGAATCCTGACCTCCCAAGGTGCCTCTGAGCAAAGCACGGTCCCCACACACTGCTCCCAGGGTGCCTATTGCTCACTAAGGGTGGTGGTTAAATGTTGTGTCACCGTGTGCTGTGCAGCAATGTTTCACAATGACCATTACTTCACTTTCACTTCTGTAAAAGAAGCATAAACTCTCTACACAAAGCACTGTATTAAAACATTCCAATCTGATGTTACCTGACAGGAGGAGGCATGGCACAATAGAGGTTAAAAGTCTTTAATTTATAAACACCAGTAGATTACTATGCAGATACATATAAATATTGTATGTAAAAAAGGTACCAATGTTACAGAAAACAGAGAGATCTGGGAAGGTAGAGGGAAAACCCTCTAGCTCACGATGGAAAGGAAAAAAAAAAGTGCCCTGTGTCCACAAGAGAAAATTATTTTATACATTTGACTCACAGGAAGTTGTCACAGACCAGTCAAAATGGTTTTTTTCTGTCCTGTCACCCCCTTGGCTTCTCCTGTTTTGTGGGGTGTCATAGCCCGACAAAGTGGGGGACCCCAAACAAATGGCTGGCCTTTCATACCTCCTACTCGGGGGTGGCCGTTTAACAAAGATATGGAGAACACAGAGGTGATGAGCCTCTATGCAAGACAAAAATGCAGAATGTGATGGATTTGTGAATTCCCGTCTTACAGTTCACTTTCACATCACTTACACTAATGCCTTTGAATGAATCATATTACAAAATATTGGAATTAATCTAAATAAATGGGCAAAACTCAAATGATCAATTTGAGCCAAAGTTAATGTTGTTAAAATGGTGGTTGCCATCTGTCAATGATGTTATCTATAACCATTGGTGGTTTTCGATACAAGCAACAGGGAGGCATCAAGGTGGGGGTGGCATTGTGGGCATCAAGGTTATTATAGTTAATGAAAACGAACGATAAAACTAAAACTAGAATTGAAAAAGCATTTTCGTTAACTGAAATAAAGAGTTAAAAAAAAAAGAAAACTAACTGAAACTGTTTTGTGTGTATACAAAATGAACTTAAACGAACTAATATTATAGCAAAAACGTCCTTCGTTTTCGTCTTTGTAATCAGCCTTTTGGGTTGAATTAAAATCTATTTACTTCACGCTGCGAGTTTTAAGCCAGGTTTTTGACCATTATGGTAACACGTGGTCTGTGACGTCACGTGTCCATAGTCTGTCCGTGACGCCGCCGGCTAGCGTGATGGCTGCAGCGAAAGTCGGAAGAAAGCGGAAGAAAGTCCTATTTGGGATTTCTTTGATTATGACAGTGGCAAAAATAAAAGTAAGTGCCTTGTTGTAGAAGCAGGTGATACAATATGTGGAATACTTCTCAAGGGGAAAAACCCCATGAATCTGAAAGTCCATTTGAAAAGCTCACACAAAAAGGCGAACCAAGAGTACCTGAACAAGCTAGCCTCTCGCCCGCCCTCCCCCGAAAGAGAAGCGGTAGCCAGGCCAGGTAACATGGGAAAGGAACGTGATACTACAGCATCCATAATGGACCAAGTAGCTGCTGGCTAGTAAATACGCAGGAACACCACAAATGAGAAGAAGCATTGGTAAATATGTTTATTAAGACTGGAATGTCTACACGACTGTGTGACTCGATTACCTTCAAAAAGTTCACCACTTCACTCGAACCAAAATTAAAAACACCCGGAGCTGCAAGAGTCAATAACCTTATCGGAGCTAAGATGGATAAGGCTATTCTGGTGATTTTGATTCATGCACCTGACAAATATCCTAATTTACAAAAAAAAAAAACTAAAACTAACACTGTAACTAATAAAAACTAAACTAAAACTAAGCAATTTAAAAAAACTAGTAAATCTGCCTCTAAAAACTAATTAAAACTAACTGAATTTGAAAAAAAAAATCTAAACGAAATAAAAACTAAAACTAATGAAAAATCCAAAACTATTATAACTGTGGTGGGCATGGGGAATTTTTTTGCATGCATGCGCCCATGCTGCCCTGACATCATGATTGCATGGCCACCGATCTATTCCACACTTGTGGGGAGTAAGGGGGCCTCATTTACAATGTGCACCTGCTGCTTCGGGGGGGGGGGGGGGGGGGGGTGGGGATTGAAATGTAATATTTTTGAATCTAAATGGCACAAACTGAAATTAAATTGTATGAACTCCCAGGTGCATTCCTAGGTGGTGGACGTGATTGTTGACACAGGATCAGCAGTGTCCTTTCTGCCTCACGGTAACTATGAACAGAGCTTCAGTCAAATTCCACTGACTACACCTACAGCCAGGTCGGTGACTTATTCAAAAGATCACATTCCTGTCCTCGGGTTTTTGCCCTGCTTGACCGTATGGTCACAGCAATCTTCTTTATCATGCAGCATGGAACAACACTGCTAGGAAGAGATTTAATGCATGAACTGAAAGTGTGCATAGCAGACAACAAGGTGCTCGTTTCTGAGCCTCTCACAGCCTTCAACTCTTCTGCTCCAGTACTGGAATGTCCTGATACATCTCCCCCTGCTTTTGGCTTTGTTAAAAACTTTTACTTGGTGAAAATTGATCAGACTATAAATTGACAAGTGTGACAAAAGCTTCACAGATGACCACTGTCCACCAGACAAGCTGTTTCTGAGGAACTGCAACATCTAGAGTCTGCTGGTGTAATTGAATGTATAGTTGCCTCTGCTTGGTCGCCATACAAAAGAAATCTAGAAAAATTTGATTTTGTCGATCTGCAGTAACCAAAGAAAGCAGTTGTTGTGGATTCTTTTCCATTGCCTCACATGAAGTAATTGCTGTAAACTCAAAGGTTCTCTACCTTTGACCTGACCAGCGCTTACTACCAGGTACCTCTACATGGTGATTTCATTACTCACAATGGACCACGATTGCTTTTGCCAAAAATGATGTCCATCGTCCTCTCTGACTTGCCTGGAGTGGAATATTCCATGGATGATGTAATTCAATCAGGAGAAGTGTCACTTTTAGTCTTAAAAGGACCGTATACAGGCAATCGCTCCTGTCCCTGTGCCTACTGACGTTTCTTCCTTGCTTACACAAGTCTGGACACACATTCCAATGGACTGCTGCAGTGCAGGATAGCTTTGAGCAGGCAAAGGACATGATAGTAGTCAGCCCTGACCCGGCTCTCTTTGTATACTACTGTTTCTACTGATGCCCCAGTCTAAGGCCTTGGTGCTGTATTGTCTCAATGGATTTGGATGGTGTGGAACGGACCAAAATATGCTACAGTTGAGAAGAAAGCCAGTAGAAGAAAGCCTCACAGTCAGACTACACCCAGTGATGACATTGACAAATTGTTACACCACCTTGTTCTGTTTCTGATGCTCTTTCAGTCACTTACTTTACTGCGGCCTGCACTGTTTGTACAGAAGTGAAAGTGAAGGTGATGGTCATTGTGATGCACAGCACACAGTGACCCATCATCCTTACTCCCCGGCGCCCAGGGAGAAGTGTGTGGGGATGGTGCTTTGCACAGTGGCACCTTGGCAGCTCGGGATTCAAACCAGCAACCTTCTGATGACAGGGCCGCTTCCTTAACCGCTAGACCACCACTACCCTGCTTCATCTTTCACGGCTCATGTCTAATTGTACCTCTTGCTCTACATTCCAAGCTAGTGTCCCTAGCACATGAGTCACCAAGGCATGGTGAGGACCAAACAACAACTTCATGATCTGTACTAGTGGATGATCTGGTTCACTCTGCCATCAGCACCTGCTCCATGATTCTTAGATCCTTTGCACATTCACAAAAAGCTACGTGATTGGTCAGTGGTGGCCTAGCGGTTGTAGCGTCTGCGTAGGATCACAGATGGTTGATCTTCAAAGACCCTTTTAACCTTTGACATTTACATACAAATTACAAACCTGGACCCTCAGCCTGATCGTCCCGTCTTCCCCCACTGTCACAAACATGATGCTAAACAGACTGGGTCTGCAAACTGCTCATGGGGGTTCCAAGCTTCAAAGCATTCCATAAAGACCTCCGGCCTGGCCCCACCTTTGCAATACACAATCACGCACACACTTAAACATATTGTCTGTATCTTGTGCTAGGAATATGTGATTATAAGTGGATCCCGTATATGCACGCGTTGTGTGTACGTTCCCTTGTATGAATTATACTAGTTACAACTTTCTATTTTTGCATTAGGTAAACTCTAATTACCTATAATTAAGTGTATAAGTGTATCTCTGATTTCCTACTTCCTAAAGGTCCCTTTCTTGGTATCAGAAGGAACATCTCTTTACTACTGAAACAGTGATGCATACCATGTGATCACAAAATACATCATACAATTTCTATAAGGTAGAAATTGTAACTGCAACGAACTACAGTTTCTCTCTGGACCAGCCATAAAAATTCCGGTCAGTCGTAAACCCAGACAAAGGGAACTTCTCCCGCCAAAATGTCACACTTGTGATTGGCCATTCAGGCCACATGATGGGCGTGCCAGAAAGCATCAAAAAGAGCGTCACACAGGCACGCATTGCTCAGAACTTCTCTTCTTCCTCCCGAGACACTTTTTCAACACTTTGTTACTCTTTGGCAAGTTTACCTTCAAGGAGGACTTCCAGCTCAAGATCGAAAGGTTGAGGATCGCGACCCTACCACATCAGGACTCCTTTGCATGAAACAAGGACCGATGCAAGTAACTATTTAGATACATGTTTAAACCCCTTTTTAAGGTGAACTTAAGAATTCTCTGACGATTCTCATTAGGCTGTGGTTAATTGATGTGTAATACTGCCATTCTCTTTTCATCACTTTCCTTTACCCTGTATGTATATGTTTGTCTAATTGTTGTATGTTAGCTATAGCCGTGTTTATTAAATTCTTTAAATTCACAATCGTTTGTTTCTGTGTGCTGCTCACAGCTGAGTCACTGAACGTTGACCTTTTAAGCTACATGCTAAATTACTGCTAGCACGCAGAGTGGGAAAGCTACCTTTCCTGGCAAGAGGGGGGATAATCGTTCCCAGAATTGATAAATAATTATATTATCTGCTCCGTGGACGGACAGATCAAGTAATTGTAACATTAATTCTGCTACAGTTTATCCCAAAATCTAATCTAAATGTTTATTGTTAATTATAACCAGTTATAATTAATTATAGATATTTCCTCTTGAGCTAATTTGTTACACGGTTAAGGAAGCGGCCCCGGAAGCAGGAGGTTGCTGATTCGAATCCCGATCCGCCAAGGTGCCACTGAGGTGCCACTGGGCAAAGCACCATCCCCACACACTGCTCCCCAGGCGCCTGTCATGGCTGCCCACTGCTCACTCAGGGTGATGGTTAAAAGCACATTTGCTACAGTGTATCACAATGTCAATCACTTCACTGTTTGATGACGAAATGACGGAAATACGTTGAATACTACTCACCTCACTGCCTCACTCCTACAAGGGAATTACACCAGCCAAGTTGGCCGAAGGACTATGTGACTAAGTGAAGCATATACTGCATACAGCTACTGAGGGTTAGCTTGTACAGATGTTGTTCATTTGTGTAAATATGATGATTGTTGTTAATGTTTACAAGTTCTGTACATAATCTTTATGTATACGTGGTATTTTATGTCTGTATACTGTTATACTGTCAACTTGGACTGTATCTGTAGTTGTATTGTACTTTTTTGGTTGTTTATTAGTTTGTTAATAAAAACTTTCATTACAAAAGAAAATCATTCACCAAGAGCTTCATCAAATTGCAGCTGCAGACAAACTAAAGGTGACAAATATCATCTGTATATCTATGGAGAAGGAATCTTTTTTGTGAGGGTTAGTTCTGGTGAAAGGTCATCTAATAGCTGTTGCACATTAATGCATTCTAGAAGTCGATTGTTCCTCTTCCGGCATCCTTGATACCTTTTTACCAAACAAGGTCCCAAGTGTGGGTTGTAGAAATAATTATCTGGCCCTGTTGTGTTATATCAACCAAGTTAGGATTTCAGAAGACTTTTGCTCTTTGAAAATTTTCTGTTGATGGTCTCTCTTCTTTTTTTCTAGTGAAAACATGGCTCTGCTTTCCAATAAAGTCAGAACTGAAGGAGACAAATTGATTTTTCCGAGATTGACATCTGATCTGAATGGCTTGTATGTCTGTGAAGTATCAAATGAATATGGGAGCACTGTGGCTTCGCTTCATCTTTATGTTGCAACTGGTAATATTTTTTATATTTGCACAATATATTAAAACTGCAGCACATCAGTGCAGATATCTTCTGTTATTCAAAACCTTGAGTTTATTATTAAGTTTATGCACTGGTTTAGTTGTTATGGCTGTCAGGTCAACAAGATATTTTGATTTATCTCCCATGATGAAATAAATGGAATAATAGTGTAAACATTGTAAAATGAGAACAAGTCCATGGTTTCTGCTGTGTGTCACCAGCACAAAACCTAAAGCTCTAAACAGCAGATATTTTGTCTGTGTCAGTGTTATGGGATAAAGGAAAATATTCCAGAAGATGCTTGTTCATGGCTCCACGTTACCCTTTTTGTTATCATCAGCATTCTGATGAAGTTTAACTTCAGAGGGAACGTTTACTGTTACTCACCCAATTTATGGAATGCTACTCAAATTATTACATGCTGTTATTCATTTCTTTCATGAGCTATATATATATTGGAAGCTTTTCTTTGTTCAGCGCTTATTCTAGTTCCACATAATGTTCTTTAATATAGTTGCAATCACCACATGAAATAAATGACATTTTTCTATATATTATATTGTAGCATCTCAGACTAATGAAGGCACGGTTTGTACAGTTCCTATGTTTGGTTCCACAGGATCTACTGTTTACTTTTGGTTCATGAAATTCTCTGCAGAGAATGACTGAAGCCTCTAATGAAAAATTGAATCTGCTATAAACATTTGAAGACTGCACTGATTCTTTTCCTCTAGAATTTAAACCTGTTGCCTGGATCCTAATCACAGTCACAATTGCTGTAATTGGGATTGGATTTGGGGTGTATCAGTTTCAGCGGTGAGTAGACTGTACTCTTTGAACATGTGTCACTGGAATGAGAAACATTTGACATGGTTCATTGTTAATTGTTTAATATACTTAATATGTTAAATGTATTAATATACATTAAAATGTCTATTTTTCTTTACAGACACCCTGGAATATTGGTAAATATTAAATAATATGTTATAACAATATAATAATATTTATGTTGCTGCATGCTATTGGAATCTCAGAAAGCTTAGATCAGTGTCACATTGATTTACAGTGATTTAAAAATAACAAAAGTAAATTGCTCAAGGGCCAAAACAAAAGAACATTCTCTGCTGTGGTCTACACCAAATACACTCTGTGCTGGGACGTGAACACAACCATGCACACAATATAACGAAAAAGTGAGGGGAGGCACAACATTTAATCAGGTCCTGATTACAGTGAAACTACAAGAAACACATGTGAGTAATTAAGACAAATAGGTAGGTATAAAGATGGTGTAATTGATCTGTTCTTACATTTAATTGATAAATTCATGTCTCTCTTAGACGTGGTTTAATGAAGGATGCTGTAACAAAACAGATCAACCGACTCAAGAGTCTCCCAGAAGGACAGAGGTACATTTCATTGCCGTGGCTCAAAGTGAAACTGATGAAGTCCAAGAAACAACATAAAAGTGAAACTGCTGTCCATAAAATGAAAACATCAGGACTGAATTGATTGTTGGACATTGCAAAGACGCGAAACAGATAAGAATGATCATATTTCAATGCACACAATGAACCTCTGAGATGGAACACTCACATTGACCAGTCTTGAGTGCTTGAGTGCTTTTTTTTTTTTTTTTTTTAACAAATGTTTCACCTTTTGGATGAGACACTCGGGACTCAAGGACTAATAAGAATCCTTTTACACACCCCAACTCTGTGCCGGGTATAGAGACTAGGATGGTAGTAGCCTAGTGGGTAAGACACTTGCCTGTGAACCAGGAGACCCAGGTTCAAATCCCACTTACTACCATTGTGTCCCTGAGCAAGACACTTAACCCTAAGTTGCTCCAGGGAGACTGTCCCTGTAATACTGATTTTAAGTTGCTCTGGATAAGGGCGTCTGATAAATGCTGTAAATGTAAATGTACTAGGACTAGGAATGCCGTTACCTTCATGGATGCTTTGTTCACTATTTTCATCATCAAAAGCCACTTCATGAGATGCTCATTAACATGAGTGAATGATAAGAAACGCCTTTCATGGCTGCCCACTGCTCACTAAGGGTGATTAGTTTTGGTGTGTGCACCATGTGCTGTGCATCACAATGACAATCACTTCACTTTCATAAGCCTTCAGGACCATGTTAAAACCATCCCTGCTGTCTTGGTTAAGGTGTTATTACGTAAGTTATTTTATTGTTATTTGTTATTTAATAGTCGTGTCAATTGTCAAAAATACAATACCCATAAATGGGTCTAACCTAGAACCTTTTAGGTACACATGGTATTATGAGACAGGACTGGTTTATTGGGGTGCTTATTTCTGTCCTCCTAAATTTTCATCTTATTTACCGCAAGTTTAAACTTTGTCCAATTTTTTATTAAAGTTAGTGATTGTTTTACGATCAGTACAGTCCCTCTTGGAGAGGGCAGAGGACGCCAAAAAACACAGCTGGCGAGACAACATTCGCATTATAGGTTTGAAAGAAGGAGCGGAGGGTCGCAGACCTGTTGAGTTTTTCCAGACGTTGCTGCCGAAACTACTGGGAATTAAGATCAAACATGATGCAGTTAAAATTTACCAGGCGCATAGAACACTTGGTCCTACACATTCTCCATACTTTGGTATCCGAGTTTGTTTGCGGGGGTGGGTGGTGTTTATCAAAATTAGTTTTTGGTAAAGGGGTGGACTGGTTATTGTTCTGTTTTGGGTGTTTCATTGTTTTTTTTTTTATTTTGACCATTATCTGCAGTTCCATCAACACAAAACCCTTTCATGCTGGGATTTCTATATTATTAAGTCTATTTCAATTTAGCGGTACAGTCTGATTATGAGTGATCTTAAATGTATTGGCCTTAATGTAAAAGGTATTAAATATGTTATTAAAAGGCAAAGGAGAAATGTCAAATTGCATTGTTGCAAGATACTCACCTCTCTGGTACATACAGAGCATATGAAGTTGCGGAGAAACTGGGTTGGCCAGGTTTTTTTTCTTCTTATAGGTCTAATAGTAGGGGAGTTGCAATTCTTTTTCATAAAAATCTCTCCTTTAAATTTGAAAAAATCTATTACAAATAATGATTATAATTATATGGGGAGCATGTTGTGATTGGTTGTATCTATGCTCCCACGGTATATGAGCCTAAATTTTTTTTCTAAATTATTGGCTGACATTTCCTCATTCTCATGCTCTCGCATACTCTTGGGAGACTATTTTAACTGCGTTCTAGAACATCCCTAGATCTTTCACCTCCAAGAGGAATTAGGCAAAGGTAAAGTCTTAGGCTCTTAGAATTTTGCAAGGATCTGGAATTGTGTGATGTTTGGAGGTTAACTTATATGAGGGAGAAAGATTATACTTTTTACTTTCAGCCCCATCAAACATTTTCACACATCGACTTACTTCTAGTATCGCAAGAGTTGTTGGACAGAACAGGGGACAGCTCCATTGGGATTAGGACTGTCTGACCACTGTCCCATTGCAGTGATTGTCTGTCCTCCATATAGAGATCCAAACTGTAGACAGTGGCGACTTAACCCCTCATTATTGAGCTCTCCTAAATCTCAGCAGTTTCTCAAACAACAATGGAATTTCTTTATTGAAACTAATATAGCTCCTGAAGTCAGTCAGTCTTATGGGAGTCAGCAAAAGCCTACTTAAGAGGTGTAATTATATCTTTCACCACAGCTAAATAAAAGCGGCAATGAAAAATATAGTGGAACTTGAAAAGAAAATTCTGATTCTGGAAGGAGATTTCAAATAGTCACCTTCGAAAGGCATGTCTCAGCAGCTTAGGCTTTAGATGAGCTATTAACCAAGAAGGTTGAATCATCTTTCTTCTTTGCCAGACATAGAATTTTTGAGTCAGGGAATAAACCTGGTCGACTTCTTGCACGTTTGGCTAGAGGGAGGACAGAGACTAATGTAATCTCAGAATTCAGTACCTTTCTTAAGATAAAATTGAAAGTGGATATTTTTTCTTTTTGGGCTCCCGTCTAAAAGACAAGCAATGTCACTGAAACTTCATGCAAAAAGTTATAGATTGTTAGACAAGAAAGTGCATTCTTATTAGATGGATAAAAACACTCCCCCCTCTGTCACACAATGGTATAGAGATGTTTGCAGGTCTGCCTCATGAGAGGCTGGCGGCTGTGCTTAGGGGTAATAGAAATAGCTTTCAGAATTTATGCTCTCCCTTTATAGATCATTTATCTCCAGATGTGAGAGATGGTTTTGTGTGTCAATTAGGGTTTTGAGGTGGTTACATTTCAAATAGTCTTGGTTGGCTTCTAGTGATTTTTTTTTGTATCTTTGTGTGGGTGTTTGTTCTAAATGACATGTCTTTATTATGGTATTATTTAAGTGTTTCTTTGTTTATTCTTTTATTTATGTATTTGTTTTTATTGCTTAAGTCGTTTTTGTATTTTGAAGTATTTTGAATTCAAGTCACGATACGAAGTGATAGTACATAAACCAAAAAAAAAAAAAAAAAAAGTCTACGACTACACAGTCACATGCTTGTTAGGTCGATAACAAAGAACGTGCTGAGATAGTTTAGAGAGCAGCTGTAGATGTGATTATGGAAGGTTATGGCGGCCGAGCAAGTTTCAGATCTCCAAAGCAAAACGGTGGCTACTCAGGCAGACAATTCAAAGTGTATAAACTATATGGAGACAGGTACGAGCTGTTTGACAAAGGTTGACCCCCTTCTCTCTGCCTCTGTGAGAACCACATTATGCACTAGTCTGAAAAAGAAAGGCCATGACATGGAGTATCAGTTGCATGATGGATGGCTGCAGAGTCTGGGATTTTGTAACCTGCTAAACTGATAGCAACACGCAGAGCAGCGAACACCCAACAAAAGGCAAAGGAGTTCATAGAGTTGCTAATTATAAGCCTCGTTCTTCATGAAGGTAAAAGCAACTGGATAAAAACATCTTAATATATGTTTTCAGTTAGGTTCCGTGTATCTGCAGGTCAAATTAATGCTTAAACTTTGCAAAAGGCCACTGCCTTGTACATTTTTTTTAAAACTGTAATTACCACTGCAGTACTTTGTCTTTGATGATGGGGAGCTGACGTCAGTTGGCAGCATTCTTGTGTTGCGTAGCAGCGGGTCTTTCACCGGTGGTTGCTGGATGCCGTGCCTGGTGGTCGCCTTGGAAATGGCGTGGACCAATAGGTAGAGGTTTAGGGACAAGATTTGAATCATGGGGCAGCTCCCCATGGTTGTGCAGGATGGGTCTGTGCCCTTTTTGTGACCTCTGCTAAACTTTCTAACTTGTCTGCAACAACCATACCGTCAAAAATCGATTTCTTCTCATTCAGACACATTTAATGTTTCAACATGGCATAAAATATCTTTTACACTAATACACTTAGAATATGATGGTATATTAGTAATGTCTGAGGTATCAGTGAGAATGAGGGTGGAATGATTTTTGTTTCCTTTACAGTCCTGTATGTTCTGCTGAGGTGCCACTGAGAAAAAAACCCTCCCCACACACCCCCGGGCGCCTGTCATGGCTGCCCACTGCTCACTAACGGTGATGGTTTAAAAGCAGAGGACACATTTTGTTGAGTCACTGTGTGCTGTGCTGTGTATCACAATGACAATCACTTCAAATTCACTTTCAATTTGTGTTGGTATGGATCTCTCTCTGTGTCCTTATTTCTTTGGCATTTTGCATTACACTGTTGCCCATTGTCAAGTGTCAAGTGTTATTATGTCCAGACTCAGTCATTTCCTGTAATGTCAGTGGGATGAATGGCCATATTATGTGGGTAGCCTGTTAATACAGTTTACGTAAGATGTTGCATTCATACTAGAATCCCATTTAAGAACGCCTGACAATCAGCTCTTTATATGACTGCTTTTGCATCTTCGAATTCCAAAACCAGGATATTACTTATAGTACTGGAATGCAATCTTTCACTGAATATACTAGGAAGGTACGGCTGTGAGAATGGCAGGATTATGTACAAAAAAAAGCATTTCAGGATACAAAAGTGCTTTTATTTCCATCTATGCTCCATCTCCTTATGAACCTATGGATATAATGCAGGACAAACCTACAAGTCCTGCAGGTGCACTTTTAATTGGTCCTGATTGCTTGTGCCTAATGATCAGGACCCAACACTCATATGAAAGTGAGCCAAGCAGCACTGGGGCATCACAGTACCCTTGATCAAGGTACCATAACCAGATACTGCTACCCGGGCGCTCTCATGGCTGCTCACTAAGGTTAAATGTGGAGGACACATTTTGTTGTCACCGTCTGCTGTGCTTCATAATGACAATCACTTAATATTTATAGCAACTTCTTTCTTGATCAAATCAATAAATTTTAGGTCAAAGGAATTTGTCACTTTGACCATTTTTAGTGGAATGCCATTAATTACTCTTGCCACTGATAACTAATACATTGATCATATATTTACATGTCCATTATGGAGAGAAGAGAGACTTTGATCTTCTCAACCGTCCTCACTATTCACTGTAGGGTCCGAGCCGGTGCAATTCCCAAACCAGACAGTGATGCAGCTGGTCAGAATGCTCTCAATTGTCTATAGATGGTGGTGAGGATGGGTGGTGGGAGATGGGCTTTCCTCAGGAAGTAAAGACTCTGCTTGGCAGGAAGTAAAGACTCTGCTGGGCTTTCTTGGCTGTTGAGCTGATGTTGAAAGCCTAGGAGAGGTTCTCCTATAGATGAACACAGACAAACTTTGTGTTCTCCTCACAAGACCTGTCAGTGTTCAGTGGAGAGGGGTCCATCCGTTCTCTTCTGAAGTCAACAATCATCTCCTTCATTTTCATCATGTTCAGAAACAGATTGTTGACCTTACACCAGTCCGTCAGACATTGCTCTTCCTCTCTGTTGGCTGACTCATTGTTCTTGCTGATGAGACCCACCATGTTCATGTCATCAGTGAACTTCATGATGTGGTTGGAGCTGTGCATCGCTGCACAGTCGTGTGTCAGCAGGGTGAACAGCATTGGACTGAGCACACAGCCCTGAGGAGCTCCAGTGCTCAGTGTGGTGATGCTGGAGATGATGTTCTGAGGTCTCTCAGTCAAGAAGTCCAAGATCCAGTTGCAGAGGGAGGTGTTCAGACCCAGCAGGCTCAGCTTCGCGACCAGGTGCTGAGGAATGATGGTGTTGAATGCTGAACTGAAGTCTATGAACAGCATTCGTGCGTATGTGTCCTTATTGTCCAGGTGGGTGAGGGTCCAGGCAGGGTGATGGCGATGGCATCTTCCGTGAAGTCCAATGGGACTTCAGTAATTTAGACACGAAACTGAAGACCTCTTAGGCACGGGCACGATGGTTCTGCACTTGGAACCATCGTGCCAACTGGTCTGCACATGTGGTTGGAGCTCTGCATCGCCTCGCCTCCTCCTCCGGCTCCACAACAATGGAGCCACGACTGGTGGTTGGAATGGACCTTAAGTACTTCAGTCCTGTGCGTTGATTGGCGGGCAGTTGACGAGGGAATTGGTGGGCGGAACCACAATCCCATTCTCCACCCAGCAGACAGCCTAAAAGGGAAAGACGTACAAACACAGAGCACCCCAAACCACAAGCACTGGTATGGAGGGGTCACTGTCACAGGCAGAGGTTTTAGTCTGTGTGTAGTTTGTGACTGCCTGGATGCCCTGCCACATGCTGTCCTGGAAGTGGCTGTGGATTTTCTGCGCATGTGCACGCTTTGCTGCTCTAATGGCTCGAGACAGTTTGGCCCTCACTGTTTTAAGGGCCACCTTGTCACCCTTTCTAAAAGCGGAGTCTTGAGCTTTTAGCAGTCGTCCACAGCTTCTGTTTTTTGATGTGGTGATGGACTTGAAGACGGTAACATCATCAGGGCATTTGCTGATGTAGCTGTTCACTGATGTCGTGTACTCCTCCAAGTTGATGGTGTTGCTGCCGTTGGTTGCAGCCTCCGTAAACATTTGCCAGTCTTGAAGAGCAAAAATGGCTCCTGCTGGCCAGGTTCTGACCTGCTTTAGAACCGGTTTGGTGCGCCTGTATGCTGGAATTATACTTTTCACATATTATACACTTTTCACATATTAATGGATTTGATTGAAATCTCCGGCGACAACCAACAGTCCGTCAGGGTGTGAATTCTGCAGATCGCTAATAACGCCATACAGCACACAGCACTGGGTACGTTGGAGGGAGATTATTTACTTTATTAATTAACTTTAAAGTAGGCTCACAATTTATCAGAATGATCAAAGTTCTATATGCACACGCATCCACTATGATCTATACAGGTAATATCTGCTCTTCCCAACTTCCTGTATTCTCCACTGCTCTTTGCTCTTGCTCTCATACCAATGCTCAAAAATGATGATCTTGAAGATATCCTGCTGCTTTCCGCGGGTTTTCTCTGTGGAGGGTCATCCTGAGGTCTCCTGTGGAAAGTCGTTTTCCTCATTGGCTCCATGATCTCTGCCTCAAACCATGGAAAGAAGTGGTTCAGCTCATCTGGCAGGGAGGGGTCGCTGCTGCAGGCTTGTAGCCTGTGATGGTCTGGCCATGACAGGTTGGCTCTGGCTGTAGAATAAGCGTTTTTGCCTTTGGCCTAGAACCTCACCCGTCCTTGTTTGGACTGATTTTCACCAGGTTGCTCAGCAGAGAACCAGGCTTTGTGGTTTGGACGGGTGATGACGGACTTGGAGACAGTGACATCCTCAACGCACTTGCTGATGTAGCTGTTGACTGAGGTTGTATACTCCTCCAAGTCCTCAGAGTGGTCCTAGGTCATTTATCATTAATGATATTCATTTCGAGACACACATGTCACTACAACTAATACAAAATGCAGCAACACGACTGATCTTCAACCTTCCCAAATTGTCCCACACCACCCCTCTGCTACGTTACCTCCACTGGCTCCCAGTAGCTGCACGCATCAGATTCAAAATACTGATGTTGGCCTACAAAGCCAAACATGGAGTAGCACCATCCTACCTCACAGCCCTTATTACACCTCACACTGCACCTCGTATACTCCGAGCCTCCAGTACTGCTCGCCTGGTCCCTCCATCTCTGAAGGTAAAAGGAAGACATTCATCTAGACTCTTCTCCGTCTTGGCCCCTCGGTGGTGGAATGAACTTCCCCTTGAACTTCAGAACAGCTCAGTCACTGAGCACCTTCAAAGGACAGCTCAAGACCTTCCTCTTTAAAGAATATTTAGATTAAATTGTAACTTTCTTATTGTCGAACTTGTTTACAGAATCTACAACAGAGTGAATAAAAAGATCGTATTCATAGTTGGGGTCCTAGTGAACCGGAATTGATCACTTCATTGATGGTAACTTGAAAGCACGTTGTAAGTCGCTCTGGATAAGGGCGTCTGCCAAATGCCATAAATGTAGTCCTAATCCCAAAAGTGCAGTCCTAATCCCAAAAGTAAGGCCAATTACCTTGGCTTTCACATCTTTCCTTCCATTTCTCGCATATCTCTGTGGAACTTTCAAGGAATATATGACACCACTACTACCACATTTCAGGATGCGGGTAACACACTCGCCTATGAACCAGAAGACCCAGGTTCAAATCTCACTTACTACCATTGTGTCCCTGAGCAAGACACTTAACCCTAAATTGCTCCAGGGGGACTGTCCCTGTAACTACTGATTGTAAGTCGCTCTGGATAAGGATGTCTGATAAATGCTGTAAATGTAAATATGACATAATTGCGAAGGATGTAGATCACTGGTTTAAGGTTCCAAGTCCAAACATTGATCATTAAAATGGACATATTTCCTCATGTTAATTTTTACTCCACCGGCAACTCCAGCAGGTTATTGGAAAAAGTAGGATTCACTAGTATCCAAATGTGGTCTGGGAAGCGGCCTCATTTGGAATTAAAGTCCTTTCTACAAAAAAAATTGTGGAAGGGTTGGCTTTAGCAGACTTTGAGAGATTCTTTTGGGCTTTTTTGTCCTCAGATCTCTCTTCACTTGGGGAGAGGTCTTAATCACCCCACTTATTGGAGACTAATTGAGGACAATCTTGCACAAGGATTGGAGATTTCAAATTAATAATTTTTCTCTCTTTTGTAACTAGTTATTTCCCTTAGTGGAGGAAAAAGGGGGTCATGTTTTGAAAAACTTATATGATGACAATGGCTTATGTGCTTTCAGTGATCTGCAAGCAAAAATTGACCAACCTGGTTCATCATTGTTCTTCTACTTGCAGATGAGATTTGCCATGAAGGCATGGGGTGTTTCATGGGGTTCAGCACTTCCAAAACAACAATTTGCATATTAATTTCACATTACAGAGCCAAACATGGCTTTATTGACTGGTATAGACAAAGAAGTTAGGATACAGTATGGGAGAATTGTAAAGTTGTAAAAAATCCTGACCTGACTAATACATTTCAAATGTATGCATAGAATGTATTTAACTCCCAGGAAACAGAAGAGGCGTACAAGAAAATGTTGCCAACCACCTCACATGTTGTCATAGCATTGTTAAATAAAGTGCTTTTCTAATGACTTTTTTTGTATTGTTTAATGTATATAACTTGTATTTGTGTTATATTTATTTTTATATTTCATTTTTTATTTTTCTCAGATTTAGAGAGATCTGGGGTGTGGCATGGGGATGAGTCTAATTGTTTTGTTTAGTTTTTTTGTATGAAAATGCTATGTTCCATTTTTGTATTGTGTTTTTGATTGTTTTAACTTAATAAAAACTTGTTCACAAAAAAAAGTGAAGTCTGTATGTTTAAAACAATTTACGATATATCAGTGTAGGAAATTCCGCTTTCCCTTGCAGTCACGGAGCAGCTGAATATGGAAATGGACCTGACATTTTGTTGTTTTTGTCAGTTAACACAAGCCCCCACCACATCACCCACCTACTTCCACCTGCAAACAGGTCAGAGCAGAAATTGCCAGTCCACGTGACCCAACGTGCTTAGTTACGGAAACCCCCAACCACTCTCCTTCCCTGCCATGCACTACCTCTTTTCCTCTTTATCTTTTTGGCCTCATCAGGCAGGTGACGGTTGTGACGGTTTAACTGAAAAAAAAGATGGATACACACTGGAGCCATTACAAACCTTACTTGACTGTTTAAATAATATAGTTGCATAGGAGATGGAGATAGGAGTGTACGGCACAACCACTATAGCATCTGTTTGCTTTTGTGACTGAAGGTCATGAAGGTAAAGAGAGGCGGATACTGTAGAAGGCGGATCCATTTAATCAAACAAACGGTTTTCTTTTGTTAGGAAAATGGTTTGCTTCCTCAATTGGGGGGAGGGGGTGTATGGCTGATAGACATTTTGGGGAAGGTTTTTGTTTTGTCTCTTTTAGGCTAATCCCCCGGGGTTTTTGATATCGCCTGCACCCTACCAGATGCTCGTCTGAAGTGGAGCAGGCCAGAGCTTTACATTTATTATGGTGTCATTTGGGTAGTATATATATATATATATTTATCTTTGTTTATATCATTGCTAATAACTATCATTACTGCCACTACTGTTATTATGATTATTCTCATACCTGTTAGTTATACCCGGTTGTTGGTCCCAGCATGTACGTGCCAGCAAACATTCCCAGCATTAAACTTCCACGGATCAGTGAAATGTGAGGAAAGGTTCTATGTGTGCACCTACTGTGAAACCAAGATGGCGCCGCGGATGGCAGCCTCGGTACTGCGCTCTCTCTTACTTTCTCTTTTTTTGTTTATTTTCTGCTTGTTTGGTCACTCAGATCACATCACTTTCTCCAGAGATCAACTGCTAAACTTCAGGCAGTCATCTCAAAGTTTTTTGGAGATTGTAGTCGGAGGAGCAGCGGCTATCTGTGGGGCTTGGCGGAGATGCAGGCGAGGGATGCGTGCGGGCGCGCTGGTGAAACTAGGCCAGCGGGGATTCCGCACTGCGCCCCCCTCCATCCACCTGGTGAACCTCCACTCCCTTCCCATCAAAATGGACGAGCTGCTGCTTCTCAACCAGACCAACATGGACTTTGCATGTTCTGCTGCTCTTTGCTTCACTGAAACGTGGCTCAGTGAACGCACCGCCGATGCGGCACTAAACCTGACAGGCTTCCACCTCCACATTTACATTTAAGGCATTTGGTAGATGCCGTTATCCAGAGCGACTTACAACGTGCTTTCAAGTTATCATCAATGAAGTGATCAGTTCCGGTTCACTAGGACCCCCAACTATGAATACAATCTTTTTATTCACTCTGTTGTAGATTCTGTACCCAAGTTCAACAACAAGAAAGTTACAAGTTAATCTAAATATTCCCTAAAGAGGAAGGTCTTGAGCTACCATTTGAAAATACTCAGTGACTGAGCTGTTCTGACCTCAAGGGGAAGTTCCCCCCCCCGAGGGGCCAAGACTGAGAAGAGTCTAGATGAATGTCTTCCTTTTACCTTTAGCAATGGAGGGACCAGGCGAGCAGTACTGGAGGCTCGGAGTATACGAGGTGCAGTGTGAGGTGTAATAAGGGCTGTGAGGTAGGATGGTGCTACTCCATGTCTGGCTTTGTAGGCCAGCATCAGTATTTTGAATCTGAAGCGTGCAGCTACTGGGAGCCAGTGCAGGGAACGTAGCAGAGGGGTGGTGTGGGAGAATTTGGGGAGGTTGAAGATCAGTTGTGCTGCTGCATTTTGTATGAGTTGTAGAGGTCGGCAAGTGATCTCGTGTAGAGGGAGAAAAGGAGAGGACCTAGCACTGAGCCTTGAGGGACACCAGTGGAGAGTCTACGTGAGGCAGAGGTGGATCCTTTCCATGTTACTTTGTATGATCGCTCATCAAGGCAAGGCAAACCACTGCCATGCTGAGCCCTGAATTCCAAGCCTCTTCAGGATTGACAAGAGAGTCTTGTGGTTAATGGTGTCAAATGCTGCAGAGAGGTCAAGGAGAATAAGTACAGATGACAGTTTTGCCAAACTGGCTGCATGTAGCTGCTCGGTAACAGCCAGAAGGGCCGTCTCTATAGAATGAGCTCCACCGCACAGACCGCGCATCGGTGCTCTTAGGAAAATCAAAGGGCGGCGGAATTTGTTTTTACATTAACGAAAGTTGGTGTACTGATGTCACAGTGTTACAGAAAGTCTGCAGCCCAAACCTGGAAACTTTTTTCATCATTGCAAACCATTTTATTCACCGCGGGAGTTTTTTTTCCCTTTGTTCTGGTCGGAGTTTACATTCCTCCTCAGGCCAACGCGAACGACGTGTTGTGCACGCTGGATGACCAGATCACCACCCTGGAAAGGAACTTCCCTGATTCTCTTTTTATTGTCCTTGGGGACTTCAACAGAGCTGAACCGAATCATGAACTCCCAAAATACAGACAACACATTGATTGCCCCACCAGGGAAAAAAATCACACTGGACCACTGTTACACCACCATAAGAGATGCATATCGCTCTGTTACCCGGGCAGCTTTGGGACATTCTGATCACTTCCTGGTCCATCTTATTCCAGTTTACAGGCAACAACGGGCCACGCCTGTGGTCAAAACTGTGAAGAAGTGGACCAATGCAGCAAAGCAGGAACTGCAGGACTGTTTTGACTGCACTGATTGGTCTGTTTTTGAAGCTGCATCTAAAAATCTGGATGAGCTGACAAACATTGTGACATCATATATCAGTTTCTGTGAAGATGTGTGTGTACCAACCAAAACCTTCTGCACATACAACAACAATAAACCATGGTCCACTCCCAAACTGCAGCATCTTCGCCAGGCCAAGGAGGACGCCTACAGAAGCGGTGACAAGGTCCTGTACAAGCAAGCCAGGAACACGCTGACCAGGGAGATCAAAGTGGCTAAAAGAAGCTACTCTGAGAAACTGAAAGAACGTTTCTCAGCCAACGACCCTGCGTCAGTCTGGAGAGGCCTGCGAGAGTTCACCAGCTACAGGTGACCCCAACCCCCTGTACCAGCAAACCAAGACCTGGCAGAAGAACTTAACACCTTCTACTGCAGGTTTGAGAGGGACAGATTCACATCCCTCAATCACCCCACCCCAGAGACAATGACCCCCATCACACCTCTCTCCCCTCCACCCTCCTCCCTCACCCACCCCTCCCCAGAGACAATGACCCCATCACTCACATATTATGACTTCTCCTTTTATTTTTTTTGTTTGTTTATTTGTTTTATTTGTTATTATTTCCCCCAGTAAATTTTTTTGCATTACATTGTAGAGAGCGCAAATTCATTCAAAATTTAATTTAACTGTGAACAGATAAAATAAAAAGGGAACAAGACTAGTAAATAAATTAAGAAAGCTAAAAATGCTTTGTGTTTAAAGAGAACATAAGACAGGCACCACTAGGCAGAGGCTATGGATACTGCACTGACACAGTATGTAGCAGAATGTGAATGTTAAGTAAAAAATCAATTAAATTAATGATTTACAGTGTTGAGATTCCATTTCATGTAAGATTGGCTTGGCCCACACCCAGGGTTGGGGTGTGGGCATCCCATCCCAGCACCCACCCATACAGCCAATAACAGGCTAAATAGGATTTTCATTCATTCAAATTTTATTTGTCACATACATGTAGTGACTCGTCCTTGAGCACTTTGTTTGCTCCATGCAGGCCTGTGTTGACTGACTTGTGTAGTCAGGGACAACATGAAGGACTTCCTATGCTAGAGCAGAGTGCATGGCAACTGGAATCCTTATAAGACATGACTGCTTAATTAAAGTTGCTTCATTAAGCCCAAACAGGGCGCCAGAACATAAACCCTTTTCTAATCCGCCCTTGTTTTGTCATACTAGACTGAGATATGCAAAATCATTTTCTAATACTTAAACAGCAGCAGAGCAATGATTTAGGCAGCAACAATTCTCTCACTCTCTCTCACACACACACACTGAGTAGCCATTGATGAGGAATGTGTTTAGTTTTTTTTTACTGGTTCTTCCCACATCATGAACCAGTGGTCATCTGCAGGTGCTGTGCTGTTGTGGCCATAATTTAGAAATATATATTATCGCTCATCTCCAGTGGTATAGTGGGGATTTTCTAAATTGGCAGAGGTCATTTTTATAACACTATGAGTGCACATAATGCACATTGTCAGAACCCTTCTTGTGGCGGATTTCTAAAAATATAGTTTTCACACTACACCAATGTATGTCTGTGTGTGCGTGTGTGTGTTATCAGACCGCAGAAGAAGAGGAAGACCTCTTATCTACAGATACTGATTATCTATTTCCGGCTCACGTGGTACAACAGATCCTTTGTAGCTGACATTTAGTCAGTACAGCATATAATCAGTTCCAACCTCCAAGCCAAAGATGACTTGCAGCGCACAGGTTAGTATAATTCCATCAAATAATAAAAGAGATAAATATGCACCCATACTAATCATAGGTCTAACCAACACTAAATTTGGCAGAATTCTAAAAGGCATGTGTTAAAGCAAACCAATTAAAGCTGACTATTCTTGGTGACCTTGGAGTACATTGCCATGAGTACAATATTTATATCATTTTTAGATGCAGCAATTTCATTTCTTGGTGTGTGGTGCTATCTGCTGGACAGACAGTGTGACATCTAATCATGATGTAAATTAAAACACTTTAAACAAGTCTTTATTCTGAGTCTTTATAATTATGATATTTTAACGTTAGTGCACATCTAAACCGTGGATGTGAGACATCTGTTTCAGGGAATCCCTTCATTTATAGAGTGTTGACATGAAGGATGACATTGGTGGACAGTAATGTGGTAATTTGGCTCAGACAAAACCTAAACAGACCTGTACACTCACAGGATTTATACACGTTTTATGAGTTTTTACAGTGGATTATAAAAATGTCTAAAAACAGGAAGATATTTGTCAGCTACAAAAAAAATGTCAGTTATAAAAAAATCATTTGTAAGCTATATAAATGTCCACTACCGGTCAAAAGTTTGGAAGCAGCTACTCTGTGGCGCTTATGGAGACAAAGATGAAGAACCCAACACAGGACACATATTGTAGCGAACAGGCTCGGTGATGGGGAGGGAAGAGACGATGACACAGCCGAGCAGCTCCAAGACCCCCAGAGGCGGCCATATGTAAATTAGCCCTGTCCTATTGGTGCAAACGCTACAATATTTAGTATCTTCTGTAGCAGGAGAATGTATCTAAAATTCATCTCTACAGTTGTTTGGAAACGGGAAAAAAAACAATTTTATTGTAGAGTGGAAGTAAATAATCATAGACGTTCAGCTTTCGAAACGAGACACATTTATATATGCTTACATGTCAATTTTATCTTTAACCCCACAAAAACTTTTTAAAATAAATAACATATAAAAACAATAGACAACATAATGACGAGAGAAATAACACATGGACATGTTTGAATGAATTTAGTGTTTAAACTGGTATAAGAGTGGCGTGAGACGAGGACAGCTAACGAGTTTTAAACGTCTTCGATTCTGTTCATGATCATGAATCTTGTGACATAATGTTCTACGCGTGATTTATCATGTGAACGCCTTACTTTCGTCGATCCAGGAAGTAAATATCGAGGTAAACAAACGGGTAGATCGTACAACGCGCCTTCTGATTCGCTGAAATGCCTGCAGACAACGAGCGCCGATTCTTACAATTGGTTGCCCGTCGTCCAATCAGATCAAACGTCACAGACTTCCCGTCAAGGAACTTGTCGCGGTCCAGAACGCGACCCGCGGCGACGAGTGTCCCCGGAGGAGCTGTGACATGATCCGAGCGGCGTTGCTCGTGTGTTCGGCGCTCCAATCCGCCGGGAGCCGCGTCTGGCCGGTGCCGTACAGGTTATTACATTTACACGCCGGAACCTGTAGTCGACAGACATTCATGAAATCTAAAAAATTACACCTTCACAAAGTCACGTGTGTCTGTGGACACACGCACGCTGTTTTTTTCTATTGCTGCAGCAATAGATAAAGTGTGAAAACGCGAGATACTGCAGCGGCTCTTCTGCTCGCTGTTGACGACATGCGACGTTTCAAAATAAAACCCCAATTCCAACCCAAAACCGAACCCTGTTATCTACGGCTTTCACACGTGTGAAAGTGCACGACGTACATGTATTTATAGCGCAACTATATTGATGTAAATTAAATAATTCCGTCTTTCCATTTGGAACTTTTATTTTGAAACGTTGCATACCGTCAAAAGTGCAGCGAGCAGCTGAATTATTATCGCATTTTCACAAATTATCGGCTGCAGCAACTGAAAACGCAACGTGTGCGAAAGTTAACTTGTTTTTGATGAACCTTCCAGGCGGTTCGACCACCGTCCAGATGTGGATCCGTACTGCCAGGCGCTGTATCCGTTCTGTCCCGCCGGGGACCGGGACGGCCGAGTCCCTTACATGAGAGACTCGGACGTCATCTCGGTCTTCCGACTCCAGGCGCCGGTGTGGGAGTTCAAGTATGGAGATCTGCTGGGGAAGTTTGTGAGTACACCTTTACATTATAACAGTGCTGACGAAATATTAGTAAGCATAGCAATATATGATTTTTTGTAGCACATTATGCACGATGCGATTGGGTTCCAAAGCGCGGAGACTGAGCAGAACTACACCATGGAGTGGTACGAACTCCATCAGCTGGGAAACTGCACGTTTCCTCACCTGCGGAAGGACGTCAGCGCCCCCTTCTGGTGCAACCAGGGTGCGGCCTGTGTGTACGGGGGGATAGACGATGTGCACTGGCTGCAGAACGGCACGCTGGAGAAAGTGGGAGAGATCTCAGGTAGAACGGGTTTACGGATACGGAATGGTCCCCGAACTACAGCTCGTTTTCGGGAAGATCCTGATACATGAAGTCAAGTGATTGTCATTGTGAAGCACTGCAGCACAGCACACGGTGACACAACGAAATGTGTCGTCTGCCTTGGTGAGCAGTGTGCAGCCATGACAGGCGCCCGGGGAGCAGTGTGTGGGGACGGTACTTCGCTCAGTGGCACCTTGGTGGATTGGGATTCGAACCCACAACCTTCCAATTACGGGGCTTCCTTACCCACTAAAGCCACCACTGCCCACAAGGGTTTCTGCCCGGATTCGAACCAAGGACCTCTCGCAGGTAAAGCGGATGTGATAACCGTGTCACTTGAGTGATTCTGAGTGACTAGGTTGAACCTTCTTAAAGACCCTGAAACCATTCTGGCTCCTTCCGCCGGCGTGGGTTCCCTCCAGGCTCTCTGGTCTCCCCCACCATCCACATGCATGAGTAGGTGAACCGCATGGTGTATGTATGCGCCACGGTGACCTGGTGACCTTTTCTACAAAACACTGAATGCAAAATGTTTGAGATGGTAAACCTTGTTCTGATTTTTTTTCCATCATGTCATTCCGTCTGTTTCCTTGTTGAACTACATTTGTGTGGTGGCCTAGTGGGTGAGGAAGCAGACCCGTAATCGGAAGGTTGCTGGTCCCCTTGAACAAAGTACCGTCCCCACACGCTGCTCCCTGGGCACCTTTCATGGCTGCCCACTGCTCACCAAGGGTGATCACTTCACCTCCCCTTTCATTTAATAACCGCTTAAAACAGAGTATCAGATGAATAACTGTCCTTCAACCTCCTGTCGTTACCCCACTGTTTAATAGATACCGACAGCCAAAAACGGTTTGGGGACCACTGTAACCGTCTTTTACCGGAGGCCATTTAAGTCAATCCCACGTCTGTGTGGTCCTAGAAAATGAACCACTTTCCATTGGTTTCCTCAGGTAGGCAGTTTAACGACATGACCCGTTGGGTTCAGGAGGACAACGGCACCGGGATTTACTACGAGACGTGGACAGTAAAGTCTGACCCAGGCGCAAACTCAACCGTTTGGTTTGAGTCGTACGACTGCTCGCAGTTCGTGCACCGTACCTACAGGAAACTTGCGGAGCTCGGTGCCAAGCTGTCCAGCAGGACTCAGACCAACTACACCAAGATTTACCTGTACAGCGGCGAACCAAGCTACCTGGGAGATGACTCCATCTTTCACCAACCCTCCACGAAGGCGCTGGCCACCGACATACGAAACTTTTACTCTTATTTCCAGCCACACCAGTCAATTGTGGAGATTCTAAGGAGCATCACGGAGGCCTTTGAAAAGGTGGCGATAAAAAGGAGCTTCTACTTGTTCTATAACTTCGAATACTGGCACTTGCCCATGAAGCCGCCCTACATTCAGATCACATACGAGGAGGTTCCCCTTCCTCGCTGAGATGGTGGGCCCTGCTTTCAATCTGCAACTAAGTACAGCGCTGCGTGCCAAGCGTGGGACTTGCTGGATAGTGGAGCTCATTAACTTTAATCTGAATTCATGTGTTCTGATGTGTTCAGAGATTCAGCTTGTTGTTTTGCTAAGCATTTGATTAAAAACGAGAAAAAACACACACAAACTAATGTGAAACAGTTTGATCAAAACTTTATTACAAAAAAAGGATTTAATTTTATTGGAACAAACTACCGAGGGAAATAGCATTAGACATGGGACCAGCACCAATCCATTTGAAGCAGGTTCAGCCTTTAATAGATTAGCTTCCGCCTCCATTCCTAGCTTATATACTTTTAACTATATTGTGGTACTTATTGTGCAAATTGAACATACAAATTAGGACTAAGGGCTAATCGGTACATTCAGGGACTATTGGCTGTAATAATCAGAGTAAATTGAGAAGTAAATGAGAATACAGTAAAGAAACAGGGCAATTGCAGTCAGAATGGCTCATTCACAAAAATGTTCTCAGAAGATATGAATCATATGGCTTATATTTAAACATTAGGATTAACATATGTAAGGAATATTGCAATGGGAACTGATTTATATTCCCCCACAAATATTTTTTTTTCTATGTACACCTTTATGTGTCTTGTTCATAAAACAAGCATCAGAGAACTGCTTTTCGAATAAAACAATAAGCCATACTCGCTGTGGGAATGAATTAATGGGGTAATAAAGGCTAAAAATGCATGAAAACGAGTCTGACGACTAAAACACCACATTTGCACTTGTAAGAAAGATACTTGCCAGCAGAACAGAAATTCAAAAACCCTGACTGGGCCAAATAGAGATATAGTTACATTTCTATTCATATCTTCAAACACACAGCATTTTATATACAGATAAATAAGCTGCACTTCCTTCTTAAAGGAAAATTTACATAACGTTTCACTCATGATTTACTGTCGGTTGAGGTTTCGATACGGTATATGATGAATCAGCCAGTCAATACTAAAGAAATGCATGATGGGAATGGGAAACATCCAAAAAATGTTTAGCTTGACACGTGAAACAAAAAGAGAATAATAGAATAGATTTTAAACGCATATACAATACAACGTTCCTTAGATCCTCAGCAATTCATGCCAACATCAGTCCCACACTCTTGCTTTTCATTTGTAACCAACACAAAATCAATTTCCTACAACTTCACCTTCCCATTCCACTCCATTCCACTTGCAGCTATTGCTTTTAAGACTATTTAAAAATTTTGCAAGGTTGGATATCCCTAGAGAGATCAATATCCTCATCCTGTCTTCTAGAAAATAGATCTGTTTACTTCCCCCTAGATTTCCAGGACTAGTTAATGGGGTACATAAGTAAGGTGCATCTCTGATCTATACAGAAACTGTGTATATACAAGGAAGATTGTGCTCAAAGACAAAACAATAGAATAAATTAAAATCATTGACAAAATTTTTATACTGTACACCTTCACTAAAAAGATTCATTTCATTACTGAAAGCATGCTGTATAACACACAGAAATCCCTTCAGAAATTTGGTGCACGGCCTTTGTCCAAAGTCAATTATAAAAAAAGAAAAGAGAAAGAGACTGTAAATACAGATTTGTTACTGTTATATATTGTTAAAATCGTTTAAATAATTCATAAATTATTATGATACTTTGGTTCAAAAACAGAACTGGGTATCCAATTGAAATTACAGTCCAATAACAGCATAAATTAATCTCACCAAACTAAGTTTATGTTTGAGTTATGTACCCACCCATATGCTAAAAAATGTAATAATAGGTGCTCTGGTGCATTGTTGAATGTTTATAATGTGGCATATATCCTGAATCCTGATTGGCCATCCTGGCAACTTGTGTAAAAACCGTGCACAAAGGCTGAAAGTGTTTGGTTTGCACCGCTATTCTGATCCCAGCCTACACCGCCACATCCGTTTTTCATTTCCTTTGGTTTCTCTGTAAAGGGAAAAGCTCTAGAAAGTGACATTTTAACCTTTAGTCCTGACCCTCTCTCATCTTTAGCAGTTCAATGTTCTGGACTGCTTCTATACAAACCCAAATTCTCCAATTTACATTACATTTTACACCAAAAGTCACGTTAAATATACCCTTTACTAGCTGAGCCGCACAAAATGTTCTCAGGACAGAACCGACGAAAAGGTACTATTTACAGGGGTGTAAAAACTACACACATCTGTTGGCCACGTTACATGACTTGGTAAGGATATTCCTACAAAGCGCTGGGACCCTGGCATTACCACGTGGGCATCATGTCTGGGAACCAGACTCGGCCCAGGTGCTTGGACACCTCCCAGTGGATTTCGTCCAGGCCGAACTTCTGGTCAGGGATGAGCACCTCCTCCATGATGGACAGCTGCGAGAGGCGGCGTCCGCACATCTTGACAAACTCCACGAAGGCGCTGCAGGACACCTCGCACTCGCCCAGCCCGATGGCGGTCAGGTGCTGGCAGCGCTCCGCGATGCGGATCAGCTCCTCGTCCAGGGGACGCAGGCCGTTGGCGCACACCACCAGCTCGACCAGGCGCGGGCAGTTCATGCCCACCCGACCCAGGACCTCCTTGCTGACAGAGCGGCCGAAGTAGAGGTGCGTGACCGGGATCTCCTCGCGGAAGAACGGGCCGAACTCGTCCTCGTACAGGAAGAAGTACATGACCAGGTTGAACTTGGGCGAGTGGCGCACCATGGCGTCCCAGCTGCTCTTCTTGATGGTGTGGAACTGCTGGCCGGGGTTCTCGCTCACCACGTCGATGCGCAGGTGCTCCAGGTGGACGTGCTTCTCGGAGGACAGGGCCAGCAGGAGCTCGTCGCTCAGCAGGTGGTAGTTGAGGGCCAGTTCCCTCAGGCCGTGGCACTGGTCCGCAACGCAGAGGATACCTGTAACGCAAAAAAAAAAAAAAAACATTAAATACTGTATTTTTGTATAATATAGTGCAGGACATATAGGGTTTAAAATTTTTTACTATCATGTTGCATGTTTCACAAACAGAGTTTAACCTCCATTCATGCTTATTTTCACAAATGATAAATGAACCTGGTTCGCAGCACCATGGCTCACTGGCAGCCAGCCGGTCACTGCGGTTTTCGTGATCATGTCTTGGTGAGGTTGTCCAGTTAAAAAACAAGAATAATCAGTCATGACCATTTTCCGAACTGGAGCGCAGGATCTTCCAAGTAACTGACGGCAGCATCGATCCGGCTCAACAGACAGGCCCCGCCCTGCATTGGCACCCGTCTCCCTGTAGCTACAGCCTTCGAGAACCTCAACTCACCTCCAACTTTTACGGTTGCGTGCAATGTATTATACTACTACATTAAACAGTGTCGTCGGGCCGTATGCTTCTGCTGTGATTGTGTCTCTGTGTCCGTGTTCCTTTTAGGTTGCTGTGGTGGGAGGAGCTTCATGCCTACCAGCTCTGATTGGATGCAGGAGATGCTTTAAGGAGACCTCAGACTGGGTTCAGGAGGTCTGCTAGAGATCTCGCCCTGTGGTTATGGTTTGTGTAGGTTGCTCTGTATATAAGATTGCCTGAGTGTTGGTTTGTTGTTAGTTGTCCCCTCATACCCCCCCCTTTGTTAGGCTACCGTCTGGTGTGTGTATTTGTGTAGTGAATGTCTCTTTGGTTATTTGTATATAGTCTCACTGTAAATAAATGCACTTTTGTACCATTTGGTAGCCTTTGTGTGTCTCACTACCCCCAAACCCCTCCTGGTCAAGTTCCTCTACACCCCTAGACCAGGACGTGACACTATGATGCAGACGTACCGGCTGGGGAGACGTGTGGACAGCTGCTCATCTTCAACAGCTTCAAAGTATCACTGTTATTTGCCACAAGGACCTTGAGGGACGGGTCATCCACTGGGGTGTCGTCAATCTTTAGCGAAGACAGCGACTTGGAGTTTACAAAGACCACCGTCAGGGCGGAGATGAAGTGTGACTGGTGTGAACAAGAGGAACAAAACCAATCAATAAAATCGGAACCTTTCTGAAGAAACGCATGACATTTATCCGGAGACTACCTTTGGTAACTCCATAAAGCTGGGCCGTGCTGTAGATATGAGCCCCAGTGTCTTTAAAGAGCAGTTGACCAGCTGAGACAGGATATCACACGCTGCCTCCGCCGACTCCGTACTGCTGTCCACCTGCAAGGTGCAACCAAGACGTACCGTCAGCAGCCTGACACAACGTTAAAACCGGTCACAGCAAACATCTAACATGCAGCAGGAACAATTACTAGCAAGCCAGCGAAAGACATTTCCTTTTTAACATGAAATAATGTTAAAAAGAAAGAGAGCAGGTTTATTGCTCAGGTGTGGTGAGAATTCTTTTTTTCTTTTTAACATTTTTGCTTAATTTTATGTTAATAGACATACAAAACGTTCCCTCTCTTGGCCGTGTCCAAATGGAAATATCGATCTCTGATCTCACCTTGAAGCTGACAAACTGGAGGTGGTTGGAGTGCCTTTTGATGATCTGCTTGATAAGGTCAGGATGGGTGGCTTTCAGGTAAGAGCTGGCCGGCTGATTGAGTTCGAACTCAAAGCATCGCCAAAGCTCTGGCATGTGGAAGGCGTGATTCCAGCCGCGGGACACCTGCGAGGCGAACGCCCGGTCTAACAGGGGAAGGTACTGAAAGATGTGCAGGAGGATCTCCTGGGGCAGGCAGGCCCACTTGGACTCGGCGTCCGCAGGGTCTTCGCTCTGCTGCCTCAGCCTCTTGAATGAGTCCATTGGCCCGTCAGATGACGAGTTGCTGTCGTCAGCGTTTCCGGATAAAACTCTTTTCATTCTGTACACGAGGGCAGTCATATTATTACTATACACATCAATTCAAATCCTCATTATATAGTATATTATGTAGTGCAATGAGTGGCTAAATCAATTTAAAATAATTTTATTTAAAATAATTTTAATTAACATGAATTATAAAAAAATTGCCAATAACATTTTGTAAACAAACTTTGATTTTGGCTGGGAAAACAGTTAAAAAAAAAAGATCATGTGGAAGAATGGAATCATTGTTTAATTGATTTTATTGAATGTGTGAAATTGTAAAAAGTTTAAAGATGAGGGAATGAAGGGTAAGAATGGGGTTATTGTTAAATTAGTTTATTTGGTAAAATGGTTGAAATTGTAAAAATAATTTCATCGCATACTACCACTTACATCAGATACATTAACAAGCGTGGCCATAATGAATCACGTTAAATTTGGTGATGTTTGGAACCTGTTCAAAAATTAGCAGGTTACAAATGTTAATGTGGTTACAGTCGTGTGATTGTTGAAATATGTGGTGGTTGGAAGGCTGAAAGTGTGACCACTGATGCTCTGTAAAAAGCATGGAAGTGAATGGGAGGGTTGATAGGATAAAGATGAGTGGAGGATAGAGGGATGAGTGGAAAGAGGATACATGTGGTTGAATAGGTTAAATTGATGAATAGTTGATATACGTGGTGGTTGGAAGGCTAAAACTGTGATCATTATTGCTCTGTAAAAAGCATGGGATTCAATGGGAGGATGAAGGGATGAAAAGAAGGGGTGTAGGATAGGGGGATGAGTGGAAGGAGGTTAAATTGGTTACATTGGTTGAATAGGTGAAATATGTGATTGTTGGAAGGCTGAAACTGTGATGTTAAATGCATGGGACTGAATTGGAGAATGGAGTGATAAAAAAGAAGTGGAAGGGAAAAAGTGAAAGGAAAAATAAAGTTGGCCTTAGATAAATGAACTTCTGGTCACTTGGTGATTTGAGTAAATGAACTCAAATAGGGGGTCATGGAGATGCGGACCATTGAGTTTCGGATGTCTATGATAAAAAATGTGAACATGAGAGCTCATCAAAAAGTGGTGCCATGTTATTTCTATGTGAAATGTCAATCAAATAAATGAGTGTGGCACATGGGCATGAGTCAAATATCGTTTTTAAAAAAGCAAACACACACACTGTCCACTATGGGTTGAATAAAAGTGGGAAATTTGGAGGATGTGAAATGAAAACTTTTTTTTTTGGAAAAGAATAATAATAAGAACAAGATTTTGGCTTTCCAAGACAAAATAATTCATTAATGTAGTTTAAAATATTTGAAAATGTATCTAATTTTTGGCACATTACGCGCATCATGAGCTACTTCATTGTCAGTCTGACCCATCATCGTAAGTGGGCGGGACTAACGGTGATCTGGCCTGTGTCCTTTCCAACATGGCGCTACCTTTCAAGTAGCTCCAACTACCGCAATAAACTCCAACTCCGCTTCACCCGCTGCACGTTCGCGTTCAGAATGCCCTGCTTTTTGGAAAAACCAGCCATGAATTTCAGCGCCATTCTGGAAGGAAACAGCCTCAGACCAAACCAATCGCCTGTACAGGATCAAGTTAGATCAGCGTTAGTCCCGCCCACTTACTTTGACGCGTCAGATTCACAGATAGCAGTAATTCATTATGATCTTAAATGCACCTAATATATTTAATTGATCATGTTTTTATTTCCATTTTTTTATAATTGATAACGACGTTTTAATTTCTTAATTTAAATAATTGTACATTATTTAATTATGAATCCATTTAGCTATTTTATTTTGGCACTCGTAGTACTCCATATTATGCTTCCCATGCATGATAAAGGATAAAAATGACCACATTTCATTAATTAACCCATCAGTTGACAGACTTGCAAGTTGAGAGCTTTAAAAAGGCTGATTTATCATCGTGAACGGCAACACTACAATTCTCACCCGTTTCCCCGACTGAAACGACTAGAAAAATGTATTGAGGTCACACACTCTTTTACCCCCCGAGTCTAAAGAGATGCCTGCTATTACACAGCCATGCTCCCGAAAACCTGGGCAAGTGTCACCCTTTATACAAAGCCTGTTATTCTCAGGCAAAAAGGGTTTTCCAAACCAGGTGCCTAGTTTTCCCACTCTTTTTCATTAAAGCTGTTTTTTTTTTTTATTCATTCACACTGATGCACTGTATATGTCCGCGGTTCCATTTTAATCCCTTTTATTTCTCTATCAATTGCACCATCCCACGCGTGCGACGTACGTGTCGCTGGTCCACGCAGAACTTCCCGTGCGGGGATTTTCCGCTTCAGACACTTCTAAACACGAACCCTGCATTCCGAAGTCGACAGGACGGAGCACAGCTTTGCGTATTAATTATGAACACGAGTTAAACTGGTTAGTGGGTAAATCAGTCGGCACTTGTCATCGTCATTACTGCGACGACAGCTAAGATCTCAGATGGCCAAATGACGTAGAAAGATAAACCAAGCGCGTCGTTTATTCCTCTTACCTGCTGGAGATCGCGCTGAATGTCGGCGGCCGATTGTTTCGAAATCGCGGTCAGCCTGGAGCCACGCTCGAAAACCTCATTCGAGCGGACAAAACCACCCTCATTGGGGCATTTACCGACAGCGGCGAGGCACTCGGCGGGGCAGGGCACGGCGCGTCCGCGTCTTCGCCGCTTTACCCAGTGACCTAGTTCCGCAGCTCGGCCGCCGGGGACTCAGCTGGCCGCCGTCGGAAAATGGACGCCGATGTTGTTGTTGAGTGCGAGGTTGCCAGATCTCGCGAGAGAACCAGGAAACCAGGGCGCAATTAGAAGCTGTGTGCTGATGACATGGCACGACTGGACTACACGAGGAAATGACATTTAGGCTAAAGAGGCTTTTTAGCAAATTGTGTCTCACAATGAATCCACAAATAAAAGACTTAAACAAGCGCGCCCAAACAAACCTTCCCCGCGGGAATGATTTAATTAGCCCAGCTGACACAGAGACGTAGCTGGGAATTCTGGAGTTACTTCATCCCATTAGCCACGGTCCACCACTGACATCGCATTGATTTAGCAGAGAAGGTCTTTAGTGCTACCAACAGTTCGCAACTAGGCAACTGATAATAAAGTCTGAAGAAAAAAAAAGTCGCTTATACTGAGCGGACTTGGCAACACGGGGCAATGGATTATGGGGAGTGACGTGCTGATCCAAGACCAGAATCCGCGCTCCTTGTACGTGTTCCCGCCAACGAGCGACATGGGAAATTGCTGATCCCAGATCAGCTGAGTCAATAAGAACCTACACAACACGTAATTGACAGCTGAGGCGCGGATGGTGGCCCAGCTTTTTTCGTCCAAAAAAAAAAAAAAAAAAAGCAATCTGACGATATTATTTAAAACGAAACACAGTATATAAGCAACTGATTATATATATATACACACACACACACATATATATATAAAAAGACACAAGACTCAAAAGCAGTGTACCTTGCGAAACAGAAAACCTGGTTTATTACCATTCAACTCCATCCACCACAGATATTACAGAGCAGATTCACAAGTATTTAGCTATAATTTGTCTTATTTTTTGTTTACAGAAGCTGTATTTCATTCCCCCTCCTTCCTTGTCATGGAAAAAGCATTACTGAATCACAATTGCAATTTTTTTGGTGTAACAGGGAGGCTGGGCCAAGGTTTTTTCTGCAGTAAAGTTTTTACATTACAATAATATATACTCACCTTTTATGTGTTTAAAAATTACACAAAGGAAGGGGGAGATCATCACATCAGAGAGTGACAAGAAAGGGTTCACATCAACCTTCAGACACCGCAGACAGTTGCCTTCCCACTACTTTTTTTGCGGAGGAAAACACAACAGCATTTTATCACTGTATAAAAATGTACAGTGGCTTTATTGACATACATTCCATATGTTTACAGCTGCAAGATAGGAGGCACACCCAGTATTGCACTTCATTAAAATATCTGGCTCAAAACATAACCCAGAATATCAAACAGAACTGAAGTGTAGAGTAGCAACTTCCGAATACACCTATTTTTTTGGATACTATCATTATATACAAGATTAAGTAAATCGTACACTTTAGTTTTTCGTCTCTCCCCTGTCACAATACACCGAACAGTCTTTTTCATCTCGTTGCAAGAATTTAATTTTCTCCTCTCAAACCATTATAGACTCAACTGTGGAGAATACTGTACAAGATTACAAAAAAAAAAAAAAAAAAAAGTCAGTTTACATACAACGTCAGTTTAATCTTATAGTTAGGAAGCTGGAAGAATGGCCAGTTTTATCTTCTTTTTTTTTTGTGTGTGTGTTGTGGTGGCATTCGTCCGCAGTGGCCACGGTTTGTATTAAACTCAGTTCTGAATCCTCAACACATCAGTCACCAGGAGGTGTGTAACGTTTATGGGAGATTTTATTGGAATGGCCGCATGCAAACACGTCACAAAGTTTACATTTTTGGGGGGTTGTTCTCTCTCTTTTTAAATCATTTTATATTGGGGGGGGGGTCCTCTCTATCCGGACAAAGCCTGCCATGAGCCTTGTTCACATGGTCTTTCCTGCAACCACAGCTGTGGGCAGTGGTGGGGGTGAGGGGTCGAGGGTCAGTGAAGCAGTCAGCACGGGGTCCTGAGAAGGAGCCTGATGCTCAGAACGTGTGGGCGTTTCGGCACACTCCGCAGCCCAGGGCGAACTCCTCCCCTGTGGGCGGGTGGACCACGTGCAGTGGACACTCGCTTCCTTCCAGCTGTTTGCCTTTAGGACCTGAGCGAAGACGATAAAAAGGTGAGTTCACTGACTTTTCACAATAAAGCACCAAAAGCTACAGAAGTCTGTAGAGGACACACAATTTCACTTTTTTGGTTGTTTTGTTTTCTTGAGATCATGACTTCATTTTCTTGTGATCTTGAGCAAACAAATGTTGTTATCGAGAGATTTTTTATTTTTTTTTGTCAGAAGAGCAAAATTAAGTTGTGATCTCAAGATAACCAAAAAAACGTGCATGTCTAGTACGGACCTCCGTCAAAAGCTGACAGGGATTAACACTACACACAAATAACTGAAACAGGATAAAAAGCATGAAAACAAGGAGAATTTACCAGCAGGACAGTGAGGAAGCTCCTCTTTTGGGACACTGGTCATCCTCTGAAAGTCGTCATGGCAGGCGTTGCAAAAGTGCGTGGTCCCAAAGCAAAAAAACACAGCCACCGAGCAGCAGTAACGGCATTTATACTCCAAGAAGTCTGTTCCGTGTTTGGAACACATCTGTTCAAGAGACGACATCATTGTTATGCAAAGAAACACGGGCCAATGCATCCTTCTGCCTTCAAAAGGTCCACTTCTCTGACCTGTGCTCTGGACACGTCTGAGCATGCTCCACAGATAAGTTCACTGGGGTCGTAGTCGTCCCCCTGACCTGCCTCGGCATCACACCGTGCCTCTCCTCCAAAGTAGGCCTGAAGTAGCAACATAATATATATTATGTGTGTGTGTGTGTGTGTGTGTGTGTAGATTGAAAATAAAATGGCACCAACTTACTAAAATCTGTAGTAATTACCATATTGGCCCAAAACACAAAGACTAATAGAAAAAAGCACTTGTTGCAAAATATTGCATTCTACTGGTACCCTATTATTTTGTGTAAAATACAGAGTACATATCGGAGTTCTACAGCTGCAGAGGCCACGGAAATCACGTGCAAGAAAACCCTGCTGCTAAATGCTCTTGTACCTTCTTGCACTTGTAGCAGACATAATAGGCATATCTGTTCATGGCAAACCCTGCCGGGTCATTGCAGAAGCGAGCTCCAGGAGTGGTGATGGCCTCGCTCTTGTGCAGACCTTCGTACTCCAACCTCATTAGTGCTTTCCGCCTCACATCCTCATAAAGCTCCTTGATAGGATCCAGGAGGTCTTTGATCACTGAATGGTTAATTTTGTTCTGAATGGAGAATGCGAAAAAGGAGAAAAATGGTCAGCGGTGCGCTGTTTATCACAAGTTCCATTTCTGGGACACGACTGAGGAAACATTACCTGAAATATGACACTATTTGGCAGAGAAGAAAATGGGGTTACCTTGCAAATGGGGCAGGACATGAAGCCGAATGTTATTCTAGGCCCAAGCCAGCGGTTCTCCAGAACCCTGCGTGTGCACTGGAGATGGAACACGTGACTGCAGTCCAGCTGTAAAGCAAACATCTTCATTCTCACAAGCATTCAAACACCACTAGCATACGCATATAAGTTATTTTTAATTTTGACTAAATATTAAACAGCATTTAGATTAAAGCAGTCATTTGCTAGTAATTTTCAGCCGTGATGTACGTTTCCTAGCAGTGTTTGTTTTGTCAATGAAATTTATGACAAAATATCTAACAAGCCATTATGATGTGACTAAACGTAAACGCTGGTCATGTGATGACAAATATCACAAACTAAATCATGCAATATTGTTGAGGAGTAAAAACTAGATTAAATGTTTACAAAATAAAAACTAGACTAAAATGTCTACATTTTCATCGACTAAAAAAAAGAGACAAGACATTATTTCCGCTTTTTATGCCGCATTTCTGTTTCTTGCATCGATGAAGTCACTTCCTCAACACGTACTTGCGGCATTACATTTCAGGAGACTTGGGGTGTAAGCAGACGGCTGGGAGGAAATCTTAAACAGAATTGCATTACTAAAATGACTGTTAGGTTCTAGTCTAGTTCTAGTGACTTTACCTGGACGGCAGGAGCTGCAGACAGCGCCTCTGTAAAACAGATCATGCACATGTCATCCGCGTCTTGCTTCAGGGAGCCGGTGCTCTTGTCGCAGCCGTGCAGGCAGGGCAAGCAGACCTCCTCATTTTTCACTCCACCGCATGGGTGGCCGCACCCATGGGTTTTACTGCACGCCAGTTTTGCGTACTCCTATGTGCCAAGGACATGAAAATAAAGTATTAGATACAATTTGGAATGTACATTTTTGAAAATGTATTCTTCCGGTGTACCTGACAGTCCAGGTCAGAACACACGCTGCCGACGGCGGAGAGTTCGGTTCCATTCCTCGTTCCGCAGAACCTGCATGCATCAGAGCTGCTCGATGCAGGTTTACCTGGTAGACGATAAATGAAGAGTTCATAAAAATATCACAGTAAAAACATCGGGTTTTATTTTTTTTATATCACCTTTTGCGCGGATAGGAACACAAGAACAATGCAAAAAATAAATGACTAATGTTAATAATAAAAAATAAACAAGAATTGTGAAACATACATTTCAATAAGATACAAACTTATTAAGAGAATAAAATATTTTGACACCATCAGACATGGGATTAGTACAATTTTATATTATATAAATGTAGTGAAACTAGTTACCCGTATGCTCTCGGAACTCCACCATGGCTTTCATGGTTTTAGAATCGGCCAACGCCATCAGCCAGAAGAGCTTAGTTCGCCCACAGCCCTCGTGGAGGTCCACCTTAATGGCCTCTTCTTCTTCCTTAAACACCTACAGAAAATGACAGTGAAAGAATGACAATCCACCACACATTTTTGGAATGGTGGTATAGAGGGAGGGGCTCGGCCCGACCTGTCTCTGATGCGAGCGTGTGCGTCGGTGCAGGTGGAGGAACCGGTCGCAGTCGGTACAAAGGTTTCCGCACACATTGCAGAGGATGATGGCAGCAGTCTCACCATCATCATGGTTGTCACACATGGGCTGCTTGGGTGGGGAAAAAACATCGGTGGGTGATTATGACCTTTGCATTTAAACATGAACAGCTTTGCGCTCCTGTACCATCTGCTTCTGCTGCCCGTCCTTGCCCATCCACCGGCCTGAGGACAGTCGGTCTACATGATCCTGGTCCAGCACGCAGAGAGAAGCCAGAGCCAGCCACAGCTGAGAACGTAGAAGAGAAAAGCTTACTCAGCGATGAACCCTGGACTGCGGTTAAGCCAGAGTGCAGAGGTCAAGCTGTACCCGAGTGGTGGCGATGCAGCGAGCTGGTGAGCGATGCTCCTCCTCCATCTTCGTGAGAGCAATGATGGTCTCGGCTATGGCGTTCTTGGTAACTCTGGACCAAGCATCAGACAGATGGCCCTAAGGAAGGGGGGAAGAGAAAAATTAAGTCTGCATATAAATATAAATGAAAAGGTGCTCATTTCAATATTTGCTAACTTTTATGGGAGGTCCAAAATTTCCAAAACCCCCTAAAACATGTTTAAAAGAAACAATGTCTGACATTTATAACATTGTATTTAATACGAGTGGACAGAACTCACTGCAGCCATGTCTTTAACAAGTTTGATTATTATCTCAGCAATTTGAGGCGGTGTCGATCCCTTCATCCACCAGTGGTTCTCTCCCCTCCTGATGTAGCTGTGGAACAAAAACACAACCGATTTCAACAAATCCCTAATCAATGTCTACACGTGGGCGGGACGACCGGAGAAGACTGGACTCGCCTGGAGTTGAAGATCATGGGCAGAGTGACCGTGGTGACCCCCTTGCCCCCTGCAGTGCCCGCTGTCCCGGCGATGTTGGCGCCCTTGGCCTTCAGCTGCACGGTCAGTGCCTTGGCGATGCAGCCCAAGAACATGTCCAGGATGCCTGGCTTGTTCCAGTCACCCTTTTCCGTGGAGTGGATGATGTCACTGATGTCGGCTGGGGGCAGAGCCTTCACGCCGATGACACTTGCCAGGCGCACAGGAGTCACCTCGGGTAGGACCCGTCTCAGGAGTGACGTCACCTACAGAAGATCAGTGCACACATGCAGGGTTTTTAACTCTGATCGTTAAATATTAGGGTAACATACCAGAATAAATTCATGTGTCCTGTCTGTACATCACACTTTATTTCTTTGTAGGAACTGTTGGTCTAGTGGTGAAAACACACATATACACACACCTGTCTCTGCACCCGTGGTGAGGCCGTGTGCAGCAGGGAGAAGAGGTCCTGCAACAGGGTAAGCTGTTGGGCCAGATACTGCCGGCCCACGTTGGAGCCACTCAGAGCCAGCACCATGGACAGGAGCTCGAAGCAGTAGGCATCTGACGAGGCGTCGTCGTCGCTGGGCTGCGAGTTGGCGTTCTCCTTGCTGGAGATGGCATGTTCCCATTCTTCCCTGACGCGTGTGGCCTCCATTCGAATGGCCTGGACTATGTGAGCACACACCTGCAGACGAGGAAGCGGAGGTCTCAGTGTAATCGATCATCTACAGAGCAGGGCCGGATTGGACCTTAATTCCATACCTGCTTCTGGAGGTTGGTCAGCTTGCTCCTGCTGAAAATGATGCCCACCATGTGCTCCTTCAGGTCAGCATCTGATGGAGCCTGAGAAAACATTTGAGTTTTTTCGTAGTTTTTCGAGCACATTATGAGCGTTACAGCCGGATAAATGAGCCGCTCACTCGGACATACCTTGTCCTCTCCCTCTGGCGATGACAGCAGGTTCTTCTCCTCCTGCTCGGGGGTGGGCTCGGCATCTCCACAGATCAGCTTCCCAAACACCTACAGACAGAATGCATGTGATTTTAAGGACATTTAATAAATAACCAATAATTGTATACATTGTGTAGGTCCAAAATATGTGTAATTAAGTCTCTCTAAGCTTTTTTTGTATACCTGAAAGCACTTAAATCCATTTTTTAAATAACAGGGGACAAAGAATTTGGGAGAAATTGTATTTTTATACATATGGCTACAGGATGTATAGGATTTATAACTGGACAAAACATCACAAAAATAAATGGTCCCATCCTGCTCTGGCTCACTGACATAATCCTGGTGTGTGACTGACGGTGACCTACCTGCGAGGTGATGAGACGGAAAACCCGGAGAGTTTCTGCCTCACAGTTCTTCTGCTGAGCCACGCTAGCAGAGATCTGGCCAGCTATCTTGATGCTCTCACCCTCCTTCCAGCCCAGAACTTTGACCTGACGCACGCGCAGTGTGTTCTCGGGGCCCTTCAGCTCGATCTTCACCACGTGGTGGTCTCCTCCGGGAAGCTCACTGGTCACCCAGCCCATGTGCCTCGAGTCCAGGTCCACCTGTTCACAAAGGACTTCAACGATCACTCGAAACATGGTGGAAAAATCTGCCACTCGGACTCAAAAGGGGCACCATGGTTTGAAGTTAATTGATTGGTTTCTGCCTTGAAACCACTAAAATGGCAGCTGGATGGGGGGAATGGAATTGGGCCAGTTCTCAACAAGCTGTCCCCAACATAAAAGGAAAACGAAGACCAGATGTCAATAACCTCAACGTCCGCCTGACATTTAAGACCATACCTGTTTAATCCTGCAGAGGTCTTCAACCGCCTTCCCACACAGGAAAGTCATGGTGGTCACCTTGTTCTGTAGATGAGAGGAAAGTAGTTTTCACAGCACGGACGTGAAAATCCCAACTGTCATGGCAAACAAAATCACCAGAAACCCTCCTCACGATTAAAACAACAAAACTACAGACAGAACGCTCATGATTTTAAGGATGCAGCAGGTAACTATAGCAGATAACTAGATTAATAATTTTTTTTTCTCCTCTCTATATTATGCAGTCCATCCATCTGTCCTTGAAACAGTGACTTACTCCAATGTCTCGGGAGTTGTCTACGTGCACAGAGACATAGGATGCGTTGATGCCCTTCACACAGCTGATAGTGATGCTCTTGGTCTTGTTCTTGTCCTCATCTCCAGACTCCCAGAAGGTTTCAGTGGAGCCGTCGGTTAGACTGCCAATCATGGCAGGTCGGCTAGATGTCTTAATGTCCACCACACTGGTTAGATCTTTGAGACACGTTACCACGCATAGTTCCTGCATAGGCACAAATGCAGAACAAGCATTACAACAATTCCATCTAAAACATTTTCCCTTTTTTTTACAACTTATTACAACCAAGATTTTTTAAAAAGTTTACTATAAAGGACCTTTAAAGTATTTACTGCGTCGAGAATATTTCAAATAGCTGTGAATGAGATATTCTTACTCCAAAACCAGAAACCTGCGTGAAAAAATATCCTGCAAGGAAAGTGTAGCATCTACCTGGCTAATGGCTTCATATCCCGATTGCACACTGATGTTGAAACTCTCCTCACTGTCCCCATCATCAGATTTGGACAATATGTTGTTGATGTGATGAAAGACGTTGCTTTGGTGGAGGAACTGATGGTCAGACTGCTTGAACTTCAGGCTCCAACACCTTCCGAAATAAACACAAGGCCAAATATATTCTACCACGGTGCTGATGAAAACCGCACATTTGCAACAAGTCAATTTATGCAAACACAGCAGCGTGAAAGAGAAATAATAAAGTGTAACATCATATAATATTAACAATGAACTTAAATCATAAGTTTTCTACCCGGAAATCTTCACCACATTCAATATGTATCTGTTTCTTGAGACACCTACAGTCACTGATGTAAAGAGTCACAGCGCAGTGGCTGATATTGTGGCAAACCTGAGGGCCATCTGCTGCAGGGAGCTGCCACTGGGCAGGGACATCATTAGGTCAGAGATTGTCTGCAGCAGCCGATGGAAGGTGTGAGGAAGAGGATGAGCTGCCTCTCCAGCAATCACAATGTCAGACAGAGGGTGTTCGCAGACACCAAGGTCTCTCTCCTGCAGTACAACACACACACAGACACACACACAGTTTTGTTTTCATCAATGCATCTTTATGACATAAGACGCAACATAAATTCTGGTCATGCGAGTTTCCATGACTTTTCAATGACTCTGAGGCAAATTTTCATTCCATGACTTTTCCAGCAGTTGTAGAAAACTGCCTTACCGGCTCCATGTTGTCTCTGCTTTTGTTCTCTTCTTCTTCCTCTTCCTCTGGTTCAGACAGTGAAGGGGTCAGAGATGCAACAAAGTGCCACAGGATGTCGTGCAGGCAGGTGGTCTGGATCACGTTGCACAGCAGCCAATTGAATGCCTTGGGAAAGCGACAACAAGTCAACGGTCAGCGGCTTTCGAAGGGAGGAAACCATTCATGAATAATTCTTCACTAACCTCCATTGCGAAGACTCTGCAGGCCGACTTGCGCAGCGCGTGCCTCATGGCCACCTCGAGGCCCTCCAGGTCATGGTGCTGGATGACAAAGGCCAGCACAGGCCACTGGAAGTTCCGTTCACCCTTACTGAGAGAGCCGTGGGCCGAAATAAGCCGGGACAGCTCCGGAGAGGGGTGGCGCAGGAGAGAGGAGCCCACCTCTGCAGAAAAACAGGTCGAATTGAGAGTTACAACATTGACCCCATGGAGCCACGCGCAATTACTTTAGGGTGGTAATTTGGTAGGGCAGACTGACCTGCATCGCCGCTGTGCACCCGGCGCCTCGGCACAGCTTTCACCCGTGCCGGGGAGGACGAGTGCTGCTTGTCGTACTCAGAGGCCACCACAGAGTAGGAGCGTTGGAACACCGTCCGCTTTGCCGTGTCGCTGTCTGTGATGGGACTGGTCTCCAAGCTGGAATGGCCACAAAGACGCAAGCTTGGTCACACCCTCTCGCAGGGCAGGGAAGTCCAATGACGTGGCGGGAACAAGCGCTTACCTCGGTGGCATGGATTTCATGTTGCTCTCTGGCTCTTCAAAAACGTTTGGGCAGGCGTCCGGCGTGACTGAGATGTAGGGGGCAGGGACTGAGGTGGACCTCAAGTAGCGCATCTCATCCTGAAACAGGTTGTCATCTTGGTACGCCCCGAAGGTTTCAGTGTGTTGACTATCAAACCAAAAGAGTCATATTAAGCAGACGCTGGAATTCCAACATTTCCTACCAGCGATAACCATATTAAAACAGCCATACCGTGCCAGTGTCTGCAGGTAGAGGCAGCCGATCTTGTTGGGGATCTCCTCAGAGACGCCCTCCTTCAGGCTGGGAAGGTGGGAGTGGAAGGGCCTGGGCGGGTGGTGGCACAGCAGGCTGGGCTCAGCAGCGCTGCTCAGGGACAACAGGAACAAGGCGTTGGCACGGATCACCTGGTGGGCCTCCATGGTGGGCAGTGCGCGTGGGGTCTTCACCTGCAGGGGCTTCTTTCTGGACTGCTTCACCTGGCCAAAAATCGGGTTTTGAGTATATAAATGGTCAAAAGGCTCATTTTAAGGAAATACGTTTCTTACTAATTAATAAAAAAGCATGTTTGACTAATCTGATTAGCTTCTATTTACAGTCATGACAGCTTTGCACACCACAGGCATCATAAAACCAGCATCATGAGAAAAAGGAAAAGCGCAACCGCACTTGTGTCATGTGCAGTTGACAAAAGTTTGGTTGATTTTGAAGAGCCAAAAATAGGCTTATGTGCAATATCAAAAGAAAAAAAAAAGCACTATAAATGAGTAGATGTGTCAAGTGTGTTGACTGACAACTCATTGGGAAATTCAACACCACCTTTAGGAGATGCAATGCACTACCTTTTCCCTGGCCGCAGTCTGTTTCTCTCTGAGGTATTTCTCTCTACATCGGTCACACACCAGGTACCAGGTACTTCCTCCAATGCCTCCGTCGCCGCAGTTACCCGCCCATCCGCCGCAGAAATGCCCAATGCTGTTGTAGCCCTGGCCTCCGGCGTAACGACCACAACCTGCCAAGACGGAGGAAATCTCCATGAAATTCCATACGCTGGTAATGGACCAGCATCCAAACCTCCCTGGAGATTGAAGCTCTTACCTGGGTGGGCCTGCCTCATGTGGTAGGTGACAGGATAAGGATGGGATTCTCCACAGAGTTCACAAATGGTGTCCTTTTCCGGGCCTCCCATTGCCAACTGGGCCATCTCCCCGAACAGATTCCCCCTGGGCCGCACTTCTGCCTTCTCCCTTTTCTTCTTCTCCTTCTTGGCCTTCTTGCTGTCCTTCTCGCTCTCCTTTTTCTTAAGGATGGCACTGGAGCCTGGGCTTGGGAAGATCATGTTCTGGGTGGCGGCTTTGATGGTTGCCATTGAGATGTCTTCCCAGAACGCTACAAGATGCTGCAGGGTGAGGGGCAAGATGGACTTGGATCTCATGGAGGAGTGGCTGTTCACCTCATAGGACACGCCCTCTGCTTTACCATCCTCACACTTCTCAGGGAGGGGTGGCTCTTTGAGCATAGAAAGAACCTTGTTTTTGTTGATGCTGCCCATCTTGGAGATGTCGGGCCCGTGCGGTGAGATGTTGAACATGTTGAGGGCCGAGGAGATCTCCAGCGAGTGGCGGTTCTTCAGCTTGTTCTCCTTCTCGTCCAAACCCTGCTGACAGCTGAGCGAGCTGCGGATGGGCGCGTGCTCCTTCGTCAGCTCTGGGTTGAACTTCAGGAAGGAGGAGCACGCCATGGCATCATGTACGATGCCCTCGTGCCATAAGAAGGCTGCAAAAACGGCACGAGCGCACTCGGCCACGGAAGGAGACATCGCCTGCTTGGCCGGCTCAGTGTGGCGCATGCTCTCGCCTTTGAAAAGGGGTCCAGACTTTTCTTTTTTGGGACGCACGTGCCTGCTGGAGGTCTTGCGGCTGACTTTGGGTGAGGAACGGCTCTCCTGCTCCTCTCGGACCGGGGCCTTCCCGATGCTGAAGTGCACTTTGGAGGAACCCTCCTCAGCGCCGCACAGCTCAGCGTTCTCATCATTGGCTTCTTCGTTTGACAGCAAGGTGCTTGAGGTGCAGACCTCCACCACCTCTCTGTGGAGGTTCTCCTGGACCACGTGAGGTGAGGGGGCCCGGTTCTCTGCATTGCTGCTTCCTTTGCCTTCTTTGGGAGAGATCTTTGGCTTGGGTGAGGTGGACCTTCCCCGTAATGGCTCCGTGAGGGGCACTTTCTTTTTCCTTAGAGTATCAGGGTCCAGAGTGTAGGAGTCAGACTTTGACCTCTCGCGTGGTGGATCCAGCCGGGCCTTCGAGGAAGGGCTAATTTTAGGAGGTAAGTTCACATCATTGGGAGAGGTGGAACGAGGGGAGCTAGTGCAGGACGGGCTGGACCTGCCTGATGTAACGCTTTTCTGTTTGGGGGAGGAGGACCTGGAGCCCGAGTTGGGAGACTCCGCACGCATACCCGAGGTCCTGCCATCGGCCTTCAGGGCCTGCAGTGTGTTGTGATTGGGCGAATGCGAGCGGCTGTGTGAGTCGGACCTCAGCTTAGCGGTGTCTGACTTCAGGATCAGGGCCTCGCTTGCCGAAAGACTATCACAGTTCTTCATCTTGCCCTGGTCTGAGGACGTTCGACTGGAGCGTCCATCAGGTTTTGGCGAGCGGCTTTCCTGCCGGTGCTTCCCAGCTGGGGACATGGGACGGGCTCCTGGATTCGCCCTGTCAGCTACACACAACAACATGACCATGGTTACTACAGAGAATCCGAATTCCTAAAACAGAGGCTCCCGAACATTAAAAACAATCCATGGGAGAAAACTGGAAGCCGTTGAAAGCAAAGAATGAACATTATAAAGAGAGGAAGGGACAATGGAATACACCATGAGATTCTGGGAGGGGGGGGGAATTATTAAACCAAGAATGAAGTCAATAAAAAAAAAAAAAAAAACTCCAGAACCAACTGACTCATCTGCTTTCAGACTGTAGCTAAATAGAAATAAAAAAGGGCATTAAAAAAAAAAAAAAAACAAAAAAAAAAAACAGGGTACACCATTCATAAGGAGCCCTCGCTATCCAATCCTGTACAGACTCAACAGAGCGCTCACAGAGCCGCCGATAAGATGGAGCCAGCCCTCTGTCTCCGGGGATCCCACCAGAAGCCATGCATTACCCACCCTTTTGTCTGAGGGCAAGAGATGAGAGAGCGGTGCCACCGGGCCCGGCCGCACTGCTTTTGTGCGCACGCTCACGCGAAGCAAGGCTGCGCGATGAAGCATCTACAGCGGAAAACAGTGGCAAGTACAGTGAGCAACAGGGCATGAGAGGAAACCATCAGAGAAAGAGACATGGAACAGAGAAAGAGAAGTAACTGAACATCAGAGTGTTAAAATTTGGAGAGAGAAATTGGGACTAAAAGAGGTGGAAGAAAAAGGAGACAGTAAGAGAGAGCAGGCGCTGGAGGAGTCCATCAGAGTTAAGTGTCTTGCTCAGGGACACAATAATAGCAAGTGGGGTTTGAACCTGGTGAAGCAGGATCCCCAAAATATACTGAGCTTGTTTAGCTAAAGTAGACTAATGTAGCCTGCATGTTTAAGTCTGTACGATTCACTTACATCTTAGCAGTTAGCAGGTAGAGCAAAGTCAAAGTTATTTGATCTGGCTTGTTATTATTTCCAAGGTTTGTGTTGAAAAAAACTGAAAAAATTGGATAAAATACATTTAACATTAAAATAAAAAAATGATAAAGCTTGCTGCATACTATGTTTAGTACAGAAGGAGTGTGAAAAAGCGACAGAGAGATGCACGGCCGAGCAGGTAGACATCAGAGTAAAGGCGGCGGCAGCTGTTAAAATGGTGTTGAGATGAGGTGTGGTCGGAGCTGGGGGGAGAAGGGCCACCTTCTCACACACAGGGTAAGCGGATATGGGAACACATCTGTAATGACATGGGTGAAGGGCTAACGGACTGGGAGGAAGGGGGGACAGAAAAAATAAAAACAAAAGACAGACAGACAGACAGACAGCACCTGTCCAAGCGAACACTGCCACTACACTGTTGGACAGAGGGACAGACTTACTCGAAAGCTGTGGTTGCGGCTGAGGCAGCTGGGAAAGGGACTGTCCAAACACAAATGGACTGGTGACAAGGGAAGAGGGAGGTTTGGTGGCTTGCTCAAGGGCGGAGGGAGCTGGGAGGAAAGGCCCAGACTGAATGGAATTCAGTATGGCGCTCAGGCGGTCACCTGCAACGTGGAAGACAACGGAAGACTGGAGCATTTACCATCCTCCTGAGGGAAGCACCACACACACGCGCACGCACACATCGGCAGTCTCACCATCAGCAGGGGGTAGGCGCTTAGGCAAATCCATGATTTAAAAAAAAAAAAAAAAAGAAATAAATCACTAACAAGCCATGTAGTCTAACAGGCGATGGAAATGGAATCGGCTTTCTCTACATCACCATATGAAAACGCTTGCACGTCCTACGTGGATATTGGACAGTACAAAAAAGAAAAGAATTCGTAATTTAGCAGACACCGTCATCCATTGCTGAATGCATATAGGACTAAAGCAGTATAAAGTTGTATATAGGTTTATATAAGGTTTACAGGAGTTTTTTTGCACTATTGTGCAGTCCTATTAACCACTGTGCATTAAATAAAATCAATAAAACATTTAAATTAGAATTAAAAAAATAGAATTGTCAATCAAGTGAAGATGCGCAACTTATAGTACAGTACTAGAGAATGTTAAAATTAGGGCTGGGGCAACGCCGATGCGTTGGACCCAAAATAAAGATGCCGCCGCCGCCAAGTAGCAGCAACACGAGTGACTCAGAGATTCAACACTGCAAGAAACGAGACTGTTCATCAAAGGTGGGGATGAACTTCAACGTGGAAAGGAATTATTCTGGAATTTTATACTCTATATTGGAGTGGGGGAGGGGGAAAGGTGGCTATGGGAGGATACTTGAGAAAATCTTCTGAGTGACCTTTTTGTTCTCTTTTATTGTATGCACTTTATTATTATTATTATTATTATAATGTTATTATTTATTTTGCACATATTTTACAATTTCTTTACATTTATTTAGTATTAGTATTGAAATTTTCCATTCAGATATGTAAATTACAAATTGATATATTAGTTGATTAATTTGGAAATAGATTAATTAATTTGGAGAGAATAAAATTCAATCAAAAAGAAAAAAAATACTGTATCGTTTTGCCCTGACCTATTTAAAGTGCAATGCTGTAAATGACAAGAAATAATAGTCTGCCCACTGTAGAGAAAGCCAAACCTGTGACCAGGCCTTCGACTAAGAGAGGAAGGCACATCAGGTGAAGATGTGACAAGCACGTGCAGTCAGTCATGCCTCACACGGCACCGATGTTAGGCATGAGAAAGAGAGAGAGAGACAGACAGGCATGCGGCATAAAACTCCCGAAGGCTACAGGCAACCAGCTACCTGCGGCATAGGGATTTACCCCATCCACACACATTTTAAACTCCATACTGATGGCTTACAACCACATTCAACCGCGAACCTCGACACGAAACTGCAAAATCCAGATCCAGAAGAACACCGTGACTAAGGCAGAGGTTCTAACTGTTAAAAATCTCCTCTAGTAATAGCGAGAAAAAGAATTTCAACAAAGACTGCTTTGGAAAAATGAAAAAAAAAAAAAAAAAAAAAATGCTAAAAAGGCAGACAATGAATAAGGTTGTGATTAGTTCTCAAATCCTAATCCAGTAGTACCACCAGCCAGATCCTCTCATTGAATCATTAATACCGATGAGTGTACCATACCAGAAAAAATAAATGAAATAAAATAAAAGCAGATAAAATCTGAACCAGACAGCTCTGCTTGGGATCCAGCTGAAAACACGTGGCTCTTCCGGGCTTATCCACCGCCCGTCTCACCTTTGTTGTTGGAGAGGCCATAGTCGAAGCCTTGTGCCCCGCTGCTGCCCATGGCCCGGTTGAAGGCCTGCAGGGAGAAGGGGCTGGGAGGAGGAGTCTGCGCCCCATGCTCCAGGATGGCCTGTTCTGTTGGGACACGGCCAGGAAGGGTCAGCCCATCACACCCAGACATTATGGGACACAGCGGGTAAAAGGTGTCTAGAGGGGGTCTTACCTTCCTCATACCGGAGGTACTGGTTTCCCACCCGGTCACGAGCCAGGGACCAGGCCTCGCCCTCGTCGCTCTCACAAAACTCCACCACGCTGTTCTTATCCAGCTGAACCCAGGTGCCCTCTGAGTTTACCACCTGGCACACACACAGCCGCATTTTTTCCTCTCACGGACACACACACGCTACACAAGCTACAACATTCTGCTCATGCATGTGCATTACACGTCAGACAAGGTAACAGTGCACCAGTTTCACGACGGCGGAACTGCCCAAGATTATTTCATTTAGAAAAGGGAAACCCCATTAGTGATGCCGGTCTTAGCTGGTCTGGGAGAGAAAACACAAGAGCTGGTTTCTGTTTAGCTTTCCTTGGAGCACAGGACAAAACATGAGACACTCTGTTTGGATTGAGGGAAGCAACCCAAGGCAGCATGACACACCACAACCTTGGAGGAGAGTCTGAGAAGGACGGTGCACATTTTTAACGCATTCATGTCCAGACATGGAAGGTTAAAATGTGCTTGGAGAAGAGAAAAGAAAAAAAAAAATAAAAATCAGAAGAGGGCAGAGAGACTCATTTCAGCATTGGCTTCAGCTTTGGGATGGAGACCAGTAGATTTTACTTTGATGGCAAAAATACCAAATGGATTGTTAATAAATGCTAGAACAATACATCTTAAATCAAAGCTGAAGCCACTGCAAATGTGTTATTGAAAGAATGTTAATGATGCAAAATGACAGTCCACACCCAGCCCCAAATTGTATGACATGTATTGTCCCCAATTATAAAGGAAAGTACAAACAGGACAGAATTTTTTAAAGAAACTAGTGTTACAACAATTCCAGAGCTAGCAAACAAGTAAGAAAATGGAGCAGTAAAGTGAGGATTTATTTGCAGCCACAAGAATGCATCTGGCAGTCCGTACCTCGCCTACCGCCTTGACTCTGTTCCCCAGAACTAACATTCCAATAGGGATACCCCTAAGGTTTGGGCAGCTTCTGACGTTGTGACCCGAGGGTCCCGTCTTCACTACCTTATAAACACCGGGTCCACCCAGGCCCGCCCTGTCCTGCTCTTTCATGGCGGCCTCGAGGGCCGAGCAGCCGTCTAGCTCCTCTGAGTGTGCTCTGGCCTCCTGCAAAAGCGAAGGGACACAGGTCAGTCAGTCTTATTTCAACCTCAAATCTCCAATCATTTTCAATTCACCCGGAGTTGTCTGACTGAGAGACCCTATGCTAGGGGTGCACAATCTCACAATCCAATTTTTGATACTTGGGCTCATTGTTCAATTCAAAATCGATTCCCACAGAAAATGCATGTTCAGGCTGTGTTATCTCCAGATTCAACGTTGACAGATTTGGTCAAGCTGAATCTGATATTTATCTATGTACCTTTTTAAAAAAAAAAAAAAAAAAAAACTATAAATCATTTTGGTATGCATTTTGGCAAACCAGAAAACCAGTTAAGGAGAAGTAGAGCTTCATTAAAAAGTTCTCTTCAGTACTCAGCTCCACCCGTATGGAGCTGAAGCTCGGTCAGGAAAGTAAAAAAAATCGATTTTGAATTGGTAGAGTAATGAATCACAAGTGTAATGCAACTTACATGTCACTCACTATACAAACATGACTTTGACAGTAAAGTAAGCAGACAGATACCAAAACATAACTATGAGCATATGGAAATAAGTCTAAATTTTTTCCATTCATAAAAAAAGAAAAAAAAAAAAAAACTACAAATGACCAGATCAGCTAATGGCTGATATATATATATATATATTTATATATGTTTAAAACATGACAAAAGTTCAACATTGTCTGATCAGGTTGCATGCTGTTCCACACAGAACCACAGTACAGGTACCAGCCTTTCAAATATAACATGCGACTTAAATACTCCACATGCAAAAAGAAAAATACACTTAAAATCATTAACACAATCATTGAATAAAATGTCCATCACAGATCTGGGTCACCAGTGAGTGTACCTCAGCAGAAAAGTACGGAGTACATGTTTACACAGGATTAAATATGGACATGCAACTCAGCTGGACGGTATCTGACGAAAATAAATACAAACATTTTAAGGCCTAGAGCTGAAGACGACAGAAATGAACAGACAGTGGTGGAAAGCAAAAAAGCAGCCAAGCCATTCACATCCCTCCTCCAACTCACCTGAGGGAACAAAGTTAAGGAGGTCCAAGATAAAAAGTCCGTATCCCTGACTCCTTGGCTAGTGTTAAAGGCATTCTGAGCAACAAATTATAACACAAATTATAAGTCGCGGCAGCGGACTACCTCAGGTAGGGAGAGGCAAGGATGGATAGTTTTTACTTGGAAGAAGTTATTTTTTGGAAGAGGTTTTTTTTTTTTTTTTTTTTGGTTTGTTTCTCTCCCCCGAAAAAGCACACTGCTCAAAAAAAAGGGAACCAGGACAATGTCACTCCAAGTCAATCGCACTCCTGTGAAATCAAACTGTCCACTTTGGAAGTCAACGCTGTCAATGAGTTTCACATGTGTAGAAGGAATAGACAATAGGTGGAAATTATAGGCAGTTATCAAGACGTCCCCAATAAAGGCGTGGTCATGCAGGTGGTGACCACAGACCACTTCTCAGTTCCTATGCTTTCTGGCTGATGTTTTGGTCACTTTTGGTGGTGCTTTCACTCTAGCGGTAGTATGAGTCTACAACCCACACTAGTGCCTCAGGTAGTGCAGCTCATCCAGGATGGCACATCAAAGCGAGCTGTGGCAAGAAGGTTTGATGTGTCTTTTAGCATAGTGTCCACAGCATTGAGGCGGTACTAGTACACAGTCCAGTACATCAGGAGACGTGGAGGAGGCCGCCTTTGTGCATGGAGGAACAGGTGCACTGCCAGAGCCCTGCAAAATGACCTCCAGCAGGCCACAAATGTTCATGTGTCTGCTAAAATGGTCAGAAACCGACTCAATGAGTGTGGTATGACGGCCCTTGATATGACGCGAGGGCTCAGGACGTTTGGCATGTTCCAGAGATTCACTACTAGCACCCTGTGCTGTTCACAGATGAAAGCAGGTTCACGCTAAGCACATCTGACAGACATGACAGTCTGGAGACGCGGATGTTCTGCTGCCTGCAACATCCTCCATTGGTGTGGGGTGGCATTTAATTGGGGGACCACACAGCCCTCCATGTGCTCACCAGAGGCAGCCTGACTGCCATTAGGTACTGAGATGAGATCATCAGACCCCTTGTAGATGCTATATGCTGGTGCGGTTGGCCCTGGGTTCCTCCTAATACAAGACCATGCTAGACCATTCAACTAAGTATTTAATAAGATTATTTAATTTATTCAGATCTAGGATGTCTTTTTTTGTGTTCCCTTTATTTTTTGGAGCAGTGTAATTTTAAGGCCACTGAGGCCTGTTTGGTGTCTTGTAGCGGTTGCGGATACTCAGAAAAATGGGATATGGACTGATATTGCACTGATTTCCATGAAATTGCATCCAATTACAATAGACCCAGAAAATCGACACAGACATACAATGAAATGTACATTATCAAATTCTGCAACACCAACAATATAAATAATAATACAATCGTCAATTTGTGGTTATAGAGAGAAAACCATGAAGAGAAATCAGTAAGCAACCGATCTGGAAATCTGAAACAATCTTCCAAAAAAGTTGTAGTGTGTCATGCTGTTATTTTAAAGGAACCCTAAAGCAGCCGAGGGTGCTCCACAACTGCGGAAACAACTTTTCAGACAGCTGGTTGTTCTATGGCAGAAAAATGACAACTTCTTAAGGCTGCGTGAATCCGTCATGTTCATTTTGAAAAGGTATTCATGCCATGGAGCAAATGCCATCATGTTACAGAGATCATGAGAACAGAAGTGCCTTCTTGTGTGAAGGGCCTAGAGAAAAGCCCAAGCACACCTTTGAGCCACACAAATGTTTCCTCCCATGTCGCAAACGGAAACTAAATAGGGGTGGGCGACACAAAAAAGTTTAAACAACCTTGATATTATTTGACATTTTGGTGATAATGACTTGATTATTGACTTAGTCAAAATAACACCCGGACCCGTTATTCTTGGTTTTGTTGGCATCATGAGTCAAAAAAGGCAATCATGTTTTAGACAAGAGGCATCACCCACCCCTACAACCAACCAGCCAACACATTTCCTTTATTAAAGTGTTCTGAGACATGCACCGGGTCCTTATGATGCCGTGACCTTCGGTGACTATCCAAATTTAAGGTTTAACGCCATACACACACACACACACACACACACACACACACACACACACACACACACACACACACACACAACATGCAAAGGACATACTCAGCTTGGTTTTGTTTGTGACACATCATGCACTAAAGTCTGTGGGGGACTGGGGGCTCGGAGTCCATCCCACACTAGTGGAATGGATCAGCTCTTCCACATCTACACTGACTAGGACTTCCTCTCATTCCCAAAACGAGCAGCACAGCCGCCTCTGGTGCTCTGCGGTGGGAGGCCTTTACTTACGTCGACAGACACCAGAAGAGTCCTGCCCAGATGCTGGTTAAAAGAGAGGCACCAGGCTTCAGTGTACCCATTCATGTTGGGAACATACTTCTTTACTGTCTCATCATTCAGTCTGAGCCACACACCATCATCATTGTGGATCTATGGGGAAACAAGCAACAGAGCGGAGCCATGCCCTCCAATAACTGCTGATCAGGCCCTCGCAAGACTCACTCCAGAGGCTGCAGGAAGGAGGCAACAAATTTACACACTGGCCTGAAAATAAGGCTTTCAAACCATGGTGTGGACAAAATATCCCAATGCTGTTAGATACATACATTTATAACAAGTGTTTTAAAATAAGAGTGGTTGTATTATAATTAGGCAAATACAATAATCATTTCTGGTCATTCCTGCAGCCTTGGGGTCTCTTGCACGTGTATGAAGCAAAACAAAGGCAAAGAAAAGATTCCTGACAAATCAAACTTAATCATGTGAGCTGAGAAGTGCAGCGGAATTGGTTTAAAGGCTCGAAAATTACACAATTACTGCAATCAAGAGTAATGAGGGTGAGGCATTACATGAGGAAAAGAGAGAGAGAAACAGAAGGAGGTCAACAGGGGTCTCTCTACAGACAGAAGAGTAACGGGAGTTTCACCCTAGTCTACAGGCATTTACCTCATCAATGAAAGTGATGGTGCCATTGACTTGGACTATGCCTATCTGTTCGCTCTGCAAGGATGGGTGGCTACGCACACGCAGCCCTGCGCTGTCCTTGGCCACAAATTTGCGGACCTGAGAGAAGCAGAGACAGGGAGAGAGTGAGACAGATGAGCAGACAGCAAGAGGGACCTGAGCAGGGCAGGAAACGCACGCACCACGCACTCACGGACCCACCCACAGCTAGGCGAAGACAGGGGGGGGGAGAAGCGGTTAGAGCTCGATTTCAGAACAAAAAAAAAAAAAAAAAAAAGGTGCAGAGAGGGAGGAAAGCACAGCCGGTGGAATTAGTGTGTTGCTTGTTTCCCCTCCAACTTTTGACGGTCTTCACCATCCTGACCTCTGAGATTGAGACTGCTGAGGCGTAAGGGAAGGACACCCGTCTCTGACCTTCAATAAGGGCTCACCTTGCTTGGTTGAGGCTCCGCTTTTGGCTTGACCATCTGCGTTCCTGGAGGAATCATACCTTTGGGCGGCTCCTTCACCTCCACTTCCAAGCCTGCATCTAAAAGGCAGACAAACGTTCCGCACTTACACTACAAGCGTTTGTGGTTCAAAAAAGGTCCCACTTTCCGGCAAGCAGTGAAGGACAGGTACCGATTTCGATTCCATCGATGGTCACGTGGATAGTGTAGAGGCCGACCGCCCCGGGGGTCCAGTTAGCACTGTAGGTGCCGTCTGTGTTGGCCCTGATCAGCATGTTCTCGCTGGGCCTGAGGAGCACAGCGGTATGAGCACTGTGCCGAGGCAGCAGGAAGAATGGAAAAATCGATCTGACCGTGCAGGTGGAGGTTTCTTACCTCTTGGGAGTGGGCGAGGCAAAGCGCAGCTCCTCAAAAGAGTAGTTTTCATACGCCTGAGTAAATACATGAGCACGTGAACATGAATAACAGAAATGACTCAACTACACTACTGCTAGTCGATCATTAAACTTGAAATAAATTAATTAATGTCCCTTTTGTTTAAGCGGAACAGCCTACCTCATTATTTTTTTGGACCTGCTTAATCCTAAAATATAGAGCTACATATATAGAAAGGTATGTGAAATATGAAGAATAGAACCTTCATCATGGTGATTGCAATGTAGCGGGCTTCTTTGATGATCATTGGCTCATACGTGGCCTCGAGTTTAGGGGTAGGCAGCCCTCCAAAGGTGAGGTCAGTGCCAGTGGAGGAAGGCGAGGACGTGCCAGGAAGCCGCTGCAATTTCCGCAGGTTCTCATGCTGCATAGACTTCTTCTGAGAGACGGGCACTGCTTTAACCTCCACCTGAAATCCGGATTCGGTTTACTTCACCACATGAAAAGTTTTGGCCTAGGAAATCTCTCTCGGACTACTGCGGCAGCATTAATGCAGACCTTCATGTTGGGAACATGCACCACGTCTCCATATTGATCTTTGGTCTGCACCACAACGGTGGTGGGCCAGCCACAACGGATGTCATCCTTGTTCAAGATCAGCGCGGTCTTCTGAGGGTCTGCGTAAGAGTCTGGCTGAAGCCACCTGAATGGGACACGTAGAAATACAATAAGAAAAAGCCAAGGCACCTTGATATTTACATTTACGGCATTTATCAGACGCCCTTATCCAGAGCGACAGTCCCCCCCTGGAGCAACTTAGGGTTAAGTGTCTTGCTCAGGGACACGATGATTTGAACCTGGATCTTCTGGTTCACAGGCCAGTGTGTTACCCACTATGCTACTACCACCCTGATATTGACAGTCTTTTTACTATTACAGTTAGGATGTGATAATAATCAGTGGCGACCTAGCGGTTAAGGAAGCGGCCCCGTAATCAGAAGGTTGCTGGTTCGAATCCCGCCAAGGTACCACTGAGCTAAGTACAGTCCTCACACACTGCTCCCCACTTGTCATGGCTACCCAGTGCTCACCAGGGGTGATGGTTAAAAGCAGAGGACCCATTTCGTTGTGTCACCGTGTGCTGTGCAGCAGTGTTTCACAATGACAACCACTTATTACAAAGATTAGAACTTTGCACTACGTCTTTTTGCACACTGTGAATCTCCAAAGCATTGCAATCTCGTCTCTCTGTGTACTTGTATATAGTGAGATGACAAAGTGGACTTTGACTTGACTGTGATTGTGTCGACAGATGGAATTAATGTGAGGGTCTGTTGGGACTCACCTGGCCAGTCGTCCTCCACTGGAGTTTTGTACACAGGTAATGAAGTCCTCCAGGAAGGAGTGCTCGTTGGTCTGCAGATGCAGCGGCAGATTCCCCTCCAGAGCCTCCATGATGGTGGGGGAGTGGGAGAGAGCCAGTCCCTTACCCAGAATTCCAGAGTGAGACTTGCAGACCTGTCACAAAACAGTTTAACATTACAACCATAACACAGGTGTCACAGGTATTGTGTGTGAGGTCTTATGAAGTCATTACCTGCAGAGAGGCCTCTTCGAGAATCTCAAGATCTTCCTCAAGTTCATTCCCTGAAAAACAAGTTGGGGTGAACAACATTTACTCTGAAATTGCTCTGATATGCAGTAAACGTTTGCATCCTACCGATGGGAAGAGCAAGGTCCTTCTTCATGAGTGCAGCAGCGCACACACTGCCCAGGTATGCCAGCTCCTTCTCCAGCTGGATGATCCCCTGCCCAGAGCAACTCATTAATGCCTCCGCTACGAACACAGCGACCCACATTCGCCACTCTCAGTGAGCACAGCAGTACAGGGCTTATTTACCTCATCCACCCCGGGGTTGAACTCGTAACCAACGGCCACACATTTGAAGCCATAAAAGCAGGCCTTCTCGTCTTTCACATAGTCGGATGCGGTCTCAAGAGAAAACACAACTTCATTTCCTGCGTTAAGACACAGATGGGAGCATGAGAGCAGCAGACAGCAGTGTGTAAAAGCAACAAAGCCAGAACACACGGTGTGTTCTGGTGGAAAAGCTTCTCTAAATCATTTGGCAACAAATGGTTCCCAAATACTCTTGGAACCTCCAGAAAAGGGGTGAAGGAACAAGAATTTGAATCAGAACAGACACTGGCATGAACGAGGGGGTCTAATCGGGCTTTAGCGAACACAGTGAACAGTGTTACCTGGCAGCACAAGCACAGTGGTCGGCCAGCCATTGGAGCCGGAAAACTTCTTGAGCTCGGTCCAGGTGTTGATGGTCTCGTGGGCCAGGGGCTTGGCGCTGAGGGCAGAGAAGTGCAGTGCACGGCTGGGGATGAGCAGCCGGAGCACGTCCTCAGGCTGGGCCGTGCCACATTGCTGGTCAAACTCTACAGTGGTCCAGCGGACACAATCCGGAAAAGATACCTACAAATGGACACCAGAGGGCTCTATGAATGCTAGAGTAGAGCTGTAAATCCATATTTATCATTTTAGTCGGGTCGAGCGGTTAATCACCAGTCTCGAACTTCCGGTCTATAGTACCTATTGTTTCGCAGCTTGAAAATTTGTTTTAGTGATTGTTAATAAGGTTTTGCATGGTCTAAGTATCTATTATTAAATGATAATGTTTTAATGAAACTTGAATTAGATTTTTAATTCTTGGCCACAGTCGCTCCTTTTAATTATCGTGAGAAAGATGCGAATATGCTAAGCAGGTGAAACGGACTATAGCGTTCGTGCGCACAAAGAAAGCCAGGTTTTTAAAAAGCTGTATAGTCAGGTCGGGGTCAGGTGGGATTCTGTTGGGCTGGGGCCGGGTCGGGTCTTTTCAGACTTCATTACAGCTCCAATTGTCAGTATAGGGCTGTGGTCGTGGACATAATGTGTCATACAATCGTACCTTGTACTGAGTGACGCCAGCCTGCTTGTAGGGATGGTCGCTCTCGATGACGGCGTAATGGCTGGAGGTGGTGCAGGCAGACAAGCCCTGCTCTGGCTGGTTACCCGTGGTGCTGTCTGTTGATTGGTTAGGGTTGAAGGCGGGTGGGGCGTACTTTTGGTTCAGAGCAGAGACTGCTGGGAGAAGCTCCTGCACAAGGCCAAATACTTCTACTGCAGCCTGACAGAAAATAAGGAACATAATATGCTTAAATAAAATAATAACAATAATATTCACATTTAAGACGTATAACAAAGTTTGAAACAGGAACAATTCCCACCTTGGGAACAGAAGCAGCAACAGGACCTATATAGGCCAGTATAAGCGGGAGCAGCATGGAGAACAAACTGGAGGAGCTGAGGAGTTCTGGGATATCTTCAGCTAGACACAGAAACAGAAGTCAGGAACACCGCGGGGTGTTTATCCAACACCAGGCTCAGAGGTCTCTCTCTCACCATCCACAGCAAAGGCCCTGTGCAGGAGGTCCTTGGCAGCTCGGACCACTGCGCTGACCACTGACAGAGCTCTGCTGCAGTTCTTATCCTCTTCATTGGCCTTGCTGAGCAGCTGAGACTGCAGGTCCCCGTCGAACTCACTCCTGGAAGCACAAAGAAACAAACCCTTTTATCACAGTTCAGACAGGGTAGAAACACTGAAGCATGGTTTAGAATGGTCCGGCTGCTGGCATCTACCATTTTGTGTTGAGCGTTTTCTGCCGTGCCATGAGGACTCATTGGTTGCGGTTTTCTTTTTTTTGGTGTATTTTTATGGCCTGTAACTTCACTTTTGTGAGGCAGGTGTATCTACTAATGTGGCTAGTGAGTATTTGAGTGTTCTGGGAATGTATCAGACCTGTAGTAGAGGATCTGGGGTATCTGCCCCCTGGTCTGGTTGGTGCCATTACTGCTCAGGCTGCAGGTGCTGAAGGTGAAGGCCACTCCATCTGAGCACTGCACCGTGGTCATTCCTCCGTCGCCGTTGGCTGTGCGGCTACCATAATTACGCAGGCGGACCGCATACTTCACATTCTCCTAAAAGCAGGGAATATGCCCGGTTATACACACACAAACACCTGGTGTATGACAAAGACAAAAAAGTTACACCTGCTAATGCACCTTGAGTGGCACCGCTTTGTCCAGCCTGATCTCAGCGATGTCGCTCGGGGAGTCGTCTGTGCTGTACGTGCCTTTGACCAGCTCCAGAGACGTCCATCTGTGTGAGTGGGCAGAGTCTCCTGGGTGTTCGGTCTGGGCCTGGAAAAAAAAATAATAATAATAATAAAACAGTCACAACAGGTGAACAGTACAAAACAGAACAGTACAATAAATCTCAACATCATGCTCGATTTTCCTTGTTCTTTCAATGAATGGCTGTAAAATCAATTTTAACGAGTGAGGGGGAAAAAAGGCAAAGGACAAGATCTTACATCATCAGCCAGAACCTCCAGCTCATACTCATGGATGCCCCCTCCACCATACACGCAGAAGCCCACCAGCACCACACCCGGTTTGTCAACCGAGAAGCAGATGGCGTCCGGGGAGCCATTGCCTGTGTTCCAGCTGCGGCCCTGGCTGGTCTTGGTGAATCGATTAGGTGTGGATTTGACAGAGTGCAGCGAGTTCAGCCCATTTACCTAATCGCAAAGACAAAAAAAAAAATCAGAAGAAGGTCAAAGTGTATTTTTACTGCAATTTATTTATTAAACTTGGCAGGTGCTCAAGAGCATTCTTTGCTTTTGTGCAGAGACATAAATTAATTAATTCGAACATCACTAGTGGCACTGTGGATTGAGACCAAGAGATACTATGCACATAAAAATCCAACATCTTGGTATCTTGCGATCAGTACCCGGACCATAACAAACTTCACTGGAAGTACTATGCAGTTTTAGGGTTAACCACACGATGGCAGATTGAATGTTGATCATGCCACAGTCTTTGAATTACAAATTAAGAATGTTTCGCTTCCTAAGAGCAAGTGGTAAAACAGAGGAAAGCATTAGTCACCTTTCTGTTTATACCATTAGGATTATATGTGGGGTACAGAGGCTATTACGCAAGGGTTCCGCAAGAGATAAAAAAAAAAAAAAGAAAAAAAAGAATGGTCACTTTTTTCCCTTCCTGAACACAACAGGAACAGCATTGCTGGTCCAGTTGCCATGGCAACAGCAGTTTCCCTAGCAGCGGGAAGGTGAAATGAGGTCCGAGGGGAGTGCGGCCAGTGTCACCAAGATGCAGAGGCCTTCATCCTGGAGACAGAAACTTGAAAACGTCCCTCACAGAAGAGCGGGGAGCAGCTTAATGCTGGTAATGAGATCAGCTCGGCACATGAGCCAGCTAAAGCCTATTTATGGAGCACTGATGGGCTGGTGGACAGAAAAAATGAAGCGTCTGTGACACTGCAGATGTCACTGAGTGGGGTGAGTAGAGTGCGGAGGAGCAGAAACCACATGGATTTATTGGGATGGTCAGTGAACCAAAAAGCAGGAGAAAAATAGCACGCGATCAATAGATGGGAAACCATATTAGTTAAGACGTTTACCTCGGAGCCCAGAGCCGAAGCTGTGAGCTCACTGACTATGCTGGCCAGGAGGCCGCAGGTGTTGGACACTAGGTGTGGCGAGAAGAGTTCCACCTCCTTCCGTAAACTCTTCCTCACAGGCAGCACCACGATCACCAACATCTTCTCCAGAACCTCCCGGAAACTTGTCATACCCATCAGGTTTTCCTCAGTCTAATAAAACAGATGACGCAATGTCAAGTTTTTGTCACTGCACCAACAATTAATTTGACTATTTATTAATGAAAATGAATCGGAGATGCCATGCTGAACTTTGAGATGACCATTAAAAAAAATAATTTAATTAAAAAAAAATGACGGAAGAATAACAGTGCTTAAACTGCCTTTCAGCCAATTACAATATGATGTCAAATGTAACAGTGCTAAAAACTGAAAATGAAGCTATTGTTAAACAGATTTTAAAGCCACTGATCAGAGATTTCTTAATTCCTCTTTTCCCAGGACAGATAAGCTTCCAATCAAAGCAAACAGAAAATAATAAATGCAACTGCATGGACTCTGGATATATTGCTGCGGTGGGTGAGCAGGCGTCTGCTACTCACGTGGCTGAGCTTCTCCATATGAGCCACCAGCAGGGGGAAGCGGTGAGCAAGCGACGAGTCGTTCTCCGTGCTGACCTGCTTGACCAGCGAGCGCAGGAGCACTTCTCCATCATACGCAATGGGCAGGATGGAGGTCAGCTTGACCGAGGTGTTGCAGAGTGCAGACATCACCGCCGCCAGCAGACGGCTACTGGAAGTGCGGAAATTTGCTTCCTGAATGTCCTGCACACACAGGAGCAGAGGGTTGCGCATGTCAATCTACTCTTTGCTTATGTGGAAATTAACCTATGTTACATTTATAGCCAGCAGGAAGGAATGTTTGGCTCATCAGTAAGGGAGTTCATGGGTTAATAACCCAGTGGCATCTGAAAGGCAGATTTCAGCTGTTCTCTACTGTAATATTAAGTGATTGTAAGAATCAATGCTCAAAAAGTACTAATTGTTGGTCTTAAAACCTAAAATCAGACATAAACTATTCCAATATGTTAAAGAAGGTGCGGGCTGCACATCAATCATGAAAACGTTCCATAACAATGTGAATCGACTACTTGAGAATTTGAACTTTGGACAGAGAGTGGTAATGTACTGGGATATTTATGGCAAACACATCAAGATAAATCTTACTACAATACTGCCTGTACTGAGGCAATCTCCACCTAACAACAAAACATTTCCATCCAATGTGTCACGTAAATAATAAGATCTCAACCGAAACCTTAGAAGTAAAAAAGTAAAAAAAAAAAAAAGGTCATTTGAAGGAATGGTGGCAATTCCTCCTGAAGAGGTCCGGTAAGCTTGCCGCGCCCACAGAAACCTCCCACAGACACTTACCGTTTGTGTTTTATTGTTCACTAATTCTAATCCACAAGACTTTAAACGCAGACCAACCTGGTCCAGGCAGTTGAGGAGGTCACAGAGGCAGGCCCACTGCAGGGCAGGGGTGGGGTAGAAGGAGTGAAAGCATGCGGTAAAGGTGTTGTGGCACTCCTGCAGCACGGCCTCCAGCAGGGTGAGCGGCTGGCTCAGGTAGCCCTGCGGGTCGTTGTCCAGCTTGGTGAGGCAGTTGTCCATCCCCTCGGACAGGATCTTCTTCAGGAGGCTGCGCGTCTTGCCCACACACTCTGCCAGCTTGCTCGACTCCTCCACGACGGCCTTGGTGCTGGCTGTGTGTGATGACAGATGGTGAAGGAGAGAAAGACAGACAGGGCTTTTAGTAACGCGTGTTAGAAAGAGGTCTGGAGCACCTCAGCTTTTAACCCTAATGATCAATAGAGTTTGAATGGAGCTGTTTTAAAGTTTATAACTCTACAATCCTGCTTGTGGGCTGAAGAGAACCGAGAGAACACAGAGCAGCTTCAGTATCAAGTCATTTGTCAGAAAAGCGTGGGACAGACAGACAGACAGCAGTCCTCTTGACCAGAAAAGCAAGCTGACTCTTCACGCTCAGCCGCCTGAATAAAGTCCGTTTCTGCCCGATACCTGCAACAGCTCGCAACAGTCGCTGTGTGTGCGTGGACAGGAGCGCACCAGAAATAGGGTAGATCTCGCAGATGTACACGCGGAGCAGGCGCAGGCAGCAGGTGCCCACGAAGCGCAGGCGCTCCAGGTCTAGCAGGGTGGCCGTATACTGAAAGCCCTTAAGCCCACGCAGCTCCTCCACGCCCAGAACCAGCGTGGTCCAGCTCCAGTGCAGGATGCTCAGCAGAGACTCAAAACACTCCTGATGATGTACAAAAAATGAACACACAATCAAGATGCATTACAGAGAAGCAGTGCCTGATGCAGAAATTTTGGAGGACAACTGCCAAATTGGACCAAAGTCACATGGTGTGAGTAGCAATGAACAGCAAACAGTCTTTTCAGAGAATGATTTTATCTGCATTCAGTTAGTCAACATGCACAAGACAATATTTTACTAAAATGCACGTTATGCACGATGAGCCATGCATACATTCCATTGATGAGGTAATATCTTGTACTACTGGCTGAATAAAAAGGTAAATGAACTTCAGAAGTGTGATTGTCTAGTGACTATTTTGGCAAAACGTCAGTTTAACTCCAGTGTATTTTATGGTCATTTCTACAACCTTCCCAAAGCTGACCTGGCCCAACTGACACAAAACTGCTGTAAAATACTGGGAGTTCATTCGGACAATATATGTGTGAGGGGAAGAAAAAGAGAAAGATTTATGGGAAAATATTTCAGTTGCCAGTATTGGTCAAGTTTATTGTATATATGGAGGTGTGATCTGAAAACCTATGACAGACCATTTTTTTTTTAAGTAGAGGAGAGCCACATACCACTGAGACGGTCCTGGCAAAGGAGCGCTTGAGGATGTGAACGGGTTCGCTGGTCTGCTGCTTTCCTTTAGCTGTGTTGCCATCATTTGACGGTAACCTACGAAAAAAAAAACATTTAAAAACCATGCCGCTCTTTCTTCAGAATACACGGTTTTGATGCAACAGTAATGTGGCAGAGGGTACAGACCTGTACAACAACTGAGGAATCTGACCCGCGTTCACGTCCGTACCATTGTTTGACTTCTTTGAACTCTTGAACTGAAACACAACACTGCAAGAAATATGAAGAAAATTTCACATATACCTCCTAAAATGGGACAAACTAGACAACTATTCAGGTTTTCAAATGGTGCTTATTTTATATTATAAAATATAAGAAAAATAAAGTACTTTCGAAGGAATAGTCTGTACAGTACTACTCACATATTTACTAAAAGATTAAATAAAATAAATTAAATTAAAAAAAATTATATCTTATCTTCCTTCAATATAACGCTTACTTGATTGGATATAATTATTTGATATTTGATTTATTTTGCGTGTGTGCTGGGTTACCCGTCATCAGTGGTGATGGTGGCCTGGCCGTGGGACCCACAGTCACTGCTGGGCCCCGACACTCGAGCCCAGGCCACATACCACCAGCCCAGCTGCAGTAGTACAGGCTCGTCAAACATCATGGCGTACTTCTCTCTGCAGACACACACACACTTTAGACCCCAACTCTGAGAGCTCTGGCTAATAAGCACTCTTAAACATTAGGGAATTCCGCTGGCCAATCACACGTCAGGGCTGATTACGGATGTTATGTTTGATGCCTTCATCACCAATCTGATTCTGCCACCAGTAGCACCGGTTACGTAACATCACACACCTGGCAGCACAGTCATAGGCCAGGACGTCCGTCTCGGCCAGCAGCTCGCCGTCTGTCTCGTGGTCTCCTCCATCAGGACCCAGTTCAAACAGCTGCACAGCAAAAAGGAAGTGAGCTGTTAACACCAAACACCACTCAACAGCCTAAATAAATAAAACTGATTTACTCGTCTCACCTTGATTTTGGCAGTGTACTCCCCTCGTCCCCCAAACAAACCCAAACCTCCCAGGAGAATATCTGTGTCAGCGCAGAAGCGGATGGCCTCCACCGAGTGAGCAGAGTACCCCCATCCACCACCGTGACCTGCAAACCACCACAAAACACACCCCTTTAATATCGGAAAACTGAATTATGAAATATCCAAAAATATTCCAAATACAGATAATTAAAAACACCATATATCCTGTAAAATGAACTGGTCTAAACTAAACAAATCTAGATAACATTATTGCTGATAAAAAGAAGCATCTCTGCTTTTTTATGGCCTCATGTTTAATGTTCTAAAATGTTCAGTCATTACCAGGGTAATAACGGTAGTTCGTTCAAGTGAATTTTCTGAAGCTTATGCAGAAATGACATCTTACTCTCAAAGCGGTTCACCATATTGTAGTCTTCTTTAGAGTAAACCTTCATCACAGCCTGAGTCTCCTCCTCAGCACTTGCCACGCCCATCTTCAGCTCCTGCATAGCAGCTAGTGTGTCCAGACAGCCTGGAAGGAGGAAGAAAAAAAGGGCTAGCACTAGCATGCCAATGGGATAAACATGTTTCTAAAATGTTATTATTCTGGTCAGAAAACGAATAAAATACTTTTGCAATAATTTCTGTTTTATACGACAGTGCATTGTGTTTCTGCTAACCCCTATTCACCTACTAAATGAAAAGATAGTGGTGCAGCAGGTGTCTTCCAGGGCTGTGTAAAGTGACCACACAGCTACAGCGGAGTACAAGGGAGATGCAAATTAATCATTCATCCAATATCAAACATAATAGAGCCCTAACTGCATTGCTCAGTCTCACTGTACAGCCTGAGAATGAGCAATCCCCCCGCTCACCCACCATCAACCTGCCACTTCACTGCTGACAAGCTTCAAAAAGCCACCACAGAGAACATACAGCTGAGGGAATGACTGACGCAGACAGAAAGTAGTGGGCCGGGATTGCACGCCCGTACCCAGGATGTGCAGCGCGCCGTGGGAGCGTGTGGTGGTGGCGTTGGAGCCAGAAGGCAGTGCCAGCTCAGGACTCAGGATGCTGCATCGCGTCTGGATGTCTGAGGCTGATAGCACACGAGCGTCGGCAATCACAGCATTGTAGCACCACATCTCCCGCGTGGCTGGCAGGAATCTGACAAAGTGGATGTGGAAAGAAAGTGGGGGATGTGGGGGGTGTGAAAGAAAAAAGTTAAAATGTGCTACAAATTCTTAAAATACATGGCCACCACTCACTACTGTGTGGTGCAGCATGTGTTAATGGGCACTGTTGCGTGCTGCATTTGCAACAGTAATTACTAGACAACTAATTTATAAATTCATTCATTCAGAAAAATAAATAAATAAATAAATAAACTGACTATCCTGTGCTGTACGTCTAATACCTGATTAACATTTCAGATGTCACCTCAGGTGTGACTCACTCTGGCGACTCTGGTAATGTGACCGTGGCATGGTAATCACCGTTTAAGTAACTTTATCAACGCTCTCTAAATAATTGCTTTTTTTTTTTCTTAGATGTTTCTCATCGTGTTTTATGCATTGTGTGAATCCAGATCATTGAAAGGTGTGGTGTAAGTGCCGAAGGACACAAACAGGCCAGGTCAGGGTGACTGAAAATGGATATGCTGTCGTGGAGCCCTTTATTCTGACAGATCTTCCTCCTTCTGTCTTTCGGTTTATTTTTAGACGCCAGCAGTGTAGTCTTTCTGCGCTGTAACAGCCATTTAGGAGACGTGGAGCCGGACTTTACCTCCAGATGACATCATAGACTGGATCCAGACAGAGGCCGAAGCCCTGCAAATCCTCCTGCTCTGAGTCATTAAAAGTCCGGCAGCTCCCATCCATTTTGTTGATCAGCAGACATTTAAAGGGAGGTGGTTCTGACAAAGATGTAGGAACCAAACCTATAGAAAGAAAAAGAAAGAAGGAAATATAATGATGCAAAAAATAAATAAATAAATAAATAAAAGTAGGACATTTTCAGTAGGTCAGCCAAACATATAAAGATGGTTTTCTGGAGAGCGCCTAACCAATTATATGTTTGCTGGCAAAGATTTCGGAGGTGGAGAGGACATGAGAGTTGATTAGGGCTTCATCAATCCGCAAGAATGTCTGGTCTCCACTGGCTCCGATCCATGTGGCTTTTCGGCCATACTTGGCCCCGATGTTGGGCATTGGCGAGGGTTTGGCGTTCCAGTACGGCATGTCCAAAATGGGTCTGCCCAGCTGTCCTTTCTGCAAGGTGAGGGCTCATGAGATCCTCAACTATAAAACCACAGTATTTCAAGGAGCACTGAAGGAAGTGTTTAAGATCAGGATACCGAGAAGCTCCCAAAGGTGAAGACCTGTCCATCCATGAGCAGCACTGCGGTGTGGTTACTGCCAGCAGTCACCTGCACACTGGGGCCAGGCAGGGCCTGTACTAGGGTGGGAGATCCTCTGTTTGGATGAGACAGATCAAGATCACACATGAGGACAATGCTGCACCGTCCAAAAAGCACAGCAGCCTGTTTATTAGACAGCAGTTACCTCGAGTTGACGTCTCCATGGCCCAACTGACCATGTTGGCCGTACCCAAATGTGTAAACATCCCCATTCTCCATCAGCACCACTGAAAAAAGGACACAATTAGGGGAAAAAAGCAATGACCACAAAGTCAAACCCCACTTACTACCATTGGGTCCATGAGCAAGAAAATTAACCCTGAGTGTCTCCAGAGCAGGGTTCTTAAACATTTTTTAAAAAAGAATTTCCATGACTTTTCAATGACTAAGGCAAATTTTCATGACCATATTTTCTCTGAAATTTGTAAAATTTACCAAAATATTGTTAAACAAAACTTATGACAACCCCCCAAAGTTTAACTTAAACAACAGTGTTTCTTCCTCCAAGTTCAAGCTTCCATCATGGTTTCGGCATAGATCATCAGATGTAATTTACATGACTTTTAAAAAGGAGAGACGCGGCTGCGGAGGTGCTGGAATATGGAAGCAACGCACACAGTACCACATGACGTGGTTCACTATTAATCACTGTTCATAATGCAATATACAGAACATTTCTGTTGTGTGCCATATGTAACAAGTGTTATATTTAGGTGTGACCTGCTCCACTGAGCCTTTTAAATTGCCCCTCAGGGACAAATAAAAGTTCTTTGAATTGAATTGAACTATGTAAAGCCAGCCATAGACCTGCGCTAGTTTTAAACGTTGTAGTTGTAAACGTAGAAAAATGTTTCTTGTGGAACTATGTACTTCAAGATACACATTCATGTGTCAATGAGATTTCAATGACTTATCCATAACTTTTTATGTTTATTTCGTATTCCAAAAGATTTCAAGGCCTGTTAAGTCACTCTGGATAAGGGTGTCGGACAAAATGACGTAAAAGTGAGGCAATAAACGCAGGGTCATACCTGAGTGGTGGAAGCCACAGCTGACCTGCACAGCACGCAATTCACAGTCGAAGCGCACCGCCCCCGGGGGGTAAGTAGTGATCTTACTGGCATCTTTGTCACCTCGTTCACTACTGCCATCTGTAACATAAAGAGTCGAAATGTTTGGACAGACAAGCACAGGGGTAGAAAGAAAGAGAGAAGGCGGCTGCGGACACTGGACACCCGGCCAACCTGAGAAAAGGATGACAACATCACCCAAGACACTGAAAACATGCAACAACAACAAAACAAAAAAAGATAAATCCTTGTTTGACATGGTTTGAGTGACACTACATTAGATGTAGCAGATGGGGAGTGTGTTAATGTCACATGGATTTACAGATAAAAGCACATGCTAGTTATCTATACCATGGAGAGGAGGAGGATTTTTAAATGACAATTACATCTAAAATGGGAAGAGCCCCTAGCAATAAATGACAGGTTTCACATACCCTACGTCATCATTCTTGAAGATTTAAGGCCCCCTCACCAATGCGATAAAATATCTACCAATGTACGACATCTAGTCCCGTTTGCTTCTAATACCCCTTGTACATGGGTCATCAGCTGATATCAAAAATGTTAAGTTTATCTTGGAATATAGATCAGTGCTTTAATTAAAGCTTTGGTGGACATTTCTGAACACTCCCAACTTGCTACATCTTATACAAGTGTCACGTACATGCGTTTCAGACGAGATGAATATATAAAAAAAACATGGCTATGAAGTAGGGCTGCGCGGTATAAGCGGTATGTAATATAACTTTGGCCAACAGGAGATATTTTGACTATACCGGCCTACTAAGTCGTGTCACCTGCGCAAAATCACGCCTACCTAAATTCAAGTTTCCAAAAAAATAAGGCCTTAAATATTATTAAAAATGACCAGTCATCCCTAAATGTAAAGGTTTTAAAAATACCGCAGACCAATAAATAAAATAGAAAGGAGCTGTCCTCCACAACATGAGGTACAGTATGCATCATCATCGGCAGAATCGGGTCGATTGTGGCTTTTTTTTCCTAAATTATTTTCGTTTCTAAATATAGTTTAAAAACCCGAGTTCTATTTTTGAGCAGCTCGTTTTTTTTTTGAGACATGTCTCCTTCAGAGAGAAACTGGAGATGCTGATGCATGGGATGGTGTGGGGGGAGGTGTACGTGTGTGTGTGTGTGTGTGTGTGTGTGGGGGGGGGGGTGTTATGGATATAAAAAAAAAAAAAAAAAAAAAAAAAAAAAAAACTCAACTGTTCTTCTCTCTGGAAGAAGAAGAGAGAGAAAAAAAATCTATCATCTGCTCCATAATCATGAGTGTGTCACCTGCTAAAAGGCTCCCTGGGGGCTACTGCTTTATCAGACTCCAGCTCTGTCTATGCACAGATCTGGCTGAAAATGAACTACCTCGGCAGCTCTGATGAAATCCAGTTCGACTGCCATATTGATTTTTTTTTTTTTTTTAACAAAAGTACTCGCCATAGCGCCCACCATTAAATCATGAACATAGGACCAAAGACTTAACCAAGGGGAGTGGTTCGTTCCTTCTTCTCTGTGCTTTCATTAAAACAGAGACAGACAAGTCAAGCCTGAGAGAGTGAGTGGGGGGGGCCAGGCGCTCGGATCAGAGTTATTAGTGAAGACCGTAGTACCTTTGAGTTTGTCCCGGTTATGCTTTAGTGCCTGAAGGGGCCTTAGTCTGGCTAGGGCCTGCTCACGCTGGTTCATAAAAATGGGGCCGGGGAAAACAAGGGGGCCTAGAGGAGAAAGAAACTTTCACATGCAAAACTCACAAATGGGATAAAAATAAAAAAAAACAACATGGTTCACACAGACCTGCCCACACACACACAGCAAATAACACATATTCAGGCAAATTGGGAGGGAGGGGGCATGCCACCCGTTCACAAGGCAAAAAACATATCAATATTATTAATAGTGCAGCATAAACTAATATATTTACTGAAAGTTTTTACAGTTTTTGTAATGTTAGTACATGCACAACATGACTGCCTCACATCTACAGTACTACTCTTCTAGATGCAATACTAACATTCACCATGAGGAGCAGCATGCAGAGGTCATGTGACATCAGGTTCACCAAAATTTTGTAAACCTGTTTGTTGATCACTCGGGTTACATTTACAGCATTTATCAGACGCCCTTATCCAGAGCGACTTACAATCAGTAGTTACAGAGACAGTCTCCCTGGAGCAACTTAGGGTTAAGTGTCTTGCTCAGGGACACAATGGTAGTAAGCGGGATTCGAACCCGGGTCTTCTGGTTCATAGGCGAGTGTGTTACCCACTAGGCTACTGCCACCCTGGTTAGATTCAGTTCATTTATGGCATAGCACATTTAATATTCCAGATCAGTCACAACATCAAAATGCTCAGCCTATTATTATGTAGATGGCATTCATGCCTGCAAAAAAGCTCCACATTCTCCCAAGGGGTCCTGTGGTATCTGGCACCATGACGAGAAGCGGGCGCTAAATAGATCAACTAGTTCTTCCAGCACATCCACAGATCGAGGGAAAGCCACAGATCAGGGACATCACAAGACAGACCATGTGTATAACAATCATGAGACAAAGTGTCCCAACAGAACATGAAAAGACATCATGAATAATCAGACTACGTCAGTTTTTCCAATGCTTCATGGCCCAGATGCAGTCATGCCAATTGTAGGAGCTTTCAGTGGTGGACTAGAGTAGGGCTGCGTGCTATAAAGAGCATGCAATACGAATTTGCCGGGAGAGATTTTGATTATACCGGCCTACCGCAGAACTAACCGCTCCTCTCGAAAATGACAAAAGTTGCATCACCTGTGTGAATCCACGCCTACGTGCAGAACGAGTTCACGCAGATCTTTAAAAATTCCAAGTTTACAAAAATAAGGCCTTAAATGTAATTAAAAATGACTAGAAATCCTTAAATCTAGAGTTCAAGGTTTACTGCTGACCCAATAAATACAATAAAAACCCCTGATAATCCCCTGGTACAGAGTGCGCCCAATCTGGACCACCAGTACTGAGATCAGGAACTGATAGCATGCATGAAAATGACCAGGGGCGATCCTAGCCCCTGTAAAAAAAAAAAAGTCTGCATGATAAAATATGTTATTTAAACAATATTTTTCATGTACGCTCTACAGCTGAATAGAGAAAATGCAAAAATTGTATATAAATCACTCGCATAATACAAATACCTGGTATTTCACTGGCCTTCAGTGTGTGACCGAAAGTCCCCTTTCAGTAGAATTGCCCAGAAATTGTTTTATACGATTATGCTATATGCAGATATATCCCTAAAAAGTTTATTATACAACTTCCTGCTGCAGCGCCTTTGCTATGGACACGTTACCCTTTCAAAAATGTTACATTTAAATTTACTTATAAAATTATATAAACGCAATATATACAGTCTACACTTAAATCTATATCGCAATATGAGTTTTATGGCATGTCGCATAGCAGAAGTCTGGGGTCGGCATGGACACTCGTGAGGTTTTACACGATTCCTGCTGCAGCTTTTTTTAATGGTCAGAGCAGATCTTTCCTCTCACATCAATGAGCCTTGGGTGGCCAAAACACCAGTTCATCATTTTTTCATCCATCTTACACTGCACACCAGCCACACCTCCAACCCAGTCAGTTATTTAACATCACAATTTTACCCATGTCAAATTCCAACATTTCTTCCAAGACTGATCACTCGCAGCCTAATATTTCAAGCCCTTGACATGTCACGGTAGTGAGATAAATGACGAATCAGTGACATTCGCTTCGCCTCTGAAATCAGAACACCAAGGTTCAAACCCCACCTACTACCATTGGGTCCCTGAGTGTCTCCAGGGGGACTGTCTCAGTCACTACTGATTGTAAGTTGCTCTATATAAGGGAATCTGATGCTGTAAATGAAATGGTTTTAATGTTGTGGCTTATCAGTAAACCATATGCTTCAACAGATCTACATATCCGATCTGCTTTATTAGTATCTGGGAAGGTGCTAAAGGCCCACGTCAGGCAACATAGGAGACAGAGTGTGTATTGGGGGGGCAGGATGCAGGCCCATACCTCGGCCCTCCTCCAGCCGATGGCGGCGGTTGATGCGCTGCCTCTTCTCTTCCTGTCGGATCTGGATGTGTTCCTCAATGTTGACGCCTGGAGGGGGAGGCACAGGCACAGCTAAAATAAAAAAAAAAAAAAAAAAAAAAAAGAAGAACCAGCCCGGGAGCAGAGGCGGGAGAAGGAGACAAACGAGAGACAAGACAGACCAGGGTGAATGATGGGGACAGCGGCACGGACAGGTGACACTCAGACCAGCAGAAAAGACTGCCAGCAGCAAGCCTGGGAGAAAGCGCCACTCCTGGCCAAATTACAACGCAAGTGTGATGGCAAACGATGCAATGTGCACTGATGTGGAGTGGTAATGGAACGGTTGTTCTTTCGTACCCAAGAGCAAATCAAGGGGTATCATCTCCTTCACGGCGTCGAAGATGCCTCTCTGCCGAGCCTCCTGGCCATCCAGCTCCCGTGCACAGGCCTTACAACAGCCGCACGCCGAGCAGCCCGACTCGCCTGAGCCACAGCCACAGATACTGCAGACACATACGGAAACGAGGTCACAGGGTGAGCGATTACAGCAATTTTGGTGTGGAAGAACTGAACTAGCCACAGGCAACCTCCTCATGAATCCTCCTAGCTCGGTTCCTTGGACCTGGCCGAGCTTTTCACATGAAAAAACTCGGATGCTCTCCCACGTACAAGACAACAAACACAAAAATTGAACAAATTTCTTGTATGTGTATATGTGTGTACGGGGGGTGGGAACTGGTCAGTTGTGTTATTAGGCAAGGATCTTACAATACGAATCACGATATATTGTGATAATGTACTTATTGCGATATTCTACAGTTCACTGTAGAATATCGCTGAAGAAACAGAGCTGACATACAGTATGCGGTCATCGCTCGGTCATGTTTTTTTGCGAGTTCACTCTGCCTGATATGCCAGGAAGTAATTCAAATCTGTACAGCGCCATCTACAGGAGTGGAGGAGGTAGTCGCACGCGGATTCTCATCTCTGCTGAGCTCACTAAAGAAAACGCTTGATAGCACCACCCAGTGGACCAAATTTGTATTAAAAAATATAGATATTTGATTTCCCAGTATCGATACAATATCACCATGTAAAATATCACAATATATAGCTGTATCAACATTTTGTTGTTATGTGCTTTATGTGAATGTTGGGAGACTAGGGAGTGTGGGAAGCCTGAATTCTGTGACAGTTGGTTTACTTTTTGCATTTGTTTTGAGTTTATTTGCTTTGAAACTGTCACACTAACAATGTGTGGGCAATAAAAAAAGTGAAAAAAACCCAGAGATGAAGAAATGTTCAACTGCAGCATAAGAATACAGGAACTGATATGAATTGGGAGGTACATGGCCAGGGCCAGGGCCGGGTCACTCACCCGCCAGGCACCCTGTCGGGCCGGCCGCTGCTGACACAGCTGGCCCCGTAGCCAGTGCAGTCTCCACACACGGTGCACACCATGCACTGGTCCAGCTTCCACTTGTGCATTCCTGGTTGGCACATCATTGACTTCTCCTCCTTCTCATCCAGCTCATCTTCCAGGTCTTCGTCCATCGCTGTGGCCATGTTCTCCATTCCAAACGCTGTGGATGTGGACAATCGTTTCATTTATGAGCCGCAATTGCAAGCCAGGCTATATAGCCTGAAAATTAGCCAAGTCACTTTGTACAACATCGCTGATGTGCTGAAATAAAAGCTCATGCAGATATTGTTTGTAAATTATATTATTGCTTCTATGGGGCAGTGGTGGCCTAGCAGGTGAGGAAGTAGAATAATAATTTGGAAGGTTGCGGTATTCAAATCCCATAAATTCCAAAGTGCCACTCAGGTCCCCTTGATCAAGGTACCAACGTCACACACTGCTCCCCGAGCGCCTTTCACGGCTGCTCACTTCTCGCTAAGGGTGATGGTTACTAGCTGGGTGGTAGTAGCCTAGTGGGTAACACACTCGCCTATGAACCAGAAGACCCGGGTTCAAATCCCACTTACTACCATTGTGTCCCTGAGCAAGACACTTAACCCTAAGTTGCTCCAGGGGGACTGTCCCTGTAACTACTGATTGTAAGTCGCTCTGGATAAACGCGTCTGGTAAATGCTGTAAATGGTTAAAAGCAGAGGACACATTGTGTTGTGTGCAATGACAATCACTTCACTATTAAAGCAAGTGCATTCTTCTACTATACAAACCTCTGACAATTATTCATAGTCCCAAAGAAAGCTGTAAGTCTAGCCGAATTCAAAACTGTACATGTGCAAAACTTAGTCCAGTGCAGGTCATACCTTTCCCAGCCTGGCTCATCGCTCCAGTGTCTCGACCACACTGGCCTTTGTTGTTCACTCCAAACGTCCACACCTCCCCACTCTTGGTCAGGACACAGGTGTGGGCCTTCCCCATGGCTACCTGAGTTACAAAATGCCCCTTCAGATCGGTCACCTGACCTGGGAAGAAGAGAGAGGACACTGCTTACAGAAGACACCGGGTTACACAGAGCCACCAGGACCAAAGCTAGTAAATCCAGCCGTGATTTTTTCACCCACCACTACACTTACAAGAGCTATCGCTGTAGATGGCATCTTTTCCAAACATATACAGCTCGCCGTCCTTGGTGACTATGCTGCTGCTGCCATTGTTGCAGGCCGTGTAGACAGCAGTCTTGGTCTCCAGCTTGACCATCTTCTTAGGCTTGTAAGGTTTAGGCTGCCTCCGGCTTTTGGCTTTTAACACAAAGGGGGACAAAATTTGACAGATGCCACATGCAAGAAATGCACCAATCGATACACAACGATACAAAGCCAAAGCCATTTCTCAGGCAGCTACAGGTTTAAAAAAAAAAAAAAAAAAAAAAGGAAATCCTACTCGACTCGCCGTCTTCTCCTTTACTAGCCAGGCCAGTGAAGAAAACACTGCCGTCTTCGGCCACCAGGAGGGCGTGGGAGCCATCGTGGCCAACAGAAAACTGTGCGATCTTGGGCGACTTTGTGACCGGCAGCTCCACCCACTTCCCAGCTGATGGGCCACCCTGTTTGATGCCAAGGCTCTGATACTTCCCTGTGTAGTAAATCTGCCAAAGGAGAAAGTATAAGGGGATTCAGTTTAACAGCATTAAAAATAATAATAATAAAATAATAAAAAAGCTTCCACTTTTATGGTCTATACATTTGCGAAGGCTAGATTTTATTACCAGTAGCTAGAGCGAAAATTCTGCTGGTGACCGGGTGTCTCTACAGCGCAATGTAGTGCTGATGTTTGACGTGCAGTGTGCTGTATGCTTTTTTTCCCTCCCAGTGCTCTGATAATTACTCTTTTTTTTTTTTTTTTTTTTTTTCCCCCAACGTGCGCTGAGTCAGGAGAAGCAATCCATATTCTGTCTCGGTGTGCGGTGGCAGTTTTAACACAATACAGGCCAAACCGCTGGTTTAGCATAATGTCAAAAGGTAGAAGGGAAGCAACCAGGGCCGTTGGAAATTCTGTATTTGTTCACTTGGAGATCCACAGTTCTGTACACTAATGGTGGTGCCTCTCCACATGGTTCGCCAGTGGCTCAGCGGGCCACCGGAAAGCTCTTCAGAGGCTCATCAACACCGGCCGGAAAAATCACCGTTTCAGGGCAGTGGTAACGCAGAGATAATTCAGAACGTTACTGAACACTTTCATCTGCGCCAAAGTGTACGTCTCATGCTGTTCTCATCCATACCTAATTGTGTTAATCCTTATCTGACTTTTTACTATACTTAAGATGGGTAGACAGTGGGGAAACAGAACCGTAATCGGAAGGTTGCCAGTTCGAATACCAAATCATGGCTGCCCGCTGCTCACTAAGGGTGATGGTTAAAAGCAGAGGAAACATTTTGTTGCGTCACCGTGTGAGGTGCAGCAGAATTTCAAAATGACAATCACTTCACTTGTAAATACATATTTTTATGCTATCAATATGCTATCAAATGCTGATGCATCAGCGGAAAAAAAAAAGCACAAGTCCATAACCTAGGATTCATTATTTAACCCAGGGTAACTGTGTACCTTTTTGAAGACCAAAAAGAATATATTTAGCATTAAGGTTGTCCTAAATTGTATGCCTGTAGTACTGCAAAAGCTCATGATATTTAATCCTGAACTGAACATGTTAGTTGCACTTAAAAGACAAGTGTGGTAGTAGCCTAGTGAGTAACACGCTCGCCTACGAACCAGAAGACCCAGGTTCAAACCCCACTTACTACCATTGTGTCCCCGAGCAAGACACTTAACCCTGAGTGTCTCCAGGGGGGGACTGTCCCTGTAATTACTGCTTGTAAGTCACTTTGTATAAGAGCGTCTGATAAATGCTGTAAATGTAAGTGTGCACGGAAATGATGGAATCAGTGAAAAACGGTTCGTAATTCGGTGATGAGCCGTTGATCTTTTTTTTTGAAAAAACCCGCAGCCTAGTGTTAGTTGTTTTATTGTTTTAATGAGTACTCTCAAGCGGAGACGTGGAGTGGAGACCCATTAGAGCGGAGACCTGTTGAGCAGGAGGGACGTTCTAATTACGCCGCGAGACCTGCCGCTCCACTCAGGCCCGGCCCGCTCATTAGAGAGGAGAGCTCAGAGCCACACGCCCGGTGCTGGCGTCAATGCGCCGTAATGTTATATGTCACCGGAGAGCAGCTGTTAGCACAGTGGCAGCGTGACACTGCTGAGCCCAATGAGAGAACTGCAGACTCAAGGAAACGACTCGGCTGGGACAACTGCTGCTGGTTTATCTCCAGATAAAGTCCACTATGAGATTATGGCACTCAGTGATAAAAAAAAAAAAAACGCACCCAAACGTGCTGCAATACTCAACTACTAAAAACTTCTTTTTACATTAAAAGTGCTGGTCGCAGGAAGCGAATTCCGAACCGCCACGGTGCCACTGAGCAAAGCACTTTCATGTCTCATGATTGCTTAGAAACCAAGAAATATATATATTTTGATACATAAATTTTCATCGAGGGCCGTCTAAACAGTGGCCCTCCACTCTGTGCACTACAGCAGCGTGATGCTGTTGAACTGGACAGACAGAATAATCAAATTACTTCCAGTTATTTAAGCATGTAAGCGGCTCTGGGAGCTAAAAGCACTGCTGCCGGCCTCCGGCTGGAGCCTCTTTATGAGGGCGAGATTAACCAGCGCAGTGACAGCGGCGCTGCCAGCACACCTGCCAAACTGAGATGGTGCTACCCGACATTCCCACGTACACACACGCATGTGCAATTCATCCAACACCCTTACACGCGGGCCCTCTGAATTTTCACCATTATAAGACCTTGCTCTGCTTGGCAGGTGACGTCAAGAGGTTTTCATTTACATTAATGGGATTTGGCGCAAGCCCTTATCCAGAGTGCCTTGATCAGTCCCCCGGGAGACACTTTGACTTCACGAGTGTGTTACCTACTTGGCCTAGATCAGTGGTTCCCAACAAATTTGTCCCTGAAGCTCCTCTGCCTGTGTCCAAGGTGCCACTGAGCAAAGCACCGTCCCCACACACTGCTCCCCGGGCGCCTGTCATGGCCGCCCACTGCTCACCAAGGGTGATGGTTCAAAGCAGAGGACACATTTTGTTGTGTCACCGTTTGCCGTGCTTTTATCACAATGAAAGTCGCTTCACTTTCAGTTTCAGACAAGCCAGGGTGCCCCAACCCCTATTCCTTCCCGCATACATGCATTAAAAATATGTAAGTGATGAATTACAAACTTTTATTTGCAAACAAATCGACAGAAGTTGTTCTACAGGATTCTACAGAGCTGGGATTTTCCTATAGGGGTTTTATAAATGTAATGTTTAAGGTCACGGATCCCGAGTTGGGAACCACTGGTCTAAAACGAAACCACTTGTTCTTTATAACGCAGTCAGGAACTACGCGAGTGGCCATCCTGTAATCAGATGGGGTTTAATAGGTGCAATTTCCTGTGCACCGTGATAAGAGCAGGACCATTTAAATGGCTACGCGTTGGACTGAGGCCAGTACAATTACACAAAATACACCTTCCTGCATGCAAGACAAACACCCACAGATCTAGAAAGGATCTTCCCAAGTGATGTGCAGGCCTACCTTTCCAGAAGCGGTCTTCATCAGTGCAAACTCCCTGCCCGCCCCGAGCAACGCTGCCTCCTCATCAAACCCGGTGCCTGCAACACCCAAAAACAGGAAAAACACTGAACATGCCAACATGCACGTTTGACTTGTCACCACTTAGTGACCACACAGTTTGACTCTTTGAACAATCCATAATCGAAATATTGATGAGCGCAGCCCACTTCTGCACATATTTATGGGTGAATAATGGTGAAAGCTTATCTCTGGTTATTAAACGGCTCTGCCAACTTTACTATTGATCACCTTTGATCATCTTAATTACTTTATTAGCTTTAGGGTTACAAATAGTCTTGTTCAGTGGTCATACCAATCATTTACTAAAGTGTGATTCTGTTTGGATATGTTTTTTTAAAAAGGTTATTGGAAAATCAATACTTTTAATACATCGTATTTTATGCCCTTTATTCCTTTTTTTTTTTTTTTTTTTTTAATAATCCTGAATTATAGGCGGACCGCGATAAATGCAATATGCAATGCAGTTCAGTAATATTATAATATTACATCCATGTAAATAACATGAAGAGGTCTGTTCAGATCTGAGAAGAACTCACTGATTATGTGTAGGTCCTTCTCCAGGTCGAAAAGGGAGATGCCACAGGCGTGGAGGCACTTCCTGGCCAGCTTCAGTTGAAGTTCCTGCTGCAGGGCCGGGTCTGTGCTGGTGGAGTAGATCCGCACCACAAAACCGTCCTGCGAGACCACACACACGCGGCAAAGCAGCACACACTCAGTCATTCAGCCGCGCCTCGGGATTTCAGACTTGCTTTATGAAGTAGAAAAACGACATGGTCCAGGAACAGGTTCGCTTTTTTTATTTTCAACACTTACGTACACTAATTCCAAATCACTGCATCATGCTGTCCCCATCTCTCTCAATATACCATCATTTCACTTAAAAGAATAATAAAAAGACATCTCAAGTGAACGAATGAGTCTCTGAATGGAGGGCAGACCACAAACTGGCACCCAAACCAGCTCCAGGCGGCCATTTCTATGTCAGTGTGTGTGATAAGGAGGCACACCCTACAGCCAGGAGAAGCGGCAGAACAGTAACCCGCACACACGCCCTCACACCCTCGCTCGCTACTCCCATGCAAAGCGGCTTGTAGATGAGGCGTTGCTGCATGCTCGAGTGGCGGTGTGTGTGATGGGGCGACAAGGCGCCAGACTGTGGTTTCACATGGTGGGGTTCTGACTAGCGAGAGTGCGTGCGAATGCAAATGTGATTGTGCGTGCGTGTGTGTCATGTCTGCTTGATTTGCTGCCGCTTTGAATTCTGCTGCAGTGCAAAATCTGCCAAAACCAAAGACTTTGCACGGACAAAGTTAAACACATACAAAACACCTCAAACAGATCATGGCAGAAGGACAACGAGAGACAACCAACGACGGGACTATTCTACCATGGAAGCGCTTGCCGACTGCTGTGTGGGAATATTTTGGATAATCAAAAGACACTAAAAGTGAAATCCAGGACCACGGGTCTTGCAGAGAACTTGCAGAAGAAAAAAAAGTTGTGGCCAAAGGTGGCTCACAGATTCTACGTGGCTGTTACAGAGTGATGAAAAGAGGCACGTTTTCTAAAGCACAGACTTCTACAATAAAACTTACTTCTCTTGCAGTCTCATAAAAGGGAATTTCAAACGTGGCCTGTCTGCGTAGTCACTCCCATAAAGCGTTTATAGGAAATATGGCATCTCGTTTTATTAAGTGGGGTGGCCCGACGTGCGCGCGAGTGGAATTTTTGGTAGCGTCTGTGGATCGCTACATGGACATGCTCAACGTTTTTTGCACTTCGACTTGAACTGATTTATGAACTGTGAAAGCTGGAGAGGTTTAACAGTTTTCTTTTTTTTGTTGTTGTTGTCACCGCATGGGAGTTGAAGATTTTGGTAGCTGTGCTACCTATAGATGTGTAGAGAGACGACTTATTTTATTTACACATTTCACTTTTCTAACTGTATGAAAAGCTGCAATAAATAGCTTCTCAAGTTCAAAACCTTGATATAATGTGTTTGAGTGGTTAATATGTGTTAATACAGTTGTGAAATCGATTCGCATAAAATAATCGAGATAATCGTGAAACGGTTTGTCGGTGCATCAGTGTGACGACCAAGTCTAAAGCTAGCATTGCTCCATCGCTGCAGGCAGCTGTGTACGATACTCGCATCACCCCTCCCGCCCCTCACTTCATCTGCCAGCAGGGCTAATCCTCCCTTCCCAGCATCCCCCTCCACACAGGGTTTATGATAAGAAAAGAGTGCATCAGTGTGTGTGAGAGAGAGAGAGAGCGAACATCAGTCACTACTCTAATCCATGATTACGCTCCTGAAAATTATACTTTTCATATAATGCAGACTGCCGGATCTATTTAACGCATCGTCGTTCGCGCCTGTCTGAATGGAATTGCACCGGCTTCGCAGCGTCTTAAACAGATATTACTCTCTATTAGAGAGCTGCAGTGGTGACAAATCTTCCCACGGTTACAGTGAGAAAAGCCATACCATTATGGAATGGGTGGAGCATCCAACAAGCGAAGAAGAGTATCAACATTATATTTCTACTGTACTGCTGGTGTGTTGAGGATGCGATCTTATTCCAACACACTGGTTTATTGCGCCAGTCGGTATCCTCTTCAAAACAGACATCCAACCACAAGAACTACAGTTCTCACCACTTCGAACCAGAGCCACACTGAGGTAAGAATGAGAACTCACATCTTTGCAGGCAGCGATCTGGTTGACGTACTCCCCGTCAGTGAACACTATGTTCTGCCCATCGGCTGGCAGACCTGTAAGATAGCGAGCACCAATTAAAACAGCACCAGAGAAAGTGTTCATGAATCTAATTTCTCATTTGAAGAGAACACAGGTTCAGACTGGGTTATAGAAGATGTGTGTGTGTGTGTGTGTGTGTACACACTAGAATGTACCTTTACCTGGCATTGTGATGGTGCCCTCCTGCTCCAGGGTCTCTGGGTTGATTTTGACGGCTGACATGCTGTGGCTGGTCATGTCCCGGTACAGCAGGCAACCCTGAGCGCACACAACCGCCCTGCTGTCACCCAAAGGTGCACCCCTCACCCCAACATGCTCTACCGTCTTCACCCGAGACGATCAGAGAGACTCTCCATTTCATTTTTAAGCAGGGCGGACGAGGGTAATTGCCTCTACTAATACAGCAACGCTGAAAGCAAGGCCAACACTTACCTGAGCATAACCCAGCCACGACCTCTTCTCTTTCCGGTTCCGGATCCGCGATGTCGAGTTGTACACGTGGCCCTGAAACCATTGGTCTCCCATTAGACACACTTAACAGCCGAGTTGAACATTATTCATCGAAAATAAACACCTACCCTGACTGTGCCGCTGTATCCAGAGCCCACTTTGTAGAGACCGTCCTTGCAGAGCAGGTAGAGGAACGCCCCGTCCGTCTGCAGCAGACAGCGCTCGTCCTCGTCCATGCTCACCTCCTTCAGCACCCACTTGTTCATGAGGGCCGCACGCTTGATGCCGTTCCCAAACCAGTCCTGGATCTGAACCTTCCCCACCAGCACCGCCTGAACACTCCGCTGCAGCGCGTTCAAGATGGTCGGGACCTGCAAGACACGCGCTCTGAGTATTCTGGTCTCTTGGCAAACCTTTTCAGGTCAATAAACATAACTGGCTACAGAGATGAAGTGCGCATTGGCGCATGTTGCTCATGGCGAGCAACAGACTACACCAGATCACCAAGTCAACTTTCAGGCTCCGGAATTTCAGGACAAAAAAAAATCCCTCAGGACATTAAATGAAGTGATGTGGAAGAGGACAAACGAACAAAGCCTTCCAAAAAAAATGGAAACCATTTACCCAAAATAAAGATTTGTCTGAAGTGGATAACGGAGCATATGAAAAAGAAAAAACAAAACCAAAAAACTACAGAGCAGCAGTTATGGCTGGAGGGAAATCTTATTAAAAAAAGGATTAAAAAAGTACTAGCAAATTCCACGACCATTACAGGTGACATGTTTTCGAAAGCTGGGTGACGTGGTCTGAATATTACGGAAGCAGATTATAATTTATGCAGTACCATAATGAATATTTGAATTAGATATGGCAAGCCCTCCACAGTGCAGCACCCAGCACTTGATGACTGTGCCACAGTATCATCAGCGTCATGTTATGAATCTTAAATACTTTTCTGAAATTGGTCAGTCGTTTAATAGTAATTAACTGCTAGAAATAATGATTGAACACTCATATATTGATGCACCAAATTAACCAGTCTAATGAAGGCCACCATTAAGCAACAAGCCTTATGAAGTGACACAGCATCCCACTGGAACTCTAGACTAATTGTTGAAGTTAATGGGTCTCTCTACATTTATGCAGACGTTCAATTCACATTTTAAATGGCTAACGATCTTAAACTTTTGAACAGTCGTGTAAATTTCGATGAGGGCCAATTTAAAAAGACCTGAATGGTACAATTACACAACCTGCGCACAGTTAGTCTTATTCCCACTGCCTGCAGCAAACCAGGAACTGGTTAAGTGAGGTCCATTCGTACCATGGTGTCCACAACTATGAAAATGTCACACACACACCGTGTAGAGCAGGTGACAAAATGCAGCCAGAGTGAAATGCTGAAATGCAGGCTACACACCCTGGAACGTGCAGCAAGGGTAACACAATAAAGGAGGCAAACCAGAGCTTGTACTCTCACACTTTTTATTGCCATTCATAACATACCCCACATAACGTCACTGGAAACGTCACTGGAACCAGAATGGATTAAGCTGCCCTTCCCAAAAGCTTGGCTCGGTTGTGGCTTTTAAATGTGCAGCAATCTTTTATTATCGCCAAACCGCTCTTGCTCACGTAACGTCAGAATACAGAACAGCAGCGTGACAAGTGGCTCTACCTGTATGGTCTGGCAGGCGTGGCTGCCGTTGTTGGTGAGGATGGCAGACACGGCCTGCAGGGTCTTGCCTGTGTCTCCCCAGGCCACCACGAGGCTGAACAAGCAGGCGCAGGACAGTGCAGTCAGGGTCTGACCGCTGGGGTCGTTCATCCCTGTGCTGCGCACCGTCGTCTCCAGCAGAAGGTGGAACAGAGATTCTGCAACAGGAGAACACAGATTGACACAGGTTTCGTTTTTATCTCACTTTAAAACGCACAGCGACGTGCGCAGTGTGTATTTGTGTTAGGCCTCGTGTAAATAGGTGGGTGGGTGTTTGAATCGGAGGAACACACCGAGAACATCTGGAGGCTCGGTCTGGAAGCTCTCCGGCTGTTGTCCCTGCAGCATGTCCAGCAGGGCCTGCAGGCTCCGCAGGCAGAGGGAGGGGTGGGAGAATCGAGTCTCTTTAATGAGCTCGAACACCCCGCACAGGCCAATTCCAATGATCTGAGGAGCAGAACACACACACAGGTCACCTCCAGTCACCAAACTTGCTAAAGTAAGAGTAAATAAGCTTGGTCCCACTCAACGCAAAATCCATATAATTCTATACCATGACATAGGATTAATTGAGAGCTAATAATTGAAATTAACTAATGCAATAAATAAAAAAAAGAAGAAACTGATCAAGAAACTATTATTTCTTGAAGGGTCCACAAAGTCCCTGGCACGGGCTTTATAAAAAATAAAATAAAATAAAAAATACGTTCTAGCATGTTCACAGACATATCGGGACATGGTGCATTGTTATGCTGTTGTTATGCTTCTACACGATGTTCCGGCAAAGAACATCTCATCCCAGAATACTACAAACTTCCCCGGCCTCGTCTAATCAAGACGTAGAGTTTGCTTCCGTTCTTGTTATGTGAGCATACATGCAATAAATTGGTGCATACCATATACATCGCTACATCACATTCACTCACTGAGCTCTAATTTCAACATTTCATGAGGCTGTACTGCAATAACATGGCAATTTCATGCAAAAACGAATGAAATTCATTTAGCCCAACACCCCTGTGTGAACACCCCTGATCAAGCGGACATGAGCACTGGGGAGGGCAGGGCAGACATCATACAGCAAAACTGCAATGAAACTTGGTCAATGATGAACTGTTAAAATAATTCATTAATACATCAGGAAAATATCTCATTCGTTGTGGAGAGCAAAGGGAGAGCATAGTCTTCGTACTCATACCGTATTATTATGTAATGCATATATCGGATTGGCTAAACTGCTTTCAAAGCGAGTGTACAAATACTGGAAATCTGCATATAATCATCTCAAATCAGTGGAACACAACATTGACGTGCCAAGAGGTGGGTTAATGCTGCTTAGAATGTTCCTAAGCAACCACGGTGAACTGCAAATTAATTCTTTTCACTGGAAGAATTATTAAATAACTTTTATATAATACATTTATGTACTTATTAACAGTGTTCTTCATATCAATCCTTTACACACACACACTATGCGTACACACACACTTTTCAATTCTCAAAATTTCCCATTTGTGGGACTAATAAAGGATTATCTTATGTTAATAATTTGTATACATTTCTTAAAGAATATTGTGGTTATTAAAAAAGTAAAGTGATATATAAATGACATTTGGAGACATAAATGAATTACATATTTGTGTGTGTGTGTGTGTGTGTGTGTGCGTATAACTGATTGGTTGACAGGAGCAGCCACTCTTTCTCAGGGATGGATGATGTCATCTGTGCCGACGTCCCTACTGACCTTGGGCAGCTTGACCGCCGGCTCGCGATATTCCTCCTCCTCCTCGCTGTCCGAGTCGCCGCTCTGCACCGAGTTGCGGGACGCCAGCGCCAGGGACGCCTCCTTCTGCTGCCAGTCCAAAACGCAGTGCCGCACATTGCAGTAGACGTTGAATGCAGACGGGTTGCTGTGAAGCTTGATATCCGGCACGGTGAAGGCCCCATCCAGACTCTCCGTCTGTGCAGAGGGAGACGAAGGTTACGCAGGGCCAGAGCTAGTGCTCGAGAGGGAAAGCGGCGCAGTATATACTCATTCCACATAAAGAATGAAAAAAAAAAAAAAAAAAAAAAAGTCCTGAAGCGCCAAGGTGCCACCGAGGTCCCCTTGAGCACTGCTCCCCGGGCGCCTGTCATGGCTGCCCACTGCTCACCAAGGGTGATGGTTAAAAGCAGAGGACACGTTTCGTTGTGTCACCGTGTGCTGTGCTGCAGCATTTCACAAGGACGAAAACGGTCACTACCGCAACTAGTGAGAGAAATGACCTGCTTTCCGGGTCTTTCTCTAAAGCTTAAACCAATTGAGGCCTACAAAACATTACAGCTTTGTACGTTGTTCACTGGCCGCCAGCTACCGCTCGTGGAGTATTTGCTTTCGAGTCATCGACATTAGAATGAAGCGTAGTATTCAGAATGCACGATGATCCCTGCTATGGGTTCCAGCAGCGCGCCGAAATGAGAGTTTGTGAGAATCTCCGGAATGTTGTTCAGGGCTGCTACGGAAGACGGATTCACTGCTTCTCCAATAACAATGTAGGTGCCGTAAATTCTGCCGCGTAAGCCGCTACGCTGTCAGAACTGTGGCTTTTACAACGATTCGGCTAATTTATGGAATCTTATGGGCTAATTAGCTTCTTGTCGCCAAACACATTTAACCTCGTCCTATCAGACCAATGAAATTACAATGAAAACTCACGCACACTTATTTCTTCAGATTGGCCATGTTGACCCGTCCTTCAGACCGCCATCATGGAGAAGACACGGAGAAATGCATATGGTGCCACTTTCAAGTTAAAAGCGATCAGTCTGGCTGCTGAAGAAGAAGAAGGTCGGTGCACAGGAGGATCAATGGCTTTTCCTTTTCCTGCATTTTCTCCCAAGTAGTTGCATACCTTCAGGCTGTTCAGTTCAAATATAGAAGACGAAAACTTTAGTACTGTTAAAAGAACTGTACTGAGAAAAAGTTGCGGATATGACCGGCATTTATTTCATTAAAAAAAGATATATATATTTTTTTTTTATCTGCATCTTATAGACAAGTGCAGCGTATTTATGTACAATTTAAAAAAATAAGTAGGTGTGTCCAATATATAGATGCTGTCTGGAATGCTGGCAAGACCGTATTTCTGTAAATCCTGAAAACAGACTCGACGGGCCATTATTAAACATGGCTCATATGCTGCGTCTTAGACAGTCACAATCAGACTCGAATGACACAGACTTTTTTTGATTGTTTTCTTCCTGCCTCCAGCCGGTAAGGCGCTGTGAGGAACGCAGTGTCTGAATAATCCCCTCTGATCCATAGGACTTTGACGATACGCCGTTTCACCTTAATGAACTCCAGAACTATATGAAAAAAAATAAGAGCCACCCAACCCAATCAGCACTGTGCTGAAATGACTTCTGATAGCGTGGACTATCTACTGAATGCACTTGAACTTTGGCCAAAGTGGCCCTCAGTGCAAATAAGATATGCCCCATTGTCACACGCAAAACTGTGATTAATACGCAAGCTATTACGTGGGTCTAAACCCCCTGGTTTAGTCTAATCGTTGAAAAGAGACCAACTCTCGGGCCAAATGAACTCCTCGGTCTGAACTGCTTCATCTACACAATATCTGCTGAGGCTCTCCTTGCATATTCCCTGAACCATCGACACCTCCCTTGGCGCTATGGCGCTTCCCTCATTCATCCACAGCCATTAGAAACGGAGAAAGAGTAACAAAATCAAATTTCTCGCAGTCTACTAAACCATATCAATTACAGCCAATATTACAGTAAGGAAATGGATTCTGGACCTACAGACGAGAATGACACAAATACTGGTTTTGCAGCTTCAGTGCTTTTAGATCCTTTTGTCTGGTGTATTCAAGTAAAATTACAAGCATTTTATAAATTTCAAAGGTTTTTATTGACAATTACATCAAGTTTATGCAACGTGTCAATATTTGCAGTGTTGGCCTTTCTTTTTCAAGACCTCGCCCTGGCATGCTGTCAATCAACTTCTGGGCCAAATCCTGACTGACGGAACCCATTCCTTCATAATCAGTGCTTGGAATTTGTGGGTTTTTGTTTGTCCACCAGTCTCTTGAGGACTGACCACAAGGTCTTTATTGGATTAAGGTCCGGGGAGTTTCCTGGCCATGGACCCAAAATTCCAATGTTTTGTTCCCCGAGCCACTTTGGCCTTATGGCCAAATACAGTTGGTAGATTTAGGCGCATTCTTGCCTATAAAACCCTTTTTATGTTTCCTTGCAGGTAACCATGGTTAACAGAGGAAGAACAATGATTTCAATCATCACCCTCCTTTTAAAGCGTCCGGTCTGCTATTCTAACTCTGTCAGCATGACAGAATGATCTCCAGACTTGTGCTCCTCAACACTCTCACTTGTGTTATAGAGAGGATGAATGAAATGATTTCAGCAGGTCCTTTTGTGGCAGGGCTGAAATGCAGTGGAAGTGGTTTTTTGGTATTAAATGCATTTTCATGGCAAAGAGGGACTTTGCAATTCATCTGATCGCTCTTCATAACATTCTGGAGTATATGCAAAGAAAAAAAAGCAAACTTTGTGAAAATTCTCTTCGTTTCATTCTCAAAACCTTTGGCCAAGTCTGTATATGCAAATTGAAAATTGAAAATTACATTTTGTCAGCAATATAAATTCTATGCGGTCAACAGCTTTTTTCCCCCCCGTGCTGTTACGTTTGTTCAACAGAAGTGGCAAAATGAGAGGAGGTGGCAGTCTGCAGAACATTGTGACGACTCGGCAATAGTCCATGTGGAGGAATTAGCTAGACAGGCCGCTAATGCACATCCAATTTACCCTGCACTTCCACTTACAAACTGTACAAAGCCACTCTCACAACTGTGACAAAGCTGCCGCGTAGGGCTGTGTGATACGGCATAAAATTCATGCGTCCATGGCAAAGGCGCTGCAGCAGGAGGTTGTATAATACACTTTTTACAGATACATCAGCATATAGCACCGTATACCAGACAAATATATCAATATCTGGGCTATTCTACTGAAAGTGGACTTTTGGTCACACCCATGAAGCCAGTGACATACCAGTATACCATGATGCGAGAGATTATATAAAATTTGGGAATTTTCTGTATTAGGTGTTGAGTTTACATGAAAAATATTGTCAGAAAATATTTAAATGACAATATCATCATTTTTATCATGCAGTCCCTCCAGGATTCCAAGATTTTATTTTGTGATTTCTTTTAAATCATAATGACTTTTTTTTTTTTTGCACAGGGAGCCAAAAAGGGTCGGACCGCCCCTGGTCATTTCCATGCACACTGTCATTACCCAATCACAGGACGATTGGTCCGGATTGGGTCGCTAGTAAACACGGAAGCGCTGTGTGATGGGCGGATTACTGACCGCTTGAAGGTTTGATTTATTGGGCCTCCAAATTTAAGGATCTCTGGTCATTTTAATGATATTTAAGGCATTTCAGATCTGCGTAAACCCTGCCGTGCGCTCTGTGCTCGTGTCCGAAACTAATAACTCGTGCCGAGGGTAGGCATGGTTTCGCACAGGTAACGCAACTTTGTCATTTTTGCGATTATCAAATAATCTTAATTTCTCCCGTTATATTGCATACCGTTTATACCACGCAGCTCTACTGTGGAGAAAAAGTTGCTACACCATTAACGCCTCGCGTTAGAGAACCTTATGCAGTCAGTTATAATATCTAAATAATATAATTATATCCCAAATAAAGAAATACTAAACATGTAAGCATTGTATAATATGGTAATATGGCAGAGGGCAACAACGGTACTAATGAGAGGCCAAAAGTATCCCTTCAGTTACTCAACACATCAAAAAAGGAGCTTAAGCATAGTCCAGCATTGAGCGGTACATTCGAATTCTAGCATAATTTACCGATTATGTAGCGGGATTTAAACCTGGCAATTTGTCGAATAAACCACTACACCAATCCTCCCTCACCCACCAGTTTAACCCAGAGTGATGGGTGAAACCACAGACCAACGAGTAAGAAACACATGGCCTCACCTACAGAACATTACATGCTTTCACCAGAGACGCCACGATGCACAGTACAGCACAGCAGAGTCACCCGCTGACTGAATCATGGCCTACATGGTCCTATAAAAAACCACGACAAATGCAACTGCAATAAAGACCATTTTACAATAAAATCATCAAACCCAAAACGCATTCAGCTACCGCCAGTCAGACCCAAATAACGGAACAGCCAACAGTGTTGTGGTCCTGTCAAAAAGCAGACACACCCGGCTTCACCTGCGCCGATACCAACACCCCCACCGCAGATCAAAGCCAGCGGACCAGACGTACTGTAACGCGCGCAGAGAGAGACATGTCTCTGTCTGCTGCAGTGCCGGCTCACCCTCCCTAACTGCCAGGCTCCACCCCTGTCAGCACGGGGCAAAAACAAGGGTGGAGCTGCCCATTAAAGCTGCTCGCGGCAGCGAGAGAGGCATCGGCTCGGCCGTCGGCGTGCAGCTGGTGGGGGTTTTCTGGGTGGAGGGATTAACTGCTGCATGTGCCCTTCTGCGCCACGATCGCATTAATCTCTCTTGCCCCTGCCTGCGAGCAAATGGCATTCCCAGGGGGAACAATGCTTATGGAAGACAATCCAAACACAGGCAAACTAAGCCAGGATGCGCATTTCCCACCTCCTTCCAGAGCTCTTAATGCCAGAAATCCTGTTCCCTGACAAAACTGTAGGTGCACAGAGCAGAGGAGATGGGGGATACTGTTGCTGTGGCAATAAGCAACACACAGGTTGCCAAGCAACAGCCCAGAGTGACCCGGCTACTCCCAGAATCTCCTTCATGCTTACTGGCATCCGCTAAGCCTAATTCCAATCAACATCTTCATGTTTGGGTCCATTAACGATGCCATGAGCAATATCCTAATTCACATATAGAATCTAATCATTTAGATAATGAAGCCTGCTGAACCACCGAGCGGGACAAAGACAGGTAAATCTGGATTTCACTGCCGAAAATTGCTGAAAACGTGAAGAGACAAGCACACCTCAGATGGGCTTGAGAGATGCAAGGTATATGATATATGACTACATTCAGTAAGTTACCCAACAAACCAGAGGTGCAACTGGACAAAAAGTCTACATAGTCAGGCTTGGGTTCTCATTTTGAAGACTAGCAAAAAAATTATGTTCTTGAGAATAAGATTAACAATTAACAAACAAAAAAAAACAAACAAACAAACAAAATTGAAAAGAATCCAAAAATGTAGCTTTTCCAAAGAGTACCACAGGCCAACCTGAGGGCACAACTCTTACCTTTATTCTTGTTTTGACTTTTGATTTGACTTTTTGCCTCCTTTTCAGCTTCTTCTTACTTAGGGCTTTCTTTCCTCTGAAAAATAAAAATGAGACGTGCTACATTTGAGTCTGAACTCCAGGCATAATTGGATTCCCAACATGGTGAAAACCAAAATACTAGCAAGTGTTACAAATAATCTGTCGTATCATGAGATCCTTGCCAATACACACCCCTACTATGTATGCTGTTCTGCATATGATATAACAGACCATCAAAAATATAACATTTATGCCAGCCTGGAAAGAGATCGGAAACAGACCGGTAATCAGAAGGTATTTAAAGTGTGTCACAGATCTACTATCTGACTTAAGACACACAAATATCTTGAGCTACTATCCTTTCAAAATCTGGGTCAGAAGCCCACCTCTGTACTTGAAACCTGGTAAATAAACCGAGAATGATTAACTTACTCTACAATCATGCATTGTGACTGACAAATCCCTTTGGGGGCAGAACCCCAGAGAGCCAAGAGCCACTGACTTGCAAAATCCCTTTCATGGGGATACTATGGATCGTAAGTGACAAACTTGACAGCATTGATCAGGCTGAACTATTGATGTCTGGTATTTTGGCTTTAAAATATTAACATTAATCATAATTGCATTTGATATTAATTTCTATAATGAACTGGCACTTAATGTAAAACACTGTAAGAGAGTATTTCTGTAATTCACAAGGTGTGAATTACCCACCCAATTGAAGGAGATGCTTCAGTGGAGATTTCATATGGCTTGCACGAAATCATGGCATCACAGCTATTTTACAACTATTTGAACAACAACTTTGTTGTGCACAAAAACACACACAATCACAGTTCCTTAGTGAAATGACAGCACTGGTCAATAAAATCGAAAGCGCCTCGTTGTGGGCACTTGTCGATTATAACGAGGTGACGTCAGTCTGCGTGCTGGCCGGGTTGCGCCACCACAATGTTGCCAGGTCAAGCCGAATTTTCGCGGTGATTGAATTTGTTTTTAATCGGTGGTCGAGTTAAAGGTTTTCATGTTTGCATAAAAGACAGCAAGGGATATACAGACACACCAGTTAAAACACAAGGCCACTTAATCCTGTGCCCACACATCATACCAATATCCAGATGTTTGGGCGCGTTTGAAAACAGACCTGGCAACACTGATCCTCTTAATTCTCCAGAAAACCGTATTACTGTAAAAACAATACTTGCATCAGCATGCAATAGGAATAAATAATCAAAAACATGCTACATGTGTTTACGTTCAACGGGAATTCATATTTTATTTACAATAATATTGTAAAAAAAAATTACCAAGGAAAGCTTGGAAAATATTTAAAACTAACATATTACGTTATTTCAGTATTATAGGTAATAGCCAGAAGCATGAGACTGACTTCTTTATTCGAGTGACTGTACTATTTCTTATTTTAATAGAAACGTGTGATTAAACGTGTGACTTGTTCTTGCCAACTGCTGGTCTGGTGACTGCACGTAAGAGATTAGGCTTCCTCTACTCGTGGTCAGAGGACCTGGTTAACACCAGCGTCCCCCAGCGTACTGTGCATATGGACTAGTTACACACACCGCACCACTAATCCAGCTAACTAGAAACACCCATCCCATCCCATCCGCTCGTTGACATTAGCTTCATACGCAGCGCCATTCGCGGTTGGAAGCTACCAGCTAGCATTTAGCTAGTCTAGCACCGTTTCAACTGAAACCGCGAACATTCGTTCACACTAAAGATCAACTGCGACGTTTCGAGGCCACGAAGAACGTTGTCAGCGGCCCCAAACGACGTTCTGGTCGCTATAACGAACGCAAAGCCGCCGTGTGTGTGTGGCTAAGCGTGCGGGTTAGCGACCGCTAGCCCTTAGCCATTCTGTGGCGTTCTGGCGAGCCTGTAGCGCAGAACAAGAGTCCCCGATCCGCCACAAACAGGGACCCGCCGGCCCCGTCCCTAATCACGACCCACCCGGTACAATTAAAAGACACGCGGCGGTTTTCAGTGGGTACGACGAAACGACACGGCACCCCGGAAGTTAGCAAGCAGCCGCTTAATGTGCCGCCTGTGTTGACGTTAGCAGCCAAGAGTGGGTTTGCAGTGATGCCATTTACACCCGGCCGTGTACGACGCTGCAATACATGTGGTTTTTTTTGGGGGGGAGAGCGTGTGGACTGCGGGTGTTTTCGGGGGACGTACCTGCCCTGGTTCGTCCCTTGCTCTTTGTCGGTGATCGCGCTGGTGTAGATTCTCCGGTACCGCTCCGCCAAAGCTCGCCCTGAGAGAAGGAGCTGGTACCTGCTCCGGCAGTCCGACTGAGCCGCCGACGCGGGGCAAGAACCCATGCCCGGTCCGAAGGTGGGGAAATCGGCGCCGGCTCCGGCCCCGGGGACGACCCTGACGCCCAGCCCCATAGAGGGAGACGAGGAAGACAGGATCCCTCCGGCGGCTCCCGCTGCCGCAGCAGCGCACATCAACGTTTAGGGGAACAATGCATATATTACCTCAAACGAAACGACCAGAATCGCCGGAAAGGCCGTCATTCGGGACACAACACATCCCACGAGGTCATTTGCAAGATGGGCAAAAAAGAAGAGGAAGAAGAAGAAGAAGACGCACACGGCGCTGTCGCTACGGACTAGCAGCTCCCGTTAAAGAGCGCAGAATGGAGCTAGCGCCCGCCAGCCCGGTGCGACTGCCAAATGGGTCCATTCCTCCGGGTTTACTCCGCGTTTATCCTACTCTCCCCGTCGCGTCGTCCTCTCGCGTGTTTTTTCTTTTTCCCCTCCGTGACCCGGGACGGGCAGCACGCTCAGCCGCGCTGCCATCTTAGCTTCATCATCATCATCATCATCCTCCTCCTCCTCCTCCTCCCCCCGTTCGCGCCGCTGTCATGCACGCCGGGACGCAGCCCGCCCGAGCAGCCGCGCTAATGCCTTTTATTCCAAGCCGTTCCCAGACACTCGATTATTTACATTTTTCTTTTCTCTCTTCAGCTGACGTGTGATATTCGCGTGATCTGTGACACGTCGCACGACCCACTCAGCGATTTTAAATGAAACCATATCTTGCGTGTATGTATGATGCATACATGTATTTGTCTATAATACCTTGCCAGATCTTAAGGATCAGTTTTTTTAAATCGATGCATACTCCCCTCCACATAATGTCTTTCTTAGTAATCGCAGTCATTTCGAGGCAATTAATAGCAATGTGATACTTTGGGTGTCCGGCTGTGGCTTAGAATGCAACTTCAGTCAGAAGGTCGGGACCTCTAAGAAAGACCAAGAGCGACTGATCTGCATCGGTCTACACTGAAGTGGGCCGAAGAGGCTGAAAGGCAAAATCTACTCCAAAAAATGATGTGAATACCATTTAGCATTCTAATTATTTTTGCCTTGCCTTGTGACTAACCAACGCAAGTGCCATGGCAACCATGACCAATGAACTAAACAATGGCATGGATGCGTGGAAATTCACTGCATCTTGTTTTAATGTTTCTTTAGGAGAATCGGTCAGAGCAACTAACTTTGTAAATCATAAACGGTAAATACATTGTATAGATATAGATACAAACATCAAAACCTGGTACGAGTCTCCGGTGACAACGTAGCTACGTTAAGTTGAGTTCTGTTGTGGTTTTTGTTAAGGGGGGGTAATAATGCCTCAGCTCTGCGTATGAAGATGTAGAAGCTCGGTTCTAGTAAAACCAGTCTGATGACTCCACAAATACTGCTGATGTTGACACTCCCCGGCCTCCTCCGCCGGGCTTGGGCCGCGCCAGCAGTGGTGCGGACTAATTGACCCTCGTTGGCTCCAGTGCCTCCGTAGAAATGGTAGTGAACTGAGGGGACACTTACAACGGCCTTACACAAGCGCCAAAGTAGGTGTGAAATCACCACGTCGCACAGCATCAGAGGTGGTGATGGATATCACCGCGTGCCTTGGTAAATGGAGGGGTTGCGTTACCATGGCACCCAGAAAATCTGACTCAAACCCTCATCCTTAAACACAGCGCACACCATTTTGCAGGATTTGCTAATCCGTTTAACAACACATTGTGACGCGTTACAGTTCTCACAATTAAACAGACATAAATGGTTTGTTCATTAGAATTCACACTGACTTCTTGAAAGATATATTTTGTTTTGAATTCATTTTGTAATTTGTCATTGTCTGTTGATTTTTTTTATTACATTTGCTGTAATCCAGACAGATTCTTGGCGGGGTGATGTGAAAAATCAGATTTTTTGCTGTTTTAAATCAGCTGACTGGTGTTATTGCGCCATCTTGAGGAATTCTGGAGAACAGGTTAAGCAGCGTTGAAAAAAATGAAATCACACCATGTGGTTATTATTAAGGAAATCACTATAATAATATTTATAGTAATATTTCATTATATGTTTTGTGGGCATGTATAGGGAATCATTAATCCGACATACACATCTTCTTGTTTTTCAGATGACAGAGCTAATCATTTGAGTGCCTTACATTCTTTTACTGTTGTCTGTGGTTGTCTTATTAGAGGGTGTGTGAGTGAGAGGCGTTGTCCAAACCAGTAAGAATGTGATGCTCATCATGTATTGTGGATGATAACATTTATCAAACGCCCTTATCCAGAGTAGTGACAGGGACAGTCCCCCCCTGGAGACACTAAGGGTTAAGTGTCTTGCTCATTTACATTTACATTTACAGCATTTATGAGAGGCCCTTATCCAGAGCGACTTACAATCAGTAGTTACAGGGACAGTCCTCCCTGGAGCAACTTAGGGTTAAGTGTCTTGCTCAGGGACACAATGTTAGTGGGGGTTGAACCTGGGGTTGAACCTGGGACTTTGTGGTCCTCTGCTTGTGTTAACCACTAGGCTCCTACTAGACTGCAGGCCAGATGTATGAGCATGTTTAAAAATGGCATGTATTTTGACAAATTTTAAATTGCGCTTGAAAGTCAGTTTTGTTTTGTATTTCATATGCTACATTGTATTCAGATTTTGAAAGAGCAGCCCATTTATTTATTATATTTTAATATGAAGCTAGGCTGAACTTCTGGTCTGTATGCAAATTGTTCAGGATCAGCACAGTAGCCCGTCTCGTCCCCAAGGGTGACAGTCATAATTAATACCACTCATAGATCTGAAAACATAAAACGCTTAAACTTCATCTGACGAATAAATAACCACTGTAATAGTGGAAAGTGAACTAAAAGTGTCATTTCCACACCAAGCACGTACTGCCCCAGACTGACGCCTACAAGAGGACAAATTGGGTTTAATGTATGTCCCTGATACATTGCGTAGGTGAGTAAGGTACAAAGGCTGCCGTAAATTAAAATACCAATCAACATCAGTCTGCCCACCAGTGACTGATACGTTCACAAGCTCACAGTTCAGGCCCAAGGCGTGGACAGGTGCACAGTCCTAAACCACACCTTCACCCAGGCTCGCGTCCCCACCCAGCAGCACAGCTCGTGTAGAAAAGATAGCACGCTGCTTCGCCGGTGCTCTCACCAGCTCTTTTACTACTCTGTCCTTGTTGAAACTTTGGACCTCTGAGGTATGTATCCATTTCAGCTCATAAGCTTCTGCTTGCTTTGCAATAATTTAAATGGCAACCCTTACACGCTTTAAAGACGAACACATATTTACATGTTTGTACTGAGGAGAAGAGCACTGTTCTATTCTTAGGCGCTTTGTGACAGTGTACAATGTATGAATCACTCTGCCTGTTACTATAAGCCCATAATAACTAGCTGATCTGACTTTATTCAGAAGAAAATGTCTGTTGGTCGGATGGAAATTGATAGAGCTGAAGGTATGGAATTATATAGATGTGTCTGTTACCAAAATGCAGACATATATTGTCAATATATGTACAGAAACACTATATATATATATATACACACACACACACACGCATACAGACCTAATTGATATATCTATATATGACACTATATCTATATCATTCCATACCTTCAGCTCTATCATACGTGGTATTGATATGTTGGCACCATATATATCTTTCTGGCAGTTCTTGCCGGCAATGTCGCACGTCTAAACTTGGCCACCCGCATGCCAACTATGCAGCGTTTGTTTAATTAAAGTCAGATAGTGAACACCTAAGGCTTCTTATCAGACATATTTTGGTCAGTGAGCTGAATTCCATATTGATAAAAATCCAGTTCAGGAAATGGTTTGCGATTTCTGCGTCGGAGCTCCGGTGTACCAGAAAGTAACAACCACGTTAGCAAACGTTTTGTGCCCTTTTGGGTACCATTTTGTCATGTACGTTGTCCTTGTTCTTCAGCTGTGTTTGCATATGTCTTCGTTGAAATGGCCGTTCATCACAGTGCATGTGAAGAAGCCTGATACTGTATTTAGCGGTTGAGTGTATGAAGAAGGTGTGGCGTCCGAAAGATCGAGACAGACAGGTTTGGGGTGTGGCTAATGAACATGAGTTTAATGTGTGTAGCCGGAGGGCACCAGGGGGAGACATGCTATTAAATGCTGTCCAAAGATCAATCAGTGAGAGGTTGGAATGTACATGAGGAAAGTCGTGACGGGGCGTGGTGCGTCTGGCTTTCTGCCCTCCTGTCACCAACTGTCACCAAAATACCAAAACCATCTGGTGGAGGAGAGGCAGTTAATGACACGGAGTTAGAGCCTTGTAACTTTAATAATCTTTGTTCATCCTATTTCTGTTTCAGACCCAGCCTAAACCATGTCCTTCACGTTTAACAGAAGGTCTTACTCTTCACTAAGCGGTAAGGTGGCCTTTTTCAGAGCCATCTAGGCTCCAGCCAATGGCTGCACAGTGGCGCGGCAGTTAGCGACATTGTCTCACACCTCCAAGGTTGTCGAGCTCTCCCCGTGTTGTTGCGGGTTTTCTCTGGGTTCTCCAGTTTCCTCCAATCGCCCATAATGCAATTAGAATTGTTGATATGTTGGACATATTTTTCGGACGAACCTTGACGCAGGGCTCACTTTGCGGAAGTTCAGCTTTTTGCCAGTCAATGAGTAGAGCAGGAACCACATGACCCGCATGTTCCATTGTTTAAAATGGGAGCCATGTTAAATATTGATTTGTTTGCGGTAACGTACCTTGGATTCCGGATAAGTGAATAACTGCAGTGAAGCATTTCCAGGGTTTAAGTAACAGGGCCATAAATATACAATAATACAGTGCCAGTAATATTGGTAAAGTGGGACAGTGTGTCATCTGTGCTTGTATATTTTAATTTAGTAAAAGACAAGCACAAAGATTAATGTTACATCCCACTTCCCGAAATCACATCAAACTGTGCTTGGAATTGACAACAATAATGAAAAGTGTTGAGAGTGAATCCACGATTCCTAAAATTTAAGGAATTGGGGTTTGTCTTTGACTCCTCGTTACTCAGTGCTGTAATAACAGCACCAAAACACGAGTATTTTCATTTGTGATCTGTGTGGTATGATTAATATTTCTATTGTTTTTCTTCTTTACTGTGTTTTAACTGCAGTTCTAGACACCGGCACCACGAAGGCCACCGAGGAAAGCAAGAAGAAGTCCTCTCTGTTGAAGGACAACAGTTGGATCAAGAAAGACGCGAACAGCGGGGACGTCGTCGAGTGAGTTGGACCCGGCCGCGCCACACCCACCATCATTCCCACAGACCAAAAAAAAAAAAAAAGCACACCCCAGAACTTCACCTTTACCGCAGCGGCGCTCGTGACATTTGTCACGAATTCTTGAAGGTTTGCCAGGTTTCTGAGGAACCGGCAGGCTGGGAGATTAGTTCTCCACCGTGGCGTTCTACACGAGATGACAGGCTCATTTGCATTCGCGACTTTGTGTTTTCATACGCTGCTGGGTGGGGCACTAATGTGATTCCTGCTTCATTCTTCTCCAGCCGTGACGTCAACTATGGCAGATCAGTTCTGACACGGTTCAGGTCGAGTGGCAACCTGATCAGGTACCGAACTTTGAATCGATCCAAGGGCGCAGCTTCATGCAAATTCACCCAACAGATTTCCCTTCTTCTCAAGAACTACAATAAAACACTATTATTTTGTGGTTTAATGTGTTACCTGACCTGGTGCATGGTCAGTGGTCTAACGGGTCATCTGAACTGTTCAATGCAGCCCGACCGAGACAGGCAGCACCTTCACAACACCCACAACCTCCACCACGCTTAACAACAAGAGCAACACTTCTGTGAAAGCTCTCACTGGGCGGTAAGCCACCAGCAAGCACAAATGGGTTTGAATTATTGTTCGAATTAGTATGGATTTGAGCGCCTGCGCTCTTTCTGCAGATTCAGTGCGAGCCAAGATGAACTGCATAAAAGCAGGTTGGTTCTACACATACATAAATGTACACCTTGCCAGGCTTATATCTTTACTGCGGTGTGATTTCACACAAAAACTCCCTTCCCTTCCCACAGCACCCTCCCAGCCAACTTCAGGAGGAGCACATCTTCCATTAAAAGGTCCGTTTTATTTTAACGCGTATAATGAGTGTTAAGGTGCATAATTTAAGATGCATCTTCATTAATGTCAAATATCTGAATGCCTGTGTGTCTTTTTTTTTTTTTTTTTTGCAGTGCAACCTCTTTCGAAGAGCCAAAACTGTAAGTTCTGAAATGGTCAAATGCTTCATGAATATACAGTACAGGCCAAAGGTTTGGACACACCTTCTCATTCAATGACCATTTACATTGGTAGATTCTCACTGAAGGCATCAAAACTATGAATGAACACATGTGGAGTTATGTACTTAACAAAAAAAGGTGAAATAACTGAAAACATGTTTTATATTCTAGTTTCTTTGCTCTGATTACTGCTTTGCACTCTTGGCATTCTCTCAATGAGCTTCAAGAGGTCGTCACCTGAAATGCTTTTCCAACAGTCTTGAAGGAGTTCCAAGAGGTGTTGGCCCCTTTGCCTTCACTCTGCGGTCCAGCTCACCGCCATTATGCAGGGTAGTGGTAGCCTAGTGGTTAAGGAAGCGGCCCCGTAATCAGAAGGTTGCCGGTTCGAATTCTGACCCGCCAAGGTGCCACTGAGGTGCTACTGAGCAAAGCACCGTCCCCACACACTGCTCCCCGGGCGCCTCTCATGGCTGCCCACTGTTCACTAAGGGTGATGGGTTAAATGCAAAGGACAAATTTCACTGTGTGCACCGAGTGCTGTGCTGCTGTGTATCAAATGTGACAATCACTTCACTTTTTTTTTTTTTTTTAAACCATCTCGATTGGGTTCAGGTCCGGTGACTTTTTGTTAAGTACATAACTCCACATGTGTTCATTCATAGTTTTGATGCCTTCAGTGAGAATCTACCAACGTAAATGGTCATGAAAATAAAGACAACGCATTGAATGAGAAGGTGTGTCCAAACGTTTGACCTGTACTGTATGTTCCATATATATATTGTCCTTTTTGGCTTTGAAACGTTGATTCAAATCAGTGACTGCTATTGTCTGTCTGGGTTAACTAGCACGTTTTTTTAGTGACATTCATGTAGGTCTGCACATATTACCACTCGTTATTACAGCAAGACAAAGTTAAAACAACACAGAGAGACAAACCGAGTACAAATATTCAAACAATGACACTCCCAGGACATGCCAAGGTCTTTAGAACTTCTCTGCATTGATCATTGCTGCTGTTTCGTTGTCTTAGTGTCACAACCGGCAGACATGTCAAAAGCGCAGAGACCACCGTGGCCACAAGCAGGTAAGGACTACCCTGTATGAGAGTTAATTCTGCTGGGGGGTAAGTCACCAAAACGGCTCATTTTTATTGGACTTCTTTTAGTGTCACCACTGTGAAAACCCCCACCAAAACCGAAGTTTACTCCGAACAGATCCTGACAGACGTAAAGACTCCCAAAGAGTAAGATCTGCTGAAAGAGATTCTAAAAATGATCCATTACAAAAAAAAATCCTATAATGTAATTTGATGGTTTTTAGGTCTGTTGTTCTGAAATCTCCCACAAAAACAAACATTATTTCTGAGAAGGTGGCGAAGACGTCTAAAGAGTGAGAACGACTGAGTTTCTCCAGTTTTTATAGAAATTGTTCTCAAAACAGCTCTGTCTGATAGATTTTATTTGCTTTTAGGTCAACTGTAGTGAAGTCTCCCACAAAGGTGGAAATTATCTCTGAGAAAGTGGTTTCAGATGTGAGGTCTTCTCCCAGAGAGTAAGAGAGCAAGCAATCATAAGTATAACCATCATCGTTCATCATTATTGTCATCGTGTTTTTTATTCCATTATTTAATTGAACTGCTTTTAGGTCTATTGTTGTGAAATCCCCCTCCAAAACAGAGATTATTATTTCTGAGAAGGTGGTGAAGACTTCGAATGGGAAGACTTCTAAGGAGTGAGATTGAATGAGTCTCTTCAGTCAGTTTAGAGAAATTGACAACAGCTCCGTCTGACTGCAAATAACCAGAGAATTTCTTTACTTGCTTTTAGGTCAGCTGTGGTGAAGTCCCCCACAAAAGTGGAAATTATTTCTGAGAAAGTGGTTTCAGATGTGAAGACATCTCCCAGAGAGTAAGCATTTTAAGCGATCATAAGACTAATCATCATCATAGTGTTAAATTCGTTATTTCACTTCATTCTTTTCAGGTCTAATGTTGTGAAATCCCTCACAAAAACAGAGATTATTTCTGAGAAAGTGGTGAAGACTTCAGATGTAAAAGTTGTTCCAAAAGAGTAAGGATTTTTTGGAACATTTGTTCAGCTGTGATGAGTTTCGATTGTTAATAACCATATATGAAAAAAATGTATTGTTGTGCTTTTTAGGACATTTTTAGTGAAGTCTCCAACAAAAACTGAGATTATTTCTGAGAAGGTGGTGTCTGAGGTGAAGACTTCTCCCAAAGAGTAAGAATAAAATATCATAATATAACAATATACATTTTTTAAAAGTTGCTTCTTAAGTTCAATTCAGTTTGATTCTATCTGAATCTCTTCTTTTTGAGGAATAGCTGATAATCACCATTGTTGCTGACTTGATTTTTAAGGACTATTGTCATGAAGTCTCCAACAAAAGTGGAGATCATTTCTGAGAAGGTGGTGTCAGAGGTGAAGACGTCTCCAAAAGAGTAAGAATAAAATATTATAAAATATCTACATTATAGAATATTTAACTTGTTTAGTTAATTTCAGGTTTATTTCTATTGAATCTCTTCTTTTTGATAAATAGCCAATAATCACCTCTGCTGCTGACTTGATTTTTAGGACTATTGTCATGAAGTCTCCAACAAACGTGGAGATCATTTCTGAGAAGGTGGTGACAGAGGTGAAGACGTCTCCAAAAGAGTAAGAATAAAATATTATAAAATATCTACATTATAGAATATTTAACTTGTTTAGTTAATTTCAGGTTTATTTCTATTGAATCTCTTCTTTTTGATAAATAGCCGATAATCACTTCTGCTGCTGACTTGATTTTTAGGACTATTGTCATGAAGTCTCCAACAAAAGTGGAGATCATTTCTGAGAAGGTGGTGTCAGAGGTGAAGACGTCTCCAAAAGAGTAAGAATAAAATATTATAAAATATCTACATTATAGAATATTTAACTTGTTTAGTTAATTTCAGGTTTATTTCTATTGAATCTCTTCTTTTTGATAAATAGCCAATAATCACCTCTGCTGCTGACTTGATTTTTAGGACTATTCTCATGAAGTCTCCAACAAAAGTGGAGATTATTTCTGAGAAGGTGGTGTCAGAGGTGAAGACGTCTCCAAAAGAGTAAGAATAAAATATTATAAAATATCTATATTATATAATATTTAACTTGTTTAGTTAATTTCAGGTTTATTTCTATTGAATCTCTTCTTTTTGATAAATAGCCGATAATCACTTCTGCTGCTGACTTGATTTTTAGGACTATTGTCAAGAAGTCTCCAACAAAAGTGGAGATTATTTCTGAGAAGGTGGTGTCAGAGGTGAAGACGTCTCCAAAAGAGTAAGACTGAAATACTCGATCATAACATCATTATAACAAATTCAAGTTTTGTGGTCCATTTCAGGTTAATTTCAATTGGAATAGTTTTTTTAAAAAAAGCCTATAATCACCTCTATTGCTGCTATTGTTTTTTTTAGGACTGTAGTCATTAAATCTCCAACAAAGATGGAGATTATTTCTGAGAAGGTGGTGTCAAACGTGAAGATGTCTCCACATGAGTAAATATGTATTTTATTCTCACGCTGTATATTAAGTAGCTTGTAAGGAGAGGCACTGCAGGACTGGTTTCCCTCATTCCTGCGATAATTATTTGTTCAGGGCGCAGGCCCTGCGGCTGTAAATCGCATCCACGCTGTCTTTTACAGAACCACCAATAAACTGACGTCCAAGAGCTTAAGAGCAGTGGATGCAGTGGATGGACCACCTACTGAAGGGTACAAAGTTATATTTCTACACATGAACTGAATAAACTCTTCAGTGAACAGTGTTTGCATTGCGCATACCACCAAACACCCAGAGAGAAACTGTTGAAAATGTGTTTGTAGTGTCCCCAAAACGGAAGTAGTCACGCTGAGGACCTCCAAAGAAATCTCCAACATGTGAGGGGCGACTCTTATACACACACTGTTCAATGAAAGAATTATATTTTTGAGTAAATTCATTGTGACACAACATAATTTGCAGAGGAGAGTCTAAGGACGTTTCGTCTCCAACCAGGACCACCACAAGGTAAGTGCGGTTTTAAACTACACCATGTAGGCCACAGCAAACAAACCGTCCCGACACAAACCAACTTGTCCCACTTACAGCCGCAGCAGTGATGCTCCAGTTTCCAGGGCTGTGTCCTCATCCATCTCTACTACGTCCAGGTAGGCATTTTCTGCAGTAAAATCCAAGCTCTCACCAGGTTTCATATTTCTACATCACTCTTCAAAGCTGGGATAACATGGATCATGGAGTCCATGCAGTTTGGATGCACATGGCCAACTTTATGTTCAAACCTTTAATGCTAATAATTATTCAATATTAACATTTTCCATTTTTTATATATATATATATATATATATATATATATATATATATATATATATATATATATATATATATATATATATATATATATATATATATATATATATATATATTTTTTTTTTTTTTTTTTTTTTTTTTTTTTTTTTTTTTTTTTTTTTTTTTTTTTTTTTTTTACACTTTTGCATACCATGATTGCATTTTTACTTGTTAAACTCTACACACCCCTCACATGCACTCTTCACCCTCCTACCATCCGGAAAAACACCGAAGCATTCGGACCCTCACTGCCAGGCTCTGCAACAGCTTCATCCCACAAGCTATCAGACACCCACACACACACTAGCTCTGTTATGTTGTATGATTATCTATATGTAATATCATCTACTAATGTACTGTTCCATTTTGCACAGCAATATTTGCCATATTTTACTTGGCACATCAATTTATTATTCATGTCAACTGTTTAGTGCTGTCTGTCTCATTGTTGTGTACAGGTTTTTTTGGTAAAAGTTGCTCTCGCACTGCCTGTGACTGCCTGCTTGCACCTTATGTAGCCCCGTAAACTTCGTTTAATTGTTCAAATGTCACATGCAGCTCCAGGTCCCACTACGTACTGTATAACACGTATACAGCTCCAGGTCCCACTACGTACTGTATAACACGTATACAGCTCCAGGTTACACTACGTACTGTATAACACGTATACAGCTCCAGGTCCCACTACGTACTGTATAACACGTATACAGCTCCAGGTCCCACTACGTACTGTATAACACGTATACAGCTCCAGGTCCCACTACGTACTGTATAACACGTATACAGCTCCAGGTCCCACTACGTACTGTATAACACGTATACAGCTCCAGGTTACACTACGTACTGTATAACACGTATACAGCTCCAGGTCCCACTACGTACTGTATAACACGTATACAGCTCCAGGTCCCACTACGTACTGTATAACACGTATACAGCTCCAGGTTACACTACGTACTGTATAACACGTATACAGCTGAAATGACGATGAAGCTCAACTTCGACTGCGGATGCTTATGAAATGATTTCTTGATTTTGCTCTTCTTCACAGTACTACAGCGATCACTCCCATTACAGCCACACCCGACAGCAAGTATGCTTCAGCATAATTCTTCTCATTTCTGAGCGACGTTGCCAATCACGGAGGCTTTTTTTTGCCACTCATGAGAGGAATTATTAACCTTTTACTTTTTTTGCGGCCAGACAAAGCCGAGGTGAGAAAACCAGTGTATCCAGTTGCGGCGTGTACACCGGATCACCAGGCGCGGGGAGCAGGTACGAGGCGCTCATATAGCTCCGACTGAGAGCTGCTGAGCAGAGCAGACGACTGCTGGCGTTTAACTCATGGAGTACTATTACCGACGCAGGTCCGAGGACTACCTGTCCAGCGCCGTCACCACAAAATCCACCAACGGCTACTACTCCTCACCTGATGCCAGGTAAGAGGTTTCAGTGCTCCAGGCGGCATGCATTGCTGCACGCCGCCATTTTAAAAAACCATTTTTATTCTGTCTTCAGCTACACCGCAACTTCCTACAAGACGGTGTACACCACACCTGAGAGGTTTGCACAGCCTGCACGCACTCACCTACTAACCAGTCCGTACCCCACACGTGCCTAAACGCAAAATGCATCAATCGTCCCGACCAGGATCATCCATGAGACGGACCTGTGCAACTACTGCCGCAGGCCGCTGGACACCGACGTCCGGATGGTGATGGAGGACATGAACATCAACTGTCACGCTTCTTGTCTGAAGGTTGCACTTCCGCTGTCAATGCGTTTAAACGTGAACATGTGGCACTCGTCCGCGTGTCATCTAATCGAGTTTCATTTATAGAGCACAGGATGGCACCGGCCGAAGTGCTAAAACGATAAAAGCACAAAAGGCGGGCAGGTTTGCCAGGGGAAGCGTGAAGTAATGAATTGTGTCTTGCAGTGTGAGGTCTGCAGCGCCTCTCTCGGGCACCTGAGAGCGGGGGAGAGCATGTGGGTGTACCGGCGCACCCTGCACTGTGAGAGGTGCTTCGGCGTCAGCAGAGGTACGATTCTACTTCACTCCCAGGCCACGGGGCCCTTCTCGGTGCCGGCGCCAAGCAGCTCATTCGCGCCCTTCTGTTTGCAGAGAAGTGGCGTCACTGAGCCATGATGGAGACCAAATGTGAAGGAAGCATGTCCCGACGCACTGGACATGCATACCAGCACGGAGCGTGGATAATTATTATTTCATGTCAGCATCATGTCCACTGTAGGATTTACGTGTCTGAAATATTTTTCTCTATTCTTATTCTATAATATATATAGAATATATTCTATATTCTTGAAAGGGTTTCTTTCAGTATAATAAACTTACATCCAGCTATGACTAAACTAAATAATGTAAATTGTGTTTGCATATGCACATAGGTTTTTACCACTTATATATATATTCTACCACTGTAAAATGTTTATTCTGAATAAACATGTTAAACATGCTTCGGTCAACAAATTAAAAAAAGGTTCACTGTGAAAGTTTATGCTTGTTCTTTTTTGCAGACAGCACATACAAATACGAATAAAATAGAACTTGTCTATTACTATATATGAATCAAAAGATAGCTGCAAACATGTAGAGAGGAACTTTGCCTACAACTTCCGTTTTAGTCTTGAGTTCCAATGGAATTCTGCGTACGTTAACACACAAATTTCACTTTAAAAACTTCCTCCAATTTAAAAAAAATCCTTTTCAACGATCTCAGCAGAGCTGAGAAACGCTGCACTGATGCAGTGCATCAGTATACAGTGCATCAGCAGATGAGGGTTCGACGTCATTATTTCTCTTTTTTTTTCTTTTCTTGTCTGTGAAGATTCTCAGTCATCCAGCTGAATTTGTCTGAAAGTTGAGTCCTGGCGAGACGGTTCATTCTGCATCCACAGAACTTTGTGGACGTCTCTACTTTCAAGAAAGAGAGTTCAGACTGTCAGACACATTTTTTATTTTTGTCTGTTACAGCATCAAGTACTTTTAATGCGAAAAAAACAAGAAGATTTTTCTATACACGTCTAAATCTTTGGAGCTGGGGTGTGAATTGGTGGTTAGAATGCAGAGTGAAGATGAGCTCCTGCACCGTTACTGGGATCCAGTGCGGTGTTGTGTTTTGAACTGGAGGAGACAGGCAGGCGTGCAGACAGACAGCACGCAGGCGGGCAGACAGACAGCACGCAGGCGGGCAGACAGACAGCACGGAGGCGGGCAGACAGACAGCACGGAGGCGTGCAGACAGACAGCACGCAGGCGGGCAGACAGACAGCAAGCAGGCAGACAGACAGCACGCAGGCGGGCAGACAGACAGCACGCAGGCAGACAGACAGCAAGCAGGCAGACAGACAGCAAGCAGGCGGGCAGACAGACAGCAAGCAGGCAGACAGACAGCACGCAGGCGGGCAGAGAGCAAGCAGGCGTGCAGACAGACAGCAAGCAGGCGGGCAGACAGCAAGCAGGCAGACAGACAGCAAGCAAGCAGGCAGACAGACAGCACGCAGGCGGGCAGAGAGCAAGCAGGCGTGCAGACAGACAGCAAGCAGGCAGACAGACAGCACGCAGGCGGGCAGAGAGCAAGCAGGCGGGCAGACAGCACGCAGGCAGACAGACAGCAAGCAAGCAGGCAGACAGACAGCACGCAGGCAGACAGACAGCAAGCAAGCAGGCAGACAGACAGCAAGCAGGCAGACAGACAGCAAGCAAGCAGGCAGACAGACAGCAAGCAGGCGGGCAGACAGACAGCACGGAGGCGGGCAGACAGCAAGCAGGCGGGCAGACAGACAGCACGGAGGCGGGCAGACAGCAAGCAGGCGGGCAGACAGACAGCAAGCAGGCGGGCAGACAGACAGCAAGCAGGCGGGCAGACAGCAAGCACGGAGGCGGGCAGACAGCAAGCAGGCGGGCAGGAGTCCCTTGTCCGCACGACCAGCATCTCAGTCAGACAGAAGCATGGCTCCTCGCTGGCGGTGAGCGGAGGCCGTGCGCAACAGCGTCGCCGTATTTTTTATTAAAAAGAACTGTATTTTTTCCTGATGAAATAACGATGGACGCGGCAGTGCTGAACCCGCGGGCGATGGCGGACGCGGTCGGCAGCAGCCGGGCCGCGAACGCGGAGCTGGAGGTGAAGAAGCTGCAGGAGCTCGTCCGCAAGCTGGAGCGGCAGAACGAGCAGCTGAGGAGCCGGGCGAGCTTCCACCAGCCCCACGCACACGCGGAGTCCACGGCGCTGGACGGCGTGGACATTTTGGACCTGGACGCGCTGCTGCCCTGCGACGGAGGCTCGGAGGAGGACAGCTGGTAGCGTCCGCGTCCCTGCGCATCGTTGTCGCGACGTTGTCGCCGTCCCGTCGGCTCGTGGCGCGTGAAAAATGCACAGTCAGCACAACAAGTTCCCCGCCGCGTCATCTGCGTGGAGCCGGACCGGGCCTGGCGTCCCGCTTTGGGCCGGAACCTGCAGTGTCCGGCGCCGAACCGGGATTTACAGCTGGTCCAGCCGCAAACCGGGCCGCCTTTGTTCGTATTTGGAACGGATGTGGCCGTGGACGGTCCCCGCGTGGGGACGCGGTGGCTTTGTCTGAATTTCAACTCTTGTCGTCCACGCCATTGTTTCAATAGTCCCGGATAAAAACATTCTGTTTTTTTTTTTGGTATAATTTTGCCATATACAGTCCTGCAGAGTCACTGAGTGAGAATAGAATATAAGATTAATATCTTGTCTTGTCCCACACGTGGGGAATTTGCATTGTCATGGCAGAAATTGGATAGAACAAAAGGTAGATCAGCAAAAACTGAAAAAAAAAAAACAATAGAACAGAATAAAAAACGATACAACAATAAAGTATAAAATGTACACTATACAATCTAGAAACACAAAGTTAAATATAATATGAAAAGCAAAACTGAGGATTTACATTTACAGCTTTTACCAGGCGCCCTTATCCAGAGTGACTTGCAGTCAGTAGTTACAGGGGACAGTCTCCCTGGAGCAATATAGGGTTAAATGTCTTGCTCAGGGACACGATGGTAGTAAGTGGGATTTGAACCTGGGTCTTCTGGTTCATAGGCGAGTGTGTTACCCACTAGGCTACTACCACCCTTGTGGATAATCTAAAGCCGTGTTGTCAATGTTCTGGAACACGTTGGGGGATTTTGTTGTCCTTCGATGATGCGCAGACGACAACACCAAACCGGACTTTACACGAAGCGAGAACCATCAGTGTGGGGCAGTGGTGGCCTAGCGGTTAAGGAAGCGGCCCCGTAATTAGAAGGTTGCCGGTTCGAATCCCGATCCGCCAAGGTACCACTGAGGTGCCACTGAGCAAAGCACGGTCCCCACACACTGCTCCCCGGGTGCCTGTCATGGCTGCCCACTGCTCACTCAGGGTGATGGGTTAAATGCAGAGGACAAATTTCACTGTGTGCACCGTGTGCTGTGTATCACATGTGACAATCACTTCACTTTATTATTATTATTATCCGGGCCGCAGGAGGTTCTGTAGCGATGATGAAGTTGATGAGCGGGCCGAGACGGGATACGAATCCTCGGCTGCGCAGGTCGCCGCTCGATCAGCATTGACTAAATTTACACCAGCCAGAAGTCGCCTGGCGTGGGCAAATTGATCAAAGTTCCACTTCCTCTTTTTATTCTAAATAAGCAACAACCGCGTTCATCGTTTCATCGTTTGACTTGATCGGATTTTAAATGCTTAAAGTAATTCTGTTTGTGGTCAGATGGTCTAGTTCTGAAGAGAGAACTTTATTTTGCATTATTTTAGAATTCCTGCCCGAAATGTTGTTGCGGCGGATCCCATTAAGACCGGCCACACCCAACGCCGGTTCCCGGAGCCGTGATTGCAGGCCATGCCCCTCCCTGTTAAAGTTCGCCCGTGTCAGCGCTCCGGGTTCCGGTGTTAAAACGGGTCTTGGTTGGTTCGAGGAACATCTTGGTCCTGGTATTGGTCGGAGGCGGTGCTCCTCCTGGGTCGTGTGTGTGGAGTGATCCCCTGTCCCCATTTCCAAGTCCCCTGTCCTAAAGTAGAGCCCTATATGTTTGTTTGTCCAGTTTAAAATAAAGACTGCGGGTCCTGCTCCTCCTTTCTGGCCCGTGACACCGGATATCGTGCACTTTTCGCAAGCCTAGTGCTGTCAGACAGCAGTGTGGTTTGCACACAGTGCTTTCCAATTCTGAATTGCTCATTATGTCGAGTCTACAGTCAGCCGTGTGATTTATAAAGCCGATATTTCACTGCCGTACGGCCGAAGGCCGCGTGTTCGCCCCTTCTGTGGCAGATGAAGTGCTATGCTTGTTTCCCAGTCGCGCACAGCAAGTGCCTCTTAATCTTATTTCAGCACCGATTCAATGAGCTTACAAATGCTGCGTTGGGTGGCTTACCCAACTTGCCACACCGGGAGGGAAAGTAGGCCGATCTCTAAAACCCGCCACTCGCGATGAATGTGGTCTTTCAGGGTCAAAATGAGGCTTTCTTTTCCTACAACTCTGCTTCATTTGGCTGTATTTTGATATGTCACTGCATAATGATAATAATTATAATATTAATAACTAAAATGTAGACCCTCTTCTGGTCTTCCCCGGTCCCCACAGGCTGTATGCGTCTTCGAAAGCTAAGCCACGTGTTGCTTTTGCCCTCACCCCTCTGCAGTGGTGCAGAAAAGTCCTGGACCACCCCGGCCCCGAGGTGGAGCTCGCCAAACGGTCGCTGTGCTACAAGTTGGACCAAGGTACGCGCCCTTCTCAGTGTAAACGTTCCATCTCGCTATGGCGTTCCCACATCAGCCATATTAATACTGGCGCATTGCTACAGTCTCAGTGCCAAATTACACCGGTAACCACATCAGGTTTTGTCATTTTTGCTAAATTGGACAGTTCTTTCATTAACTGGAAATGTTCTGCACTGTGGAGTGCTGAATCATATCGAATTGGGACACAAAGCATTCTGCCAGTACCCAAAAATGAATCAAACATTTATTAATGTGACTTTGTGAGATTATTTAACATTAATACGAGGTCCCCGAGCCTGTCTATGGTCCTGCAGTGGCTAGAGATGGTGACGGGTGTAAAGAGTACTTTGGTCAGTCTGCTTCACTCTTTCACGAATCTGGAATTTGTCCCCTTATGTCGTCATACGGGGACAGGTTACCTCCCTTTTCTCATGCTATATCTGCCCAGAGAATTTCCCACCCCTCCCCTACAACATTATCTCCACCGACCCTCATGGCTTCCAAACCTGTGAAGCACTGCAGTTGCTTGATGATTGGATGTAAAAATCAGCTCAAATCTTTATTATTTTTTTTAGTTCCGTCATGCGAGACGCTGAAGAACTAGTTGGTTAATTTCATTATTTTCTGTAAAAACGCGACAGGACTTCCTGTTTGTGCCGAGCAGGAAGTGTTGAAAACGTAATTTCTGCGTATGCCTTCTATATAGGTCACTCTCCTCCTCGCCCCGCCCCTCTCCTCCTCATTAGCATTTAAAGCTACAGAGACTGAAACGGCGCGTCCTGGGAAATCTCATCGTGGTGAATTTCAGAAAGAGACTTCAGATACAGTATTATGGGACCAACAAGACCGACATAAAACCTTTAAAAGCTGGAAGATGTATTGCAGTGTGTGCAGGGTGATCCCAAACTATCTAAGGTCGTCTCAGTGATTTCCTGCTACACTTTGCACTATTGCAAAGTGGGTTAAGCAAGACCCTTTATAATCCCGATAACCAGGAATGTGTCTAAATGCTGTGATACTTTTGAGGTCAGCACCGCTGCGCTCTGCTGTGTGACGTTGCTCGAACAATGTCATTGTCATTTCAGGCTGGGAACTGTCCCCCCATTGTCTGGCTCTCCTGCTGCTGTTCTGATCGAGTCAGTGCAACATCGCAGACAGCTCCCCCTCCCCTGCTTTCACTCCCACACACACACACATGCACGCACGCACATACACACACAATAGCCATCACTTCATAAATGTTTTGCACAGTCACATGGTTCACAGGGGATATAGATGCTTGTGCTTTTTTTTATAAGAAAAAAACGAATTAATTAAAATTAAATTGAAAGTTATGTATGGAACATTAAAATATTCCATCCGGAAGGTACTTTAAGGCTATAGGTGCACAGGCCAAACCCCTTTTAATGAAGAGAGGAAGTGTGACCTTACAGCAGACCGCGAAACACAGCATAACATTGTCTGTTGTCGTCTTTAGCATACTGCGCTCTTAACCAACCAGAATGGTTCAGAAGTATTTCCAATCCCACCGGCAGAGACGGTTTCCATAGAAACCATGCCTATATGAGCCCATCCATTACTAAAGGGATCGCGCGCAGCCCCACTTTCACTGCTTCTGAAGCGCTGCAGAATCATTTTTTGTGCAAACGGCTCCAGTTGGACCGGTCCCTCGCATCCATAATGCATGGCGTGCATTTTGGGGAGAGGAAGTGTGTTGTGAGGCTCCACACTTGGCTCTGTGTTGAAAGGGCAGATTCAGCTTGGTTCACTTTCTAGTGCGAGGTCATGAATGCAGCTTTATTCAGGGCGGCGCAGAAAAAACTGTAGCGGGTCGCTGGTTGAGACCGGCGGTACAAGGTGTACCAGTGCTGACATTGACCATTTATTTGGTATTGGCTCGTTGTAAAAAAAAAAAAATCTGATTTTTTTTTTATTATGTTGCTACACTTAGGTCACTGGGTTTGGCTGCTTTGCCCAATTATTTGTCTGTGTTTGTTTATGTGTGTTCTTTAACCAAAAAAATCTAACCAAAGTTACCATTTCTTGTAGCCAAAAGGTGGAGGGGGCTCGTCTCAAGCTCCTTTTCCTCGTTCAGTTCTGTAGAAGGGCTTTCATCCTACTCCAGTTCCTTAAAGTCCTATACTAAACCAGCACTACTAACAGAGAACACAGGTAACTGCATGGTTTCTCGGCTACTAACACAACCCAGTGCAAATCAAGTGAAAAACGTATCATGATGACATCACTTTATTTGTTTTTTTTTTATTTTATAGAAATTTTTTAGCACTTACTGTATGTATAGTATGTTCTGGACATACTTACATTTTTGCAGTTGGTTGTGAGGTGTGCAACGGCTTCTGTAGCTTTAAGAAATTGGCAGATGCTTGGCCTGAAAAACATTCAAGGGCCTTCATCTTCTTACAAAGGCACAGATGAAGCACTTTTTTTAGGAATATGAAGCTGCATAAATAACTTGCCTTAGTATTATCATTACTGTTGTTATTATTTTATTACAATACCTAATAACATCATTAGGTCCAGGGCAGTGGTGGCCTAGCAGTTACGGAAGCGTCCCCGTAATCAGAAGGTTGCCGGTTCGAATCCCAATCCGCCGAGGTGCCACTGAAGTGCCTCTGAGTAAAGTACACTGCTCCCCGGGCGCCTGTCATGGCTGCCCACTGCTCACCAAGGGGGATGGTTAAAAGCAGAGGGCACATTTCATTGTGTCACTGTGTGCTGTGCCGCAGTGTTCACAATGACAATCACTTTCAGTTCAGTTTTCAATATTTCATTGCAGTGCAGCATTCAGCCATTGACATGCTAGGCATGTAAACCAGGAGATATGTGTGGTAGTATTTTCCACATCTCCAAGGTATCGGATTTACATAAACCGCCCCTCAGCCAATCACAGTAAGCCTTGTTCCACCACCATAGATAACTGAAAGCATCATTTATGGCAATGTATTCAGTATTCAGCAATTGCTGCTGTTAAGTATTCCGCCCAATCCTGTACGTGCTGCTTTGCTAAATTTGCATAACAAGTATGTTCCTGCACAGCCCTGATTTATTCTTATTTTATATGGCAGTGGTGTTCGTAGCGGGTAAGGAAGCGGACCAGAAGGTTGCCGGTTTTAATCCCATGTGTGCTGTGCAGTGTTCATATTTTCATGATTGTGTGGGAGAGTGGAATAGCATGCACATTGTGAGTTACCCCCCCCGTGTTTTCATAGGTTACAGCCACAGATGGGAGCCTGTGAGCCCCCAGTCTTCCATGGACAGCGAGTTGAGCACCTCAGAGGTGGAGGAAGACTCCATCACCATGGGCTACAAGCTGCAAGACATGACTGATGTACAGGTCATGGCACGACTGCAGGAAGAGAGTAGGCGCCTCAGTTATTATAACTGTGTATACAATGTGGTTTTATAAGCTCTGAATGCAGTTGATGTCCATGACCGTAACAAAGCTATACATGGAGACGAGCTGATGTTCTCAGCAGTTTTGAAGGAATGTTAAACCATCCTTACTCATGCCTGTAGCTCCACTCTGAATAAATCTCTTGCACGTACGGATGAGCGTATGTGAGTTAATGTGTATATTTGCTCATGCAGGCCTGCGACAGGAGTACGCCGCCACCTCGTCCAACCAGGCTCGCCGCAGCTTCAGCTTTTCCACCCACTCCAGCCTGCGTGTGCTTGGGCCCGGTGGGGTAGACCCAGAAGAAGAGGAGGAGAGTGACCAGATGCCTCCACCCCAGCCCCGGCTGCTGCGCACCGGCTCTATGCAGCGCAGCCTGTCGCACTCATACAACCTGTCCAGCCTCAGAGAGTTCCGCAGGAGTCCCTCCACCCCACAGTACCTCAGCAGTCTCTCCTACTCTGTCCAGCAGCAGCCCTGTGGGGTCGCCACGCCCAGCTACATGCCCAACGCACAGGGCGGTAGGGCCAGCACAGGTCAGCACAACATTCCATCAAGCAAGATATTAGCTATCAATGCCTTCATTTAGCTGCTGATTATTGCACATGCACATTATGCATAACTGCATTTTAAGGTGATGAACCTGCACTCAAGTCTAAAGCTGTCTTTACATTGCAGAGTTCATGTGTGAAAATGTAAAGGTATAAACCTCCGAATACATTGTCCCCTGTTATCAAATATAATTTATCGTTATAACCGTTATAATTCCATTTGCAGTGTAAAGACAACTTGATATTCAATATGAACTCTTGTGCTCTTAGGCTCTCAAGTTTCACCACTTTTACAATGTCTTCCTCTAGACATGCTGCGGAGAAGCATGCCTAACCTGATAAGAGCTCCCAGCATGCCCTCCGTCCCCAGCATGCCTAACGTTGCTGTCCCTGCCAATCACACAAGCTCCCCTTCCCTCCGCAACAGCCAGAGCTTTGACTCGTCCAATGGGCTTGGCAGACTGCAATCTGCAAGTAAGAGCAACACTTAACCAATATTCGGTTACTATAATCATTATAATGCTGTGTTTTCACTTACATACTAGACATCTAGCCCGTCAACCAGGCGTCTGTTTTTGATTAAAGGACCACACCTGAATATATTTTGGTGTGGGACCATCAGAATATCCTGGCAATAATGTCGTCGCAATCTGCTTCCATTTGTAGGTTGATTTGATGATGTTGGTTTTTGGTTGGTAGGATTGTGTCAGCCGTTGTTGAGTTTTTTTTCCACACCATTCCATGTAAATTATTCGGCAGGAGCCTAATTATTTGATATATTCAAAAGACTTAAAATGGGTTGAAACTCATCTCCAAACATTAGTCTTGAGTTTCAGAGGAATGCAGAACTATCTTCAGTATTAAAAAAAAAAAAAAAAAAAAAAAGTATTCACAGCCTTTGCTCAATACCTCGTTGATGCACCTTTGGCAGCAATTACAGCCTCAAGTCTTTTTGAGTATGATGCCACAAGCTTGGCACACCTATCCTTAGACAGTTTGGCCCATTCCTCTTTTGCAGCACCTCTCAAGCTCCATCAGGTTGGATGGGAAGCGTCGGTGCACAGCCATTTTAAGATCTCTCCAGAGATGTTCAATTGGATTCCAGTTTGGGCTCTGGCTGGGCCACTCAAGGACATTCCCAGAGTTGTCCTGAAGACACACCTTTGAACACTTGGCTGTGTGCTCAGGGTCGTTGTTGAATGATGAACCGCCTCCTCAGTCTGAGTTCTGCCTGGCCACTCTACCATACAAGCCTGATTGGTGGATTGCTGCAGAGAGGTTCTCCTCAGTCCACAGAGGACCTCTGGAGCTCTGACAGAGTGACCATCGGTTTCTTGGCCACCTCCCTTGCTAAGGTCCTTCTCCCCTGATCGTTTAGGTGGCCGACCAGCTCTAGGAAGAGTCCTGGTGGTTTTGAATTTCTTCCACATATGGATGCTCATTGGGACCCTTAAAGCAGCAGAAACTTTTCTGTAACCTTCCCCAGATTTGTGCCTCAAGTTAATCCCGTCTCGGAGGTCTACAGACGATTCTTTTGACTTCATGCTTGGTTTGTGCTCTGACATGAACTGGTGCATGCCTTTCCAAACCAAGTACAATCTACTGTTTTTCCACAGGTGGACTCCAACTAAGCTGCAGAAACATCTCAAGGACGATCAGGAGAAACAGGAGGCACCTGAGCTTAATTCTGAGCTTCATGCCAAAGGCTGTGAATACTTATGTACACGTGCACACATGGAATGAGGCTGTAATAAAACAATGTGGAAAAAATGATTCCAGATACACTGTGCGCACAGTATATTGGATTGAAATCTTCTTACACGTGTGTGACATTGGGAGCCTTCCATAGCAGAGAGCTGTAGACATGTCACGTGTGGTCTACTGTGCTTTACTGGAGTGATTGAATGCAGATGGTCATAATTGCGTCTTCCGCCCAGTTCCCTTGCCAGGTCAGTTGCTGCAGCGGGTCCAGAGTGTGGGGAATTTCTCTTCAAGCACAAGGCTGCCCCACAAAGCCACAGCCTATGTCAGCCCTACCATACAAGGACCCAGCACCCCGAATCCTACCTCCAACAGCAGCATCCATCTCCCCAACAAACCCAGCATTCCCAGCTACAGCGCCCTACCTCGACCAGCCTCATTTATAGGAACCAGCACAACCCCCCACACCAAGATGGCTCAGCCGTCCCGCAGGTAGTTCAATATAATCATTGATCATAGTGCAATTTCATTATTCTTCCATCCACAGAGTGTGGACTAATACAAATACAATTTGCTGTCCCAATAAAACATTATTTTACATTTTACTTGCAAATGTATGATCATCAAATTTATCATTATTTGTTATAGCACAATTTTTAACAGTTATTTGGTGTATATTAAGAAATTAGGTCACATGTCTATATTGTGATAAATGTCACCATGTGAAAGTGCCATAGGGCATTTTTCCAGATTTGGGGAGAGACTAAAATCCTTCTGTCCTCTTCCCAGTTTACTGACCCCCCCAAAGAGCCTGGCCGCGTTGAGCGCCCTGCGGGACGGCAGTTGGAAGGACGGCTGCTACTGAAGCAGAGGAGGCACAGCTGATGTTCACGGTGATGTATTCTGCTCAAGTCCACCGTGAACTTCCACAACGGAGTCGGCAGTCCCGGGCCCAGCTGGCTGGGCGGAGCTGACATGGAGTCTTAAACTGTTCTGGAACTGAACATGCACAAGAGTGCGTTCTGTACATATCAGCGAGTAACATGTGGTATTCAGTGATGGATGGTGATGGAGTGCAGTGTTAATTGCATTAATGCAATAAGGTACAATTTCTAAAAGCCCCATCAGACATTTAGAGCATATTGCTTAAAACTGTTTACAGGTAGTTTATCCCCTCTAACTGCTGTGTGCAAATACAGCATCAACACAAGATTCTTTTTGTGTTGTTAAAACTTGAAATAATTTCCAATAAAACAGGACTAGTAAAATACTAAAATGTATTGTAAATCCAACAATAATGAATCACATGTTAGTGCCTACTGTGAACTAATTATGATGAGTAATTTATTTCTTATTGCACTTTTACGGTTACTAACATTTCTGTACATGAAATAAGAATGTCTTTTGATTCCTTTAGGAACTACCAAGTTATGTTTGAGTGTTAACATTTTCATGACTGGATTATTCTGTTTTCCTTTTAATGAAGAATGCACAGTGAGCTCTGTTTCAGTTCCTACCATTCCCCTACTACTGGATACAGGGCAGTAAGTGTATTTTACGTAGAAAATAAAGGTCTCTGAAAGGTTTGTTACTCATGATGTTCATGATGTTGCAACATGGAACATTAAAAAAAAAGATCTTTGATGTGCGACAATATGATTTGACTGTAGATGGCGCTATAAGCACACTAATTAAATGCCGTTGAAAAGCCTGAGGCATCAACTTTATACCAGTGGGTATAAATTATCCACAAACAATAAAGCGAGTACATTTTAGAATGATTTTAAAGGACTGATATATTTTTGTGTTCCAGTGTTCTATACAGATGTATTTTGTAATAACTGCGTGATTCATGCATTTCATTAGAATCATTGAATCGTTTGAATCATTGACAGTGTGACTGGGTAAATGCCTTCTAGCCAGCACAATAGCATTAAATAATAAAAAAAAAAACTAATTGTGGCCACTCAAGCGGAGCAAACTCTTAATTTTTAACAAGCCAGTGTTTTGTTGTAGAATCTCTATGGTGACGTGGAATCTTCTTTCCCACACTGTGTATTGCATCTATACGGGTGAGTATTGTTAAATTAAATACATTTCATACCCTTACAATGCTCCAAAAATGCTAAAGATAATTGGAAGATAACCTGTAAGATGCAATCATGTGAAAATGGGACAGGACACTTTAACTGTTTCAGACCAATGACGACATGTTATTGTGGGGTGAGAAATGTATGCTTTGAAATGTCTTTTTTTCAGGTACCGGTGCAATAAGAAATGCCAAGCAAAGCACAAGAGGTAGGCCACAGACTTCAAAATGCAATTATGACTAGAAATGGGGGCTGAGAGCAAACGCAACATGTTTTCTAGGATGCCGTCATCAATATGAAGTCTATCCAAGAGCTGTCTAAGCAGCTGGGGTTTGAATGGCCTGTTTTGGCTCACGAGCTGGGCTTTACTCGAGCAGAGGTCAGGCAGTTTCACGCCACAGCGAAGGAGAAGAGAGAACAAGCCAGGAGAATGCTGGAAACCTGGTATAAACATTTTTAATGTACACCGTTCGGGGCATAGACATTAAGATCGTCTTCTTGTAGGTCTACAAAGATCAGTGAATCTGACTTCTTATTGGGTTACCGAGGTATGAGAGGGCATGGGACAAGCCCAACAAGACAAAGCTGCTGCAGGACAGCCTGGAGCGCGCTGGGCGCAGAGACCTGGCCGAGCGCCTGCGCTGCCTGCACTGGGGTCACCAGAAGCTGAGCCGCAGGGTGGAGCTGCCCTCCGCCTTCCCCTTCCTCATCACCATACACAAGACCATCGACAACAAAGACGCTCTGCGTCGAATCAATGAGCTTAACCGCAGCCACACTTAAAAATATATATATATATTCCAACAATGAGTAAAACACATGCGTAATACATAATACAGCTGTTAGAATAATATCTGTAGGTATTTTTTTTCTTCTAATAAATTAAGCCAAATCACATTTATATTCTGGCTCACTAATAATGTTCCTATATGCTTTTTTTTTTTTTAAATAAAGGAAACTGCAAAGAGTAATAAAACAAAAATGTGCTGTGGCTGAATGACAGCTTAGTTATTTTGAGTGTGATGTGCTGCTATCCTCCCCTCCTCCCTTATTGAGGTCACCAGAAAGATGTTTGTAGCCCACTGCTGGTTTTGACCCTAATCCTGTAACAAACCTAAAAACATATCAGGGGTTTTCTTGCAGCACACGGAAAAGCAGAATATCCACGTCATGAATGCAGGAGCCTTCTGTGGTTCATCAAGCTGTGGTTATATTCCACACGCAGCTTAGTTAAATGTAAATGATAAAGCAAAAAAAAAAAAAACACGCTACTGCAGTTATGAAAGGCTTATTGCCATAAAACAATCACACAGGGGGCATGTCACAGTGAACAATGGATCCTTTCGGCTACTATGGCCAGCACATTTAACATTGAATAGCTAGAATGGATATATATTGCAGAAATCCACAATTTAATTCTTCATGGTCTAAATGAAAACCCTTCCTATCCACAATTTCTCTTTCAGACATCCACTACATTATTCTTCCTAGTAGAAATGACGTCACGTTCTGTCTATCTCAGATATCCGAAATTACATTTGAGATATCCAGAATCATTTTGCATAGCTGCAGCAACATTCTTACAAGGAGAGATGCACATGTGAGATTTTATTATAATTCACTTCTTAATATTCACAATATTCATTTTGGATAAACAAAGTTAAAAACACATTTCCAATATCCACAATACATTGTCACTATTAAAAATACCATCCACATTTTTGTATTATGGCAGGTACAAATTATATTTCTGAAATATTCAATTACATTTATAATTGGCAATTGCAGGGCTACATAAATATGGTTTAGATATCCAATCTAAGGGTACATTGGTGGCCTAGCGGATAAGGAAGCGGCCCCGTAATCAGAATGTTGCCAGTTTGAATCCCGATTTCACTCTGACTGGTTATAATTGCATTTTGAACATTCACAATAGCAATAATAATTAATTACATTTATCCATAATTTAATTCTGCCTTGTCAAAATGTACACTTCAGATATCCAGAAGAAAAATGTTACTGGAGAAATGACGTCACATTTCCACATATTCCACATGTCTGCAGTAACATTCTTAGAAATCGGAACTAAGAGATTACATTTAACATACAATACTTTCTAGACAGGACATCCATAACAGTGCTTTGGATACCTATAATTACATTAAAACTAGTCAAGATGTAGATTGGGATATTCAGAATGGCATTTTGGTTTTTAATTTTGTATATCCACATATTTAGAAACTGTATTGTAAATATCTCACAGGTGCATTTCTCCTAAAAAATGTTACTGCAGATATGTAGATTTTTTTTAATTAAATGCTAAAACAGCCACTCGTTATCTTGAAGCGTGGGAAGATATCTAAATTAAAAATGAAAAAATAGTAAGAATAGATTTCCAGATATCGGTAAATACAACTTGTATTGGTAAGAATGACGTTTTGAACATCTTTCGTTACCATTTTGACTACTGAGAATATAGTTTTGAGCAGCACATGTACTATTAAAACTGGATCTAAAATAACATTTCATGCGTTAAACCCGCTCGCCGCGGCGGCGCGCCCACGTGACCGGCCGCCGCCATATGCCGGCGTGCACGCGCACGCAGCGACGTCCGCCGGAGGGGCAGCGGGCTCTGATTTCCCCGCCACGGAGGATCGACAGAGCGGGCAGGATGAAGAAAGGCGGCTTTCGCCCTGACCGTCGAGGCTCGGCCGCGTGGAGTGAAGTATTCGTTCCCTCGCGCGTAAATAAATCGATTTTTTAAACATGGCTTCTGTGAGTAGTTTCGCCGGCCCGGAGGAGCTGGAGGACGCCAACCACGCGCGGACTTTGATGAAGGAGCTGAAGTGGCTCTACGACTCGCGGCTCCTGGTGGACGTGACCATCGAGGTGGAGCCCGGCCGCCAGGGGGCGCTGTTCCCGTGCAACCGCAACGTGCTGGCGGCGGCCAGCCCCTACTTCAAGAGCATGTTCACCGGCGGCCTGCACGAGAGCACCCAGCCCCGGGTCACCATCCACGACGTGGACGCCGACTCCATGGCCGTCATCGTCGACTACTGCTACACCGGCAAGGTGACCGTCACCGAGGCCAACGTCCAGCGGCTGTACGCCGCGGCCAACATGCTGCAGCTGGAGTACATCCGGGGCGCCTGTGCCAGCTTCATGACCAGGAGGCTGGACGTCACCAACTGCACCCAGGTCCTCAAGTTCGCCGACGCCTTCGACAACCCGGAGCTGAAGGCCGAGGCGCAGGCGTTCATCGCCAGGAACTTCAACCAGATGAGCGGCGGCGCCGGCGGCAGGGACCTGTGCGAGCTGGACCTCGGCCAGATCAGCGAGGTCCTGTCCCTGGACATCCTGGACGTGGACTGCGAGAGGAAGGTGTGTTCCGTCGCCCTTCAGTGGATCGACGCCAACGCGCCGGACCAGACGGACGCCGCCCTGCGGGTCCTCCGGTGTGTGCGGTGGCAGCTGCTGACGGACCGGGACAGGGACGCGCCCGCGGTGCAGAGATGCTTCGCTCTGATGGGCGACGATGGGGACGTCCCGCCCACCAGGCCCCAAATGGCCAAGCAGCGGATCGGCGAGAAGGCGAAAGACATGGTCCTGTTCTTCGGGCGGCCGAACGAGCCGTTCATGTGTTACGACCCGTACGCCGACGAGACCTTCTCCATGGCGTCGCCCTTCATCAACCCGGCGCTCCACCACGCCAAGCGCTCGCCCGCCGAGACCTTCCTGGCGTGCTCCACGCCGGAGAACAAGCTGTACCTGGCCTCGCACCTCTCCACCCACTTCTGGCGGTACGACCCCATCGGCGACCGCTGGCAGGAGCTGACGGCGCGGCCGCTGCGGCGCGTGCGCTCGCACATCGGCTACCTCGGCGGCCACGTCTACGTCCTGGGCGGCCGCGACCCCGCCTCGGAGGCCCGGCTGAAGGAGGTGGAGTGCTACAGCGTCCAGCGGGACCAGTGGATGCTGGTGGCGCCGCTGCCGCGCCCGCCGGGCAGGATGCAGGTGGTGAGCGCCGGCGGGCGGCTGCACGCGGTGGGCCGGCGCCGCATGCTGTGCTACGACCCCAAGAGGGACCAGTGGCTGCACGGCGGCTCGCTGCGGCGCGGCAAGCTGCACGGGGCCTGCGTCTACCGCGAGCAGATCGTGTGCCTGTGCGACGTCCCGGTGGTGAGGGCCTACTGCCCGGCGCGGGGCGAGTGGCGGCGCATGGGGGACGTCCCCGTCGACAGCGGCGCCCTGAGCTACCAGCTGGTGCCGCACGGCCGCAAGCTGCTGCTGCTGACCCTCGCCAAACACCGGCTGCTCGTCCACGAGTACGACCCGGCGCGGGACGGCTGGAGGGACGTGGCGGCCGTGTTCGGCTCGTCCTTCGGCTCCCTCAGCCTGTCCGCCCGCGTGTACCCGGCGTGCCTGGGCTCCGGCCGGGGATTCGTCTCGGAAGAGGACGAGGACAGCGGCTCCAGCGCGGACTGGGATTTTGACGGGTTGACCGATGCCGATTCGGACTCGGGAAGCTCCAGTTCTTTTTCGGATGAAAATTGGTAGCCTCAGCGAATGCCGCGAGCAATATTATCGGTTCGACGGTGTGTGTCTGTTTTGTTGCCAGTCATAAAAACCGACTTTTACTTGAATTGAATATGAGTATCGACCGCGGGACAGTCAGCAAGATTCATCCATATAAGCGGTTTACTCAGGACGTTCGTGTTTTACCGAGACGGGGCCATTTGTCTCTGTCGTTACTTGAAAGAAGCATCTGTCAGAACGCACTGCTTCATGCCGGAGGGCGTATTTTCACACAGTACTTTTGTACTTTATTTATCTCTATGTTCAAAACGCACACATGGCAAAAAGGAAACCTGTATTATATCAATTTTAAGTTTTAATTTGATGAAGAAGAAAGATGTAATTTATTCGTCCCCTGTCAATAAAGTGTGTTGTGGAAAGGCCTCGGTTTGATCTCATTTCCTCTGATGCCTGGTGCCATATTCAGCGCCCTTTATGAAAGATACACCAGCTGAGATGCGCTGCGGCTTCCGATTGGCGGCTGGGCCAGACTCTCGCGAGATTCCACGGGACTTCCAGAGCGATGGCATTTGCACACACAACTGAGCACGAATTCTCCACGGTTTTCGACAGAGAGCGACTGGAAAGTGAAGGTCTCCAGACGCGGATATTTAAGATAATAGTCATTGGCGACTCGAACGTCGGGAAAACGTGTCTGAGTTACAGGTTCTGCGGAGGCAAATTCCTTAAGAACCCGGAGGCAACCATCGGGGTGGATTTCAGGGAGCGGACGCTGCAGCTGGATGGGGAGAGCATCAAGGTGAGGGAGGACGTGGCATTTAAACGTTCATAGGACGCAATTACGTGTTACGTCACCTGCTGTCCGCCAGGGGGGGGGTCTCTTATTGGTTATTAAATGAGGTCCAGATTACTGGATCCCTCCATGCAGATACACCTATGGAAATAGAGTAAGTATGAAAAATATTAAAGCGAATATGCTTTTATTAGCAAGCATCGCAATGTGTGCTGTATCCATATTGTATGTTGGTATCGTACATCGTTTTTACACGCAGACAGTGATCAAAATGTAGTTTGCTCTTGTAATGTAATAATATTTGTTATATATAATATATGATATTGTTAAATACATCATTCCAAGTCATATAACTGGTTTAAGGAAATGCATTTTCTTTGCTTCAGCTGCAGATCTGGGACACAGCAGGACAAGAGCGCTTCCGAAAAAGTATGGTGGAGCACTATTACCGCAACGTCCACGCCATCATCTTTGTGTATGATGTCACAAACCTGTCCTCGTTCGAGAGCTTGCCGGAGTGGATCGAGGAGTGCGGCCGCCACTGCGTCCCACCCATGGTGCCGCGCATCCTGGTGGGAAACAAATGTGACCTGAGGGGAAGCCGAGAGGTCCCCGCCTCGCGGGCACAGCGCCTGGCGGACAGCTACAACTTTCCTCTCTTCGAGACGTCAGCTAAGGACCCTTCTGAGAAGGAGCATGTGGATGCCATCTTCCTGACGCTAGCTTACAAGCTTAAGAACCACAAGCCTTTAAGACTGAAGCAGCCTGCGGAGGGCAGTGCGGCCTTCCTGTCTGGGCCGCCGGAGGAGGACAGCTCCTGCCTGTGCTGAGCAGATCTGAGGTTTCCAGGCATTATTCCAGGCACTACTGTATGCATACGATGATGAGCCATGACCGACTTACTAATGAGTAAGACTAAAAGGGCATTGAAACAAGAATTCCATGATCACCAGAAGTTCAGTAGCTCGATTGTTGCCAGGTCACACGTCACTGGATCTGTTGCATATTTAAGACAGCATCCACCTTATATGCAGCATGCTACAGTATTTCAAACAACCAAACGGTATTCAGTAACTAAACACATTGTGTGTTTGGTGGCTGTTGAATCTGATTAACTGTGGACATTAGTAAGCAAAAGCGCAAAAAAAAAACATTTATTTTGATCCTTATCCATTTCATTTAGTAATATCTTCATTTAATTGTGGTCTATAGTGGATTTTTTTTTTACCATTTCCCTACTCATAATTATTATTTAAAAAACAGTTGGCATGGCCCAACTGTCATGCTTCAAAGGGTATTGAAGTAATATGTATTACACATTCCATACGAGTGTGTAGACGGTAGCAGTGTTCTTGTCTTGCCAGTCATGTCTGAGATTAAACCATTATAAACCATACATTTGTTCATCTTGGTGTTCTGGTAAATGTCAACTGTATGTCAATAAAGGGAGAGAAAAAAGAATGACCAGAAATGCTAATTGCTTTATAATAATTTAGTTATTTGTCTCTTTGTAAAGATATGCTAAATATCTCTATATTGCCAGCAGACATGGCCTTTTCTCTGGTGTTTTTTCTCTGTCAGTTAACCTTAGATAGACTAACGTTCAAAAGTTTGAGTCATTCTACAATGTCCTTGTTTTTCCATGGAAATAAACTAATATATGAAATAAGGATTTAGTTTCAGATGATTGATTAGATAGGCTACATTATCTGTAAATCTTTTAAAGTGACAGACTTGGGTTTAACACACATAGCATTCCACTGGATTAACCGTTTCTGATAAAGTTCTGTATGCAGATATTCTGTCATCAACAGTAGTTTCCATCTTACATGAACAACGTCTGGAGTCTTTTGCATTAAACAATTGTGTCCGATCAAAAATAATGCTATTTCTAAATGATCATAAACTTTTTAACGATGCTGTGTATGTATGGAGTAGGAGCTAAAATCAGAACATAAACTTTAAATTGCTGGCGCGTGAACTTCGAAGCAGTGCTCTTCCTACACAGCAAGTGTTGCCTTTCACACCTCTCGTGGGGAATTATGCGCTATTGATGGGCACAGTTGGCCACAGAGTCAACACACAAGTGCAGCTGGAAACACATCTTCTTGTTTTCCCATTTTGCATGACTGTGAGGCTAGACAACGGAGGTGTGAAGAATACGGAATACACTGTGGGATTTCGCACCTCAGCTCACCACTGGTAAGCTCGTCTGTGCCCCCTTTTCGGCTGAAACTCTTGCTACGCAGACATTTTCAGTTCCAGTTCCTACCAGCAGATGTCCCCACAACCATACATTATTAAAAAGCCCAGGCGCTCAGTTATTCAATAATTTTCCAAAAGCAAACGCAATTAAATGACGTATGTTATGAATATTAATACGTATGTTATTAATATTATTAATCAGGTTATTACTCTAAACAAAAATGAAATCCCAGTTAAAAGCAGTTAAAAACGTAGAATATGTTGTTTACACGTAAATAACTTAATATGTTTAATTTTTGTTTTTATCGTGATGCATAATGTCCAGGAATAAACGCCCACACACACTCCTTGCACCTCCAAAAAAATTCGGGGGCCTTAAGTAAGACTGAGGTCACGGATAAAAATACGAGAGCGTCGCAGCTACGTCTTGCATGCACACAGACTCTCGCGGCGCCTGTTTACCGGTGACGTCAGTGTTCGTCTGAACCCACGTGCCCCGCCCACTCTGCGCGAAGCCACGCCCCCGGTGGGATATTTAAAAGACGTGACAGACGCGGCGCAGCAGCCGGTTTCGCGCGTCCTGCTCCGGATTGTCGCACTTTCTCTCTGGGCCTTTTTCTCGGCCACGTTGAATGCAACGATGAAGTCTCCAAAAATCCGAACTCAGAGTAAATGTAAGTCGCCCGGACTGTTCTGCATTTATACATACTTAATAGCGTTTCTCTGTCGGTTTTAAACCGGTTTCAGGAATTAGTTCATGTCGCATTTTAGAAACTTTTGCTATTTTTTTTTTGTCCCGCGGATATATTTCCAGCGTCCGTGGAGGAGGACGACGACCTGAACGCGGTGCTGTGCGAGTTCGACGCGGTCATCGAGGACTTCTCCTCCCCGGTGGACAAGCGACACTTCAGATACGACGAGCATCTGAAGACCATGAAGAGGAGAAGCAGCGCGAGCGTCAGTGACAGCGGCATCAGCGACTCCGAGAGTGAGTCTCTCTCTCTCTCTGTCTCGTGTGTGTGTGTGTGTATATATGTCGGCCAGGGTTATATTTCAGAACAATTCTTGGACATTGCATGTAATGTGCATGTTTGCAGCGTGCGTACAGCTATATTCCGAGGATGCATCACGATTTCTACGCCACGGCATGTACTTCCTCCTGCTGTCTGGATGCAGGTATCAGGGACCTCTGATTGTCCCTCTGCTCGGGGATCACCATCAGGTCACCGCCTGGTAAAAAAACCATGGTGATGGACTGAACACACAGAGAGAGAGAGAGAGAGAACAGCAGGAATGTCTGAGCCCGACCGTCTGTACCATTTAGTCTGGATGTGGACGGCCAGCATACATTTTAATGTCCCAGCTGGGGGCTCACTCGGCCCCGGCAAAGGAAGTGAGGAAATCTATTCACAGCCAATGCAAGATTCTCGCCTACAAAATGAAAAGAAAATCATATATCCGTGCTGTCTGAATTAAGAGGACATTTGAATAAACACCCGTAAGGAAGGCATTTCCTGTCTTTGTGTACGAGTTATGCAAGGGCTCTGGCACGATCAAAGCACTCATTATTTCACGTGCTGTAACAGCGGTGGGCGTTTAGTTCTGTGTGGGAACGGGCGAGCGCACAGACGAGGACGGGCAGCGAAGTGGGGGCAACCGTGCCCAGAGAGCGGCAGGTGGGTCGCCGGGTCGGAGAACCTGTGCCTGACACTCTCTTTCTCTTTAGGCGGCGATTCCCTCAACCGAAACAGCTTCAGCTTCAGCGATGAGAAGCTGAACTCCCCCACGGTGTTCTCGCCATCGCCCGCCAGCTCCTCGCCCATATCGCCCCAAAAAGGTGAGCCGTCGGTATCTAGACCCTGCAGGGATAATGGCCAACCATCTGGAGGATGAAAACTGTTGTGCTTTTGCCTTTTCAGCAAAACTAGGAGACACCAAGGAGTTAGAGGACTTCATTGCTGACCTTGACCGGACATTAGCAAGTAAGTTCCATGTAAATCGTATGCCGTACTGTTCAGATGGTTACAACAAAGACGCACAAAACAAGGTCAAAGGCCGAATCAGTCGGAGCGGCCTGTGACCAACGAGGCATGTTGAAGCACTTTAAACGTGGACCGCGGACGTCAGGACGGCCTCCTTCCTGCTTTTTTTTTTTTTTTTTTTTTTTTCGCGACAGCCTCTGAATGTTCCCTTTTTATTCCGGGGGGGGGGGTGATATGCTGACCGCCACGTTTGGCCACTGCAGTGGCAGTCCCTAAAACGTCCGGCCCCGCCTAAGAATAGCAGGAAACCTGAGGGGTCCATTTGGAGAGTGACGTCTGTCTGTGTGTAGGTATGTGACGACCGAAGCCCACCCTGAGGAGGCTCTGTTGCGGAGGGACACCCAGCCGGCACAGCACAGCACAGCACACCACAGGCCTGGACTACTGCCTGACTGGACCAGGCACAGCTGAGAGCGACAGGCCGACAACACACTACACAACTGGACACACTTTCACACAGGACTGGCTGTGCGCCCTCTTAAAGCCTGAGCTGCCCGACTATTTAAATCTCTTTTTATGGAAATATATTGTAATTTTATAGTCAGATATTGTAAATTTATCGGCAAAACCTTTTTGTGAAATATATTTTTGTATCTCGTGTAAATAATAATTGTTTCAGTGACCTGCTCGTTTGTTAATGACGTTAAATAGTTTGTAATTCATTAGAAAAGTGGAAACTAATGTTGTGTATTTAATATGACTAATGTTTGTTGCATATTAAAGCTGAAAGTGAATTTTAATTGCTGTGCGTTCTCTGAGCTGCACCTCTACACCGCAGTGTAATAAATTCTTCCGATGGGAAAGAAACGGTTGTAAACTGTTGGCCGTGATAACCAATCAGCTCCTCAGTTTGTGAATGCATCGGTCTTGCTTCTGAAGTGTTAATGTTCATCCGCAGACATTCAGATTCTCGTGTGATCAGCTGATAGAAGCAATAACAATGGGGTGAATAAGTGTATTTAAATGAAGACTGTCAAAAAAATAACCACTCAGCCAATCAAAATGCATGACAGCAACTGGCCTTGGAATCAGAGGTGAAAAGCAATTCGGTCGAAGTTCGCTGACAAAGTTTCTTTCTGGGACAAGTAGGCCAGTGCGACAGATTGACCTTGAGCTGTCTGGAGCTGTGCGAGAGTAGACGCTGCCGGGTGGTAATATGCGGACAGGAAGGTCTGTTGTCCATTTTCCCGTGGGTTGACTGGACAGCAGCTGTCTTCCACCTGTCCTCATTGTTCTGGAATCGCTCATGTCCACACCAGGGCCTGGCGCTCTGTGACGTGTTGACACAGCAGATTAGCCGGCAGCGGCCGCGGCCCTTCTTCTCTAAAGCAAACCGCCATGCTTGGCAGCAGCAGGCACCTTTTTGGCAGGGCAGGGCGCTGGTCTGGAAGTGTGGGAAAATGGAAGGGGGGAGACGTACGGCGTCGAGGGGCCGAGGCGTGAGATCCCCGCTGGGGAGGAGATGCGCTTATTCAAACACACAGCTCAGCACATCAATCAACAGAACAGATTCTGCAGGGCAGGGCAGGGCGGGGCGTCTCCGGTACCGCAAGAGTCGGGAATGCAACGTTCTAGAAACATTCCTCAAGAGTGGGGTCAACAGGGGACTCTGGTACCACTGAACGTGGCAGCAGGCTCAGGGTTGGCAAGTCTCACGAATCTGGTGTGACACTCAGCATCAGTCCAAATTCATTTTGATCAAAACAATTATAATCTGCATTATGGTTTTCAATCCATCCATTTTAATCCCTATTACTAGACCAGACCAAAGAACAGGATAAGTGCTCCTTCCATAGACCTCCATAGAGACCAACTGCATGGCTCACGTGATATCAGTGTAGTGTAGTCTCATTGCTTGTTTTTGTTGGAAACATTTGCATCCATTGTACGAGTTGCATGTGAATGTGGAGTGAAGTTCAGAGCAGAGTTTACAGATTGGTTAGTTTCCACAATAAAAATAGGACCCAAAATGTGAATTTCTTTTGCCTTCGTCTGTCCCTTCTATGTGCCTTAAGACACCTACAAAATGTGAGTAACTTTAGTACGATCCTCAGATTCAGACTGGGACAGAGTCTTTACCCATACAGCAGTCATGGCGCAGTCACATCCCAGCAGACTGCTTCCCGAAAAATACACCTGCCAAAAGAAAGGTACCGGTGTCCATAAAAAAACACAAAATCAAATCTTTCAACCTGTGTCTGGGAATGTGATGGGATTTCATTTCTCATTTGGATTTATGTTCCATAGAAGCCGAAGTGTATAATGGTGGGGTGTGTTGGTAGTGGTGCCTCAGGCTGAAGGAACCTATTGATTGAAAATATCGGAACTCCCGGGGCAGGGACATTAATCTTGCACTGAGGTCCTCCATTGTCCCTTTCCCTGCACTGACCCCTGTGTCGCCAACAACCTTTCAACCTCCTGAACTGCAATGGACGCTCAGGGTCACACAGCAATATGCAGGGGTGGCCACGAGTCAAATAGAGTTGGATTGGACTGTAGAACCATGTCTTCACACAAAAAGCCCTTTTTAATCTTTGTAGGTTTCATGACCTGCACCAATATCACCACGTAGAGAAAATCTCATTCATACTCTGGTGCAGCTGCAGGAGATCTGCATGGCAGTTTGGATGGCTCTCCTATTGCAGGACTCATTATCATGACAGTTGTCAGGGTCCGTGATGTGATGCAGAGACAGGGACCAGATGGCGCTCCGTGCTCCCAGCCACCCCTCTGCCACTGTGGACGAGCTCTGTCTGGTCCCCATCTGTTGCCGGAAGATGTTGTGCTCCGAGGCAGGTTGGCTATTGTCCATACGAGGACGGCATTTCCTGTGTTTCTAAAAACCTAAGAAAAGGCAAAGTATTTGAACGCATCATGCATTTCGGCGGAAGACCTACATGACCTGTGTTACTGCTGTGGATTTTATGGTGACACGGGTCCCACAAACAAGTAGGAAGTGTCACTTTACTAAACAGAAGGGTTATAAGGTTATCATAACACATTCGTCTGCTGTTCTTTATTTAGGAAGAAAAGTATAAAAAAGGACAGAACAAAGGATAGAATTGAAATTCATGCAAATGTTACACCTGAACAGTTGTAGTTTACCACGCTGATGGTAGGTCAAATTGAGATAATTATTAATATTATTATGACTGATGATGGGAGACACTTAATCCATATTCAATTCATATTTAAGACTATGTAAACTCTCTGAAGTCAAGGACCTGCAGAGAAAAAGGGACAGGATAATGAGACGAGAGGGTGAAAGGGTACAAATTTGTTCCCACTTGCTGCTCAGTACGTCTCTCAACACAGAACTCTTATCTGCTCATGGCAGTGTTCTGGCTGCCAGCGGCAGAGAAAAGGCACTTTGTCAGAAAAAGGAGAGGGACAGACTGGATTTAGCAGATTTCCAGAATAGTCATGAAAGGGATGTTGTTTTGCACCAAATGCCATTTTTACTCTGATACAATCCCCTCCATTCTGTTAGAGTGGAGATCAATAGCAGTAAACCATGAAGAAACCAGCGCAGCAGGCCTGGGCAGCTCCATGCCGGGGTTGCATAAGCTTGGAAAATAGTCAACAAGCAATAAACTCTCTGTGGTGTTAAAAAAAAGTGATATACTGAGCGCACATGGAGGTACAAAACACTTTAAATTTAACCTTAGTGCTTGAAGACAGTAAAACCCAAAGCAGTAACCGGCGCAGTGGTGGCCTAGCGGTTAAGGAAGCGGCCCCATAATCGGTTTGAACCCCGACCCGCCAAGGTGCCACTGAGGTGCCGCTGAGCAAAGCACACTGCTCCGCGGGCGCGTTTCACTCAGGGTGATGGTTAAATACAGAGGACACATTTCGTTGTGTGCACCGTGTGCTGTGCTGCAGTGCATCACAATGACAATCACTTCACTTTCACTATTCAAGAATATTCAATATTGTGATACGATAGTAAGTCATTCACTGATGCATCAGTGATAACTTGACAACAGGATCTACTGACAGATGGGAAAAAGTAAGAACTTAATGTCTTAAGTGCTCAACTTTCCCTTTCACCCTCTGGTCATGGTGGAGAGTCTAAAGAGGGTGGCCACGAACACCCTGTCATTTAGCTCAGGTTGTGTAGGTGGGGTATATCAGGTTAACAGTGCACCCTCCCGACCGCCTCCATGCCCTTGTGGTCCTGGCATGCGCTCTGGCTCGGCTCACCCGTCTGTCACTAATATTTCAAAAGCCTTCCACTGTCCTTAATCTGCGAAAAGATGGCGGGGACGGGGACGGGGGGGGGTTGGTCTCGGGCCCAAGGGCAAAGTGGTCAGTCCCAGCGCTGTTAATTACCCGCTGTCAATACTTACTCATCAGCCCAGAGAGAGCAGGTGACCTGACATCAACTTTCATAGTCCGGCCCACTAGCTGTCCCAGCACAGGCCTACGATAAAACCCCCTTGGAACACGTTCAAACTGTCCGTCTTTTTTCTTCTTTTGCACATTGTCATTTGCACCTGCAATACTACAATGATATATACAATAATAATATACAATAATATACTACATACAATATTCATTGTTACATGCCGTGTTGTTTTCTATGTAACTGAGACTTTTCACACTGAACTGGTCTGGGGATTAAAACAGACGTGGAAGGATGGCATGGAAAGAGATTGACAGTTATGAGCCCTGGAGGCATTTTGCCATAATACACACTGCAGAGCATGCACATTTCATCATGACACATATCTCCAGAGTAACTTTTCAGACAGATCAGCAGCCGTGTGGGATTCAGCCCAAATGGCAAGGAAAATCATGATTTGTGCACCGATCATTGTTCCGTTTTTAGCAAATGAGCTGGAACGGAAATCAATTCATAAAACGCAGTGTGATGAGGTGATGTCCTCTGTCAGTGCAGCATTTAGTCTAACACAGTTGACTAATCGATACACAGAGGTTCGGACGTAACAAGGGCTTTTGTGGTTTTGCCTGAATAATTTGGAGGACAAATAATAATGAGGACACATTGCAAACAAATTAATGTCCGATGTGATACTTAGGGCAAGAGTAGGAAAAAATAATGAAATAATTAGGAGCAGCATGATAAGAGGTTACAGGACTGGAAAAAGTTTGAGTGGAAAATGGGAACGTTGCAAACACCCATGCCAACCTATTCCAGATCCGACACGTTTCAAATAATGATGTAACACACAAGAATGCATCTGCATAATTCTTCTAGCATATGTATGTGAGCTAAAATGACAGAAATACACTCCCTCTTCACCTTTGCACATGACACAGATCTTTTAAATCAAACTCAGTTGCCTCAAAACAAGACCCCGCAAGTCCAGAGATCCCTGGTGAGCACCAGAAACATGTCAGCACTCATATGAAAAGCGCCAATCATGCTGTAACCTCACGCCACCCGTCATCAGCCAGACACTGAATGGTCTTCTGAAGTCAAGTCGTCCCTAAAACAACTCACGTTCCGCTGGACTTTCACAAGGGAATGTTGTCCAGGGGTTTAAACTCCGTCCCTGTTAATTGAATCAGTCATGATAGTTGACCATGCCTGCCGTAGGCTAGCATAGCCTAGCACAGTTTACAATAAGTAGTCATAGAAATTATTTATTGTCAGATACCGTCAGTTTTGCTCATGCTTTTTGGTGCATTTTTGGGAAATTCTGTCAACAATTCTTTTGATTTAAGACATAAAATGGACAGTCCACCATCTGAATCAGCTCAGGTAATTTCACAAGTATATCTGAGTGTCATGCAGGCTGGACATGGCGAGGAAGAAGGACGCATACGCACAACGTCGCGAGACGGGGGTCTAATACATGGTAGACAGGACAGGGGAAACATCACCTAACTGTGACCTGACGGGGGTCCAAACAGACACGAACAGGGTAGCTTTATACAATCAGACACAGGTGAACACAATCAGAAAACATTACACAAGACTAACGTGAATCTCCGGATCATGACACTGGGTCTTGAACCACTTTCTTTTGCATGTATTTTAGATGCATTCTAGTATATTTGACTTTGATTATAAGACGGCTTCGTTTGCACACATAAAAGGAGTATGCTCCCATTTCACGATATAAAAATGCCTGCCATTAATGTCTTCTTTGTGTGTTCTGATGTTCACCATTTCATCAGTTCCACTGTTGGTGTTGTTGTTGGCCTCTCCAGTTCTGCTAGTGTATTGCCAAAATGCTGACCACAGAGGGCCAGAAATGTCCATTGTTTCACACTCAATGTTATGAGTGCATCAGTTATGACTGATCTCCGAATGAACTATTTGGAATAAACCAGACTAAAAAAACGTCTGTCTATTTGAAATGGTACTGAATGAAAGCCGGACTACAGACCAATATAATGAAATCGGGAGTCAAGCTACTGCATGTAAGTTCAACTGGGCTAGATGCTCTGTGGCTGCTCCACAATTCTGTGGTGTCACCTACCTTCGTCTAAAACCAGAACCACAAGGGATGACAAGTATCTCATTTGCAACAGAAGACTAATGTTCAATATCCCTAGCTCACATACTCACAATCACACCCAGTCTACAAGGAAGCAGGACTGTGCCATTCAATAAATCTCCCTCATCCAATGAGCTGCGTCCTGCCAGTCACATGGAAGGTCCCAAATTTACATTTACATTTACATTTACAGCATTTATCAGACGCCCTTATCCAGAGTGACTTACAATCAGTAGTTACAGGGACAGTCCCCCTGGAGCAATTTAGGGTTAAGTGTCTTGCTCAGGGGACACAATGGTAGTAAGTGGGACTTGAACCCGGGTCATCACAGACACATTCGAAATGACTCACAGCAATCAGGTCACTTATACGACATGCCTGAAGGCCTCCCATAAGTACGGTTGAATGTGAGAAAAAGCACAGTCTGCAGTTGTCATTACCCAACGGACCATTAGGACAATCATCCTCTCAACCATCGTCAGCTCAAGCCACAGGCCTTACATAACAGAACCACAGTCGGCCTGGATCAGGGTTGGGAAAATGTGCACATGGGAAGGTAATTCGTTTTAAAACGTAGGTTCCCTGAGTTTGTTAGGCCTCCCCAGTGTGTTGAGGTTCATGCCATCCACACATTTTTTTTTTTTGGTATTTTCCTGGTTGGACGGTTACTCCTCCGAGAAGGGTCAGGAGGAATGCGGCGAGGGAGAACGACAGTGTGAATGTGTGTCTGGCGTTGATAGATGGGTGAGAAGATGAACTCCAGCGGACAGACGAGCGGCGCTGTATACAGCTTAGTTACGTGGTGAGACCTGCCATGATTAATAATGTGACTTCACTTTAAAGAGGGTGACAATTAAGTCTAATATCATGACTGATGACAGGAAATGGGGGTAAAACAAGGCAAATATATGTGATGTGGTGGCGTTTACTTAGCCTTAATCTGTCTACCCCCTGAGGCAAAAACCAGGTCCTCGGTTCGCAGGAACCCAGACGGGAGCGGAACAATTTAGTGGAAACATGGCGGATGCATTATGACAGACTGCAACAGAGAATCCCATTCTGGGCGGGGACACGGGGACCGGGAGCGACCCGGCAGAACTACGGTATCATACAGGAGGAATGCGGTGTTCATGTGTTTCCATTAGGGAGCAGGGTCCAGCAGTGGAGGACTGGTCTGCAGCTGTGGAAGCAGAGACAGGGACTCAACGATGGGAAAGACAGGGAACTTAGACCAGCTGTAAAACACACACACACACACACACACGTTCTGCTGAAGCAATCAGGCCCCTTTCCCTTTCAAAAATGTGTTGAGGACAGATGTCCGTGAGGTAAAGTATGTTCTGCATGACAACTTGGACAACCCTGGACAGAGTTCGGGATCAATTTATTCTTCAAATCCTGGTTATCCAGATATGGGCCACTGGGCACCAGGAAATGTTTCCAAGAACAACTCTCAAGACAAGTAACTAATATTAAAATATTACAATATTAAAAGCACCGTTGTTTTTATGTAATACAAGCTATTGCCTTTATAAAAGATTATACTTTACAAAAGTAGAACATTTCTCTATTGTGATTTTTTTATGCCATAAAATTTATTTATGCCATAATAATCAGTGCAAAAACAAACAAAAAAACCCACTATGTTTAAAGAACACAGTTCATATGCAGCATGAGAAATTTGAGTTTTGTGTGTTTTAACATGTCTGGGTGAGGCAGACATTTACATTTAAAACAAGACGACAGAAGAAAACAAGGATTTATGCAGGTTAAGCCACCTGGTCATGTTGTATTTCAACCCACAGCCATTAGACCCCCACCAGATGACATCCTGGCACCCCCCCCTCATCCAACCGCTACGGATTACCTGCCTGGGAAACACTTATCCATGTCACCGAGGAAGCTCTCCAACCTCCACCCCATTCGTCACCAATTTCTGTCCCCTCAGGAAGAGTAGATTCCTACCCATGATCACTGAACACAGGTCCCGCTCCTGCTTCTGCAGGACCACTCATCCACACAAGAAGGTCCAGCAGATGATCTTCAAACATCTTGGTTTATGGAGGACGCATTTCCCAGTGTCTGTGTTATTATGCGCACAATAAACACACACATCACATGAATGGGTTAAAGAAGTAAAACCCCACCATGCCCACTTACAACATCACCTCGGTGTTCTGCAGGACAGAAGAAGGAACACCCACCCATACCTTCTGATCATCCAGTAGCCACAGTTGGTGAATAGGCAGACATATGGCCATACATACCAGAAAATACGGCAACCGACCCCGAGCTGGGCATCAGTTCATCGAAACATCTGTGAACTGTCTTGAATGTCATTGTGTGTCCGCCATCCTGTGCGGGTGTCATTAACCCCTGATGGACTCTCTAAAGCTACACGCATACAGCCCATTCATCTGAAACCAACCCAGTACACACACTGTGACAGTTCCCATCAACACTCACACCTGGGCCGTGAGGTCATGGAAACCAAGCACAGAAACATAAAGCGCAAGGGGAACAACACACAGGTCACTCAGCCCAAAAACAACGGACTCACTGCTGTTGCAACGCCATGAATCACCTTCAGATCTTATCACAGACAACATCTGCAGCGCATGACGGCCCCTGCCCGGCGGGTAACTGATTAAGCGCTAACGTGACCTCGAGTAGGACGAGGGTGGATTAGTCAGTAATCCAGGCCGGAATACCTGAGCTGGAAGTGAAATGCATGTGCTCGGAGACAAATGTCTTCGCCAAAAACAGAACTTTTCTAGTAGAACAACATTTATTCATGCTTATTTAAAAGAGACAAAAGATTTACATTTATGGCATTTACCAGACGCCCTTATCCAGAGCGTCTTACAGTCAGTAGTTACAGGGACAGCCCCCCCCTGAAGACACTCAGGGTTAAGTGTCTTGCTCAGGGACACAATGGTAGTAAGTGGGATTTGAACCTGGGTCTTCTGGTTCATACGCGAGTGTGTTACCCACTAGGCTACTACCACCAAAAGATTTGCCTTAAAGTTATTGAAGTTAGGGGTTGACGTACTCTTAACAAATGGGTTGTGTGTGGCTAGACAAACAAGTAGAAAAAATGACCCACACCCAGCCGTGCGAGGACTAACTTACATCACCTCTTCCCTCTTCATGAAGACCGGCTCCGTCCTCCTCCTCGGCCATCAGGAAACGCAACACTCACACACACAGACCCACACATACTGTAATGCAAATAAAAGACAATTTCATCGTGAAATGTGGTCCATTCTTTACATGGTCCTGTAACAACTTATTTTATTCACAAATTGTACCGGTAACGTTTTTCATGTCTTCACGCCTTTGCAGACCGTGAACAGAAGATTAAAGTGAATTCCGAGTGTATGACAGCATCACATGACGTTTAGTGCAGCGTTCATATGAATATTATTTCCCCTGCTGTCATTAGGCAGCGCCGAGGTAAAGGCTGCTGCTGCTATCACATCACTGCAACTGGTGATGAAGGCGTGAAAGTAGCTCATCCTCAGTCAGTATGAAGAAAAAGAGACAAAACTACCTGGATTTTAACTAACCAACTGGCTTATTTATGGGTTTTAAATTAAGAATTTGATCTTATTATAGATACTGGTTTGAAATTTGTCTGCTGTGTGCCATTATTTGTGACCTTATTTTTCTATTTTTCCAGGTTTGATGGGTTATATAATCAGTTAATTAATAATTTAATAGAAGGCAGATTACTCAGATGAGCAAACTAAAAATATGCAAGTCATATTTGCATGCGATAGAAGGTCAGGTGAAAAACAAATCATATTTCACAAAGCTGTAATGGAAACACATTTTACAGGTCACATGACTTCATTACATAAACGGTGAGGTACAGTACAGGCCAAAAGTTTGGACACACCTTCTCATTCAATGTGTTTTCTTTATTTTCGTGATTAATTACATTGGTAGATTCTCACTGAAGGCATCAAAACTATGAATGAACACATGTGGAGTTATGTACTTAACAAAAAGTGGAGACCTGACCTCCACAGTCACCGGACCTGAACCCAGTCGAGATGGTTTGGGGTGAGCTGGACCAACAAGTGCTAAACACCTCAGGGAACTCCTTCAAGACTGTTGGAGAACCATTTCAGATGACGACCTCTTGAAGCTCATCGAGAGAATGCCAAGAGTGTTCAAAGCAGTAATCAGAGCAAAGAAACTAGAATATAAAACATGTTTTCAGTTATTTCATCTTTTACTACTGAGAGCAACGATTGTAGTGTAGATCTGTTAAAGTAGATCTGACACAGAAGTCTATTCCCAGATTCCTCTGAACGGAGAGCCATGTCAGGATGAAAGAGGAGCGAGGGCAGAAATAGCGGGCTGCATGTTTACACGCTCGGCCTTCAGAGAGGGCTGTGGAGGGCACATTAGCATGGCCACACGTCACCGTGTCATTACCAAGAGGCTGAGTGTAAGGGAAATGGGCTGGAGGAGCGCTGGTCCAGACAGACGGAGTCTCCCGCTGACGTGAACTCGGGGAAAGTCTGGGAAAGTCTCCCTGCGTGCGTGTGGACGCGCGGAACCGCACACCCGCCGCTCTCGTGAAAGGGCTGAAGGGGGGGTGGGCTGGAGAAGCGATTTCCTGCAGAACAAAGCCGGTCGATGCCACTCGGAACTTTAGACATAACACAGGCAGCGGGGATGCTGGCGATGAGGCTGCGCTCCTACACACGCCACGTCAAAGACTAAACAAGAACACAATAAGGGGAAGCAGCAGCCCACTGTCATTAAAAAGGAATTTTGTTTATTGATTATTTTTATAACAATAAATCACTTTCGATTTGTTAACACAATTATAACTGGCTCAATCAAAACATATTAATAGCAGCAATTACAGATACTCTATCTATCTATCTATCTATCTATCTATCTATCTATCTATCTATCTATCTATCTATCTATCTATCTATCTATCTATCTGGATATATATATATATATATATAAAAAAAAAAAAAAAAAAGAACCCCTTGGTAGTTATTTGTACCTTGAAGAAGCTTGCATTTAAAATGGGAGGAGCCCCATGATTGACAGCGCTCACACGTGTTACTGCCTCATTCTGGATGATCTGAACATCGTTACCATCTATTTGCTAATGAGTTTACACTAACAACCAAGCCCCATGCTTCCAGAGAAGTGCCCTATTGAAAACGGCGCCCTTTGTAATGTAATGGCCAGCCCCTTAAACCAGTGCCAGACCAGTGCAGCCTGAGCATTTTCTCCAGATAACAATATTTTGTAGATAATATTTTGTGGTTGCGCATTGGTTACATTCCACGTTTGGCTGGAGAATGTTGAGATAAGGTGGTTCATTTGAATCCTCCCAGCAGATTTCGTTGCCCACAACATATTTTTGCGGCTCCAACCGAGGGCCTGAAAATGAGGACATAGAAAGACTATGAAATGTGTAATACGATGACGCTGCACCAAACACGGCCATGTGACCCACAGAAAACACACACACATTCCCGAAGGAGTTCTATTCTTGAAAGCAAGCGTGATCTCTGGCAGGACGTGATGTGATACGCCCCCGTCCTCCCCTGTCCCATCATCACTTGGTGGCCCGGGGGGCTCGTCTCCATCCAGGCCACGACTTCTATAAATGACAGCAGCGTGTGTTTTTTTTCACTTCTCGTCGGCTGCAACCGGAGCCTGGACTCCGCCGGGTCGGGAGGCGGGCCAGGCGTCTCCAGTCCAGCTCCCGCTGGCAGGAAGGAAAAGGCGGACGCGTCGACCAAGACGAAGCGCGGAAAAACACGCGCATCCTGCTGGATGCCGGCGGTTGCACAACTGCCTTCCCCGATCCTCTGATCCTCAGAGGAGTGTGTGTGTGTGTGTGTGTGTGTGTGCGTCAGGTGGACAGAGTGGGCAGGAAGGTCAGAAAGCAGGATTCCGAACCACATCTCCATACCGCGAATAGAGCATACAAAACAGGAAGATGGCGTTAAAAACGAAACACACACTGAACTTTTGACTCCATAGCCGGTATGCGCCAGGCTCTTCCCTTTGCGCCGCCCTCCGTGTCGTATGGAGCCCAGGAGCTGTTGGAGGACCGGGTGTCCGGGCCGAGGCGTGAACAGGGTGATGGATCTACGCCGCGTTCAGGGCGCCAGCAACAGCCGCGGCTGAGGAGTAGAATTGCACTTAGAGCTTTTGGTTCCTGCAGATGGGGGCACAGGGAGGAGGTTGACGAGCGTTCCCGGAATGATGGGAGAGCGGGGCGGACGTGTCCTTCACATCCCTCACTTTCTCGACTGACAGGGCAGAGAACGTGAGAACAGGATGCGGTCGCCCTGTAAAAAGGAGACGCAGTGGATGCTGGGAAATCCCCTGGAAAAACACAAACAGAGAGCCAACGTCCTACTCGGGTTTAAGCTCTGGCCAGCTCGTGATATCCAGGGCTTTCTTAAGGAAGCGCTTCCCCCTGAGAGACACGCTGGGAGCAGTTATATCTAAAAGTCTGGCGTTTGGGTATTTAGCCGGGTCATGATTAAGGGAACTTGTCCTCCTGTGTGTGGATCGGGAGGTCCTGGGGTCCATGTGTGGACACCGGGTCCACCTTAGGCGCTGGTGAGCATGGTGGAGGTGAAGATCTGCTGCAGGATTTGCGGGATGTGTTTCGTGTCCATGGCGACAAAAGATCGGCCGGCTGGCAAGGTTCTCTGGAGCCTAATGATGAAGAGAGAGAAAGTGAAGTGAGAGAGAGAGAGAATAAGAGACAAATTAAGGGGGACGGGGTGGAAAGGCCCCAACCCCCCAAAAAGAATTACCAATGCAAATGTCCCCTTTGCCCTTTTTGGGGATGTGAGACCCTACTCCTCATAGAGCAGACAATGGCTGTCATTCACAACGTTCACAAGACCGAGGTGCTTGGGAAAGGCCTTTGGGGGGAAGAGAAGCTGAAAGCAGGGTGACGCCTGGGCCCTTTCTCTCCGACCTGGCCCCCCACTTCCAGCAAACGCACATCCATCACTTGTCCCTTTAAAGAGGGACACACACACTCAAAAAAGGGATGTCCTTTAAATCACGGCCAACCATGAAAAGGCAGGAGTCAATGTGAACGCTCCTCTGGTGGTTCTCGGCATGCCACACACACACACACACACACACACACACCCTTCCCTGGCTCCCCTCAAGCACATAAAAACCCTCCCCGTGGCTGAGAAGAGACCGTGCGTTCCTGTCCCTCAGCCAGAGACGGACGGACATGCCAGAGGTGCCACAGCATTCCAATGGCAACAAAGAGGAAAAGTTTTTTTTTTATTTTATGGAGGACAGGCACACCCCTCTTTTCACCCAAATAGATCATAAAGGCCATGCACAGCGCAGACAGAAAAAAAATCTGTTCCAGAAAAGGGACACTAATTACGTTCCAGCGTCATTGTGCAGCCTGCACCAATCCCGGCTGTCACAGTAATTAGCAGGAAAATGGGACGATCCTATTTTTTGACATGTGGGACAAGTTTTTTTTTATTCTGTATTCTGAATACTGCTGCAGACATTTCAGACAATTCACAAATAAAATATGATTAGCCATATGATTGGAAATCTCTTACTGATATATATATATATATATATATATATATATATATATATACACACACACACACACACACACACACACACACACACACACACACACACACACACACACACCCAATGTTTCAGTTTGTTGTGGCACTAGTTTACTTTTATTCCCTGACACGAGTTTAGCTCAATGTTGGGGGTGGAGATGAATCGGAATTCGGCATTCAGAAAATCACAAAGAACACGGCACGAGCTGAAAAGGGTTTTCAGACGGAAAACGTGCCCAGCGGCCATCTAACAATAACGAGCAATTCACATCCCTTGTGCAATAAATTAAACGTGATTAATCATAATCAGTTCTTAAGACCAAGTGCTCGGTCATCCTGTCATAAACAGTAAATCCAGAAACCTGTTTCTACATATTATCCCCTATGATGATGTAGAGTGACAGTGGTCAACTTAATGGGACAATGTAGGAAAAAAATGGGTTCATTATTAGTGCCTTTTCTTATTTCGAACCGGCAACCTTCCGATTACGGGTCCTCTTCCTCACCCGCTAGGCCACCACTGCCCCAAGTGCCTTATGTCAAATACCTCGTGCAGCCTGTTTGGTATTCTGTCAGCGAACAGACGTGTGACAACCATTCTCACCTCTCAGCCTGATCGCCGAGTGACCCGATGAAGATGGCGAAGGCGTTGACCTGCGGGTTGCTGGTGAGGGTGCGGGCGAAGAGGTCGGGGCTGATGCCGTAGCGCTCCAGGTTGGCGTCGCTGAGGACGATGACGAAGTGCTCATCCGCCTCCTCCCGAGCCAGCTGTTTGATGGCGTGCTCCGTGCCCTCCAGCGTGTAGTCGCCGCTCATGCAGAATTGGGAGTGGGCATGCATGGTCTGGCCAAGAATGGAGGACGGGCATCAATAAACCGATCACATGTCTCATTCAGCCTGAGCTCACTGGGACGTTCGGCAGAGAGAAATCCACTCATTTTACCACAGATTTCTCCTGGGAACACTACAGTAATAATATCGAATAATAAATATGTTAACTGGAATAAAAAATAACGACTTGAATATGACTACAAGCGGAAAGGACCAACAGATGCATTAAAACGTATGCAGAGGGGAAAGAACTGGACAAATGACCGACCTTTAAAACCTTCAGCCTCTGTTTGTTGTTCTTGGGGACTTTATCACTCCGGACCAGTTCGATATCGAAGCCGTCCCCCGAGTGGCCCACAATGTCGTACTGTCACAGGGGTAGATTGAACATGACAGCCATCACATTCACATTTATGCCTTGGAGTTGGCTGGAGTCGAAATGTCAACATTAGGGTTGTGTGTTCAGTTATTTTGGGGTCGCAGCGAATTCACACAATTCACTTATTCACGGCCTGCACGCTGACTACTTTACATTGTACCAAAGTGCCATATCTTCAGTGTCGTCACAAGGAACGATATAATATTTTATTATTTATTATAAAATGTGAGGGGTGTACTCACTTTTGTGAGACGCCATAGCTGTGTTGAAACGAGTAATATACTGCGTAGCGATGTTTGCATCTATTTTTACACAGAATGTATGTTTCCAAGAACACAGCCATATGACATGGCTGCCATTACAGTGTTACGTAACGGACAGGACAGGTTATTCTTGACACTTTAAGGCACAAGGACACCCTCACACACACTCATATTCTGAATCACGCACAACGCAAACAGTCCCGGCCTGAGCGTCCGGTGAGGCAGGTTGGCCCTGTGGAGGTGGGTGGCGTGTCGGGCCCTGGCAAAGTGTTATCTGTCACATGGCACCTGCGTCACAGGAGACTGTCCCTGTAACTACTAATTGTAAGTCGCTCTGGATAAGGGCGTCTGATAAGTGCTGTAAATGTAAATGTAAATGTAAATGTAAATGTCCCCAACTGTGTGCTCCATAATTCACTCGGCGTATATTTTCAGCTCGTTGTCCGAGTGAGATCTTCACCTCTTCGCGCGCCTCGCTCAATTCCTAAATGCAGCAATCTGCGTCACGCTCACGTTGTCACCTTCCACGTCATCGGCAGGAACAGAAGCAGATGAAAGCGGCGGGAACTACAGAGGAAGGCTTGAAGAACACCGATGGCCCTGATAAGCAGGAGCTTTGTGAAATCCCGCCACGCCTCTTTCATGTCTGTCACTTGAACTGCGGCCTGTGAAAAAAACTGTCAGGACAAACACTGCGCCTTTTGTTGGGGACACGCCCCTCCGGGGCCAGATTTCACAAGACGGGGCTCTGGGATTCGGGGTTGCCGATGCTGACTGTCCGCTGCTATGGCAACGCCCACAGCATAGTGAGTCATGGTCTGGGGATACCCTTGCTCAGGGGTTGAAAATGCTGGGGTGTCTGGACGGAATCTCCACTTCAGCTTTTAGCAGCTGATTCGGCAGTGTGTTGCCATAGTGATGCAGTTCCATAAACAGACATCAGGGAAGTGAAACTGTAAAGGAAACTGTTACATCGTCAAGTTTGTTCCGTTTCGGCTGGCTGTTAAAGTAAATCTCCGAGGCCAGGATGAGCACAGACCGGGGTGTGTGTTTGGGTGTGCTTTACTCACTTTGAACTTGTGCTCGTAGCTCTCCAGGGCTTCCATCACCATGCACACGGCCTCCATGGAGCGCTCCAGACGGCCGTCCACGCCGTTGAAGCGGTACATGCTGCCCGAGACGTCCGCCAGCAGACGCAGGCGCTTGGGCTTCTGCTGAGGGGTGCCGAGCTGCATCATAACACACACACACACACTCATTTATACATTTATATATACTCCACACACACACTCCTTCAGGGTTTAATGTTAATGTGTGTGTAACTTTATTTCACCTTGTACTTTGCGTATCTGGTGTGCTGTGGGTGAGCGAGTCTCCTGTGCTTAACCATGTAAAATATGGCACTATGTCTTAATAGGCTTCGAGATGCCTTAAAGAAGACATTTTTGACCAAAAAAATGACATTAACTGAAGAGAAGTAATGCAGTTGAGTCAAGATTTTGCACAGCCTGAACTCGGGGTGAAGTCTCACTTTCTTTAAGTACCTGTCGAGCCATTCAAGCAAGTACTGCTTCATGTGTAATGAATACCGTCCTTAAACCCACGACTTCACAAAAGCCTTTCTTTTCCTGACCTGCAGTCACCCCAGGGCTTACACACACCCCGGACACGTAGCCGGAGGCACGGCCCATACTTCAACACGCAGAGCGAAGAGCTTTTCATTTAGCCTGAGGGACTTAAGAGTAACGTGCAAAAAGCGTCTCGGAATGGTTCCAGTCGGAGTTGTAATGGAGTAAAGAGACCTGAACTTTGCCTACGCCTAAACTGGCAAACTGTGGCGGGAGCTGTTAAAACTTGCAATCGAGTACAATTTTTCACTCCAAATTTCACCTCCATTAAACACGAGGGGGCGGACACGTTAACAAAAGGGGTCGTCTCTGAGAGGCCGCATAATAAAGGTGGGAGCCACAGCTTAAAGAGCTTATTTAAAAAAAAAAGCATGAATCACTCAGCTCAAATATGTTGATAGCCGTTCACTCGATCCACTTGGAACCAGGAAGGGGAGAGGGCAGTCGAGGAGCACAAAAGGCCAGATTTATATCAGGATTAAACTGATACGATGTGTATTTGATTCATGTTTTATATATTTATGTGATTTTCACACACACACACACACACACACACACACACACACACACACACACACACACACAGACACACATCAAATACGCATCTTATCAGTTTAATCCTGATATATAAAAAAGAAATTTGATTTCGGCAGTAGGTTAGTGTGGGATGGACGTGTTTGTGTTCACGCCCTCCTTTTGCATGATGGCTACTTCCTCCTCTCCTCCCGGGAATTGAGTAGTAGTCTAGTGGGTAACATGCTCGCCTATGAACCAGAAGACCCAGGTTCAAATCCCACTTACTACCCTCGTGTTTAATGGAGGTGAAATTTGCAAGTTTTAACATTGTGTCCCTGAGCAAGACACTTAACCCTAAGTTGCTCCAGGGGGGGACTGTCCCTGTAAATACTGATTGTAAGTCGCTCTGGTTTAGGGCGTCTGATAAATGCTGTAAATGTAACTGTAAACGTACCTCCGGCTCCAGCTCCCCTCGGCGCTTGTAGATGGCCCTCTCCCCTGTCAGGCCATCGATGATCTTGGCATCGTCCAGCTCCCCCCGGGACTGGTTCTTCAGCCACTGCCTCTCTTTCCCTTTGGCCTGTACAAGGGAGGACATATGATGTGCATCAAAAAATAGTCAATTTGAATTTTTTATTTTGGCTTGGCAACTTGTAATACCTGGTCTCCTGGTATAAATAATAAATCTGGTCTCCATGGCTACCTCACAGATGAAAGCAAAAAAAACAACAACAACAACAACAACAACAAAAAAACCTGACTGAAATGTATTAATGCGTTTTATAACTATACAACAAATTTAACAAATTTTATGTAGCACTGGTGGCCTAGCAGTCAAGGAAGCGGCCCTGGAAGCGGCCTCGTAATCAGAAGGTTGCCGGTTCGAATCCCGATCCACCAAGGTGCCACTGAGCAAAGCACCATCCCCACACACTGCTCCCCTGGCGCCTGTCATGGCTGCCCACTGCTCACTAAGGGTGATGGGTTAAATGCAGAGGACAAATTTCACTGTGTGCACCATGTGCTGTGCTGCTGTGTATCACAAGTGACAATCACTTCACTTATAGTTTGTTTCTACAATGCCAAACGTTCCCGGTCAAAACACCTGGCAGACCGATAGCATCAAACATGTTCTACTTCCTCGTGCGAAGGTGATAATGTTGAATTAAAAAGCATCATGGGATTCAGAGCGCAGCTTGTCTGTGAAGGACTATAGTACACTCAGTTGATGGAAATTCAGTTATTGCTACTGTTGATAAGTTATGTCCCCGTCAAATAAATGACGAATGTCTGCGGTGTTACATTCAGGGCTAATTTTTATAAAAAAAGACCTGCTGCTGACACAACCTCTGCTCATGACAGCCTTGAGGATAGTAATGCTGAATGAAAGAGGTGGTAAAAGCCTCCCGACCTCCTCTACACCAGTTTCCGTCAGGCCCCAGTGGAGCTCAACCACACTGTACAGACTGAGAACGAGACAGTGGCGGTTAAGAGGCGGATGCACCTGCATACAGCTGGGTGTGGCTTGGGTGAGATGGTTTGTGACAATAACACATCACTATATGCCACTCACTCACTCACTGCTTAGTCCTGGTAAAAAACCGGGGCACCTGGCATAGCGCAAACACAGCATTCACAGCTAAGGACAATTCAGAGTCGCCCATTCACCTAGTGTACATGCCCTTTGATGGCATGACTAAACTGGAGAACCCAGAGAAAACCCATGCCAACTTGGGGAGAGCATTCAATCAAGGTACGACCATGTTTTGTAAGAATCTCTGTTAAACTAGGGGTGTGGCAGAAGGATCAAACAATACAAACACAATACAATAACACAATGATAAATGCTGAATCAAAACATACAATACCCTTGGATAAGATTTTCTGTTATTTCAGTGCGATTAGAATTACTCAAAAAAAACGTAAGTGATTGGTTGTTGGTGTATAATGTGTAGTGTAGATGAATGGATGTGTAAATGTGTAGTTTCCTCAAAATAACCAGCCACAGCATTTTTTACCCCATAACTTCACAGATGTGTCAAATAAACACTCAACTAGATAATATACCTTGATCAATAGCCAATAGTTTGAGGATTAGATTAATAATGGCCTATGTGGGGCAGTGGTGGCCTAGCAGTTAAGGAAGCCGCCTCGTAATCAGAAGGTTGCCGGTTCGAATCCTGAGTTGCCAAGGTTCCACTGAGGTGCCACTGAGCAAAGCACCGTCCCCACACACTGCTCCCCGGGCGCCTGTCATGGCTGCCCACTGCTCACCAAGGGTGATGGGTTAAAAGCAGAGGACACATTTTGTTGTGTGCACCATGTGCTGTGCTGTGTATCACAATCACAATCCCTTCACTTTCACTAAATAAAACAAGAGGGCACTTTTCATTTCATTCACATTAAACAGACACACCCAAAACGCCACAGAGAATCATATTAAAAATGTATTTTTGACTGCCACAAGGCCCCTCATCTCAATTTTGGAGCAAATTTATAAATACATTATATACAAAATTATTACATGGGTTCTAGTCATATTATGACATTCTGCAGACAAGGTCATAATTCTAATCAGAGAGACAAAAGTTAACCACTTTACACCAACTGATTTGGACACAAGTCTGTCACAAAATCTTTGTACTTTCCCATGACGATGGACAGAAGGAACACACAGTACTGATAAAGACGAGAAGAACTACAGACAACGAGTCCATGTTTCATAGGTCTATATCTTCCTTTTACTGTGACACCATGTACCGTGTGTGTGTGTGTGTGTGTTTCCTTGACTTGCCTGAGGACCAACCACGAAAAACACAAGTAAAAAACTTTATTTCTGCCATGATGTCATGACACCATGTGACCGGCCTCATCTTCACTCCAACTGTACTCCTGTCTCCAGTGTTACCCTCAGGCTGTACGTACTGAAGGATAAAGTGCGTACATGCCAGGACCCGTGTGTGTGTGTGTGTACGGTGTACAGCCCACCTTGCAGAGAGATTACAGGCCGGCAGCGTGTAACTCCACGTGTCATTTTCCTTTAATAAACATTCCTTTCAGCGTCAACCCCGTTGTTTGTTGTGCTTCTCTTCTCTTGCCGTCTTAAAAGATAATGACACTCGTGTGTGTGTGTGTGCATGAAGTCATTTATTTTTCCACTGGTGCCAAGAAAGCAAACCTCACACACCCTCACATACCGACATCTTTCACAAACAAGGCAGAGAGGACGCCTGGCTGGGTTGGAGAAGGCTGAAGCGAACGAGAGTCCGAGAGTGCCAACCTGCTCCCGGACCACACACGTGGCCGCCCGCCAACCTGCCACTCTGTCACAGTTTCCTGTGGGGTCATTGTAGGCGCATGCGTCCGTTTGCTTATGTGCTCGAGTGTGTGTTTGCACATAAACACTCTCCGCAGGCTCACTACGATGTTGTGCCAGAGAGGAACCTGACCCAGAGCAGCTCAGTGGGGAGACCCCACAGAGACAAGTGGGCGGTCAGCTGACCACACACACACTGTGAATTGTGAGGACTCAAATTAATATTTGTGTAACAATTACAGCCTGACCAGGTTTAATCGTACATAAATGTTGTAAATAAGCATTTCGCCTTGTGGGGACCAGAAAATAATACCACATCCACAATTTTCTTGTCATTATGGGGACTGCTTAAGGATTTCAAGTAGCTACATATTTTTAGGACCACTGGCTCAGTTCTGGACGTCAAAGACCACCACATATCATCTGATGCACGTGACCGTGACTGTCCGCACATCCACTCACGTGCAAGAACACCCAGCAGCCGCTCAGGATGTTCAGAAACAACGCGTGCCTGCAGCCCCCGGCTCTATCAGTCTCCACATCAGGGGTCACTCCAAACAAGAACAATAGCAGAAATCATTGTGCGTCAAGAGGCAAATGTTTCATTGTTTTGTAACTTAACCCCGAAACAGGAAAGATCACGCAGCTGTGAAAACTCCCTGTGTGTGTGTGGGTGTGGGTGTGTGTTGAGGAAAAAGTCTAGAGGGCAGTGTGGCACCCCTGCTGCGTTACCTGGAGGCTGTCCAGTATGACCCGCAGGGACTGGACCTGGCGTCGGACGGCTCCGGAGAAGCGTTCGTACGTGGCGGCGTCATACTCACTCATCTCGATCTCCTTCAGTCTGACAAACACGGGAAAAAAGAAGTTCATTTACACAAACAGACTCAAAACTGGGGGTGCCCAAAGGTTAAAGGCATAAAATGAATCCCGAATGATGAAAGAGTGAAGGAAAAGCAGCAAATTGTGCAGAATTACACCCTTGGTGTGCACGTGTATTAAACCCCAGACAAGTGCACAAGTACACAGACCTTTCACCCGTACGCACTGTGAGCGGAGATAAAACACATGAAGAAAGGACAATAATGATGAACAATGGGGACCGCAATGGCACAGCAGGTTCTGGCTTTGTGTGTGTGGAGCTCTGCACACGCCGGCGCAGGTTTCCTCTGGGTTTGATGCTTTCATGTGTACCAGTGACTCCACATCATCACGTTCGAGATGCCCCCCCTTCTCTGTAACCACAGCTAAGCGCCTTTTTCGCCATGGAGGAGGGGTTACTTGGCCTCAGCTGCGCCTTGCCGCCATGTCTTTCGACAGTCACACTCTACTCAGCTCCGTGGACCAACTCACAAAGGACACGGTGTCAACACAGAATATCAGGGGTCTTCGTAACCCCGCGGCAGGGGTGCAGGAATGACCGTCGGCTACACGGGGGCGCCGCCAGTGAGCTGCGCGTTCCCTGCTGCGGCCGGAAAGCGGCGTCTACGCCTCAGCCGCAGGTGAGTCCCAGCATGCAGGTGACCCTCGCAGCTCAACCCCCGGCTGGTCCCCCCTCCTCACCACCCGCAGGACCCACCGCGGGGCAGCTGGGGCGGCATCTGACGGCCTTTTGAAGTCGCTGGGTTTAAGTGTTTGGGGGGGAGGGAGGCTCAGCCGCTCTGTTCCTTTATCAGATCCCAGATCAGCAACAGTGACAACGTCTTCACGTCTCACCGGCAAGGGAAGAGGAGGGCGACTCCCCATCACAAGGTGCGGCCGACTGACGTGGGGAGGCAGGCGGCAATTAACATCGTACTGATAAGATGCCCTGCCCCTATGTTTACTTGCACTTTTTTTATTGTGAGTGAGTGTGTGTGTGTGCGTGTGTGTGTGTGTGTGTTATAAAGACCTGCTTTCTCTAGGCTGAGGGGGAACCGCAGGGCTTTGGGTTTCGCTGGCGTAGTTTAGAGCCTCACATTCCTTCTGCTGCAGAGGGGACCGGCCGCCGCTATTTTCTCCAGAATTCCAGGCTCTCCACAGACCGGAGAAGCGAGGGAAAGAGGGAGACAGAAGCCAGCATGGCCTGCAGACTGCTGTGTGTGTGTGTGTGTGTGTGTGTCTGTGAAACACTACTGGCCCACAGAACCCAGCGTGTGATTTCTCTCACACAATCCACAACAGATCCCTGCCCTTCCGCTGTAGCTGACAGTCACTTATTTGCCACGGTGACTGTGCCGAGATTGCTGGTTCAACAAGTAAACAAGTGGTGCAAAAGGCAAATCCATTTAAATCTCATCTGGGAGGACGTCCTAACAGGGTAACGGAATGTATTCCGAATACTAAAATGAAGTATTCTGAATTCACTTCATATTTAACTTCAGAATGTTACTTGAAAATGAGCTGCTAATGTTTTTGAGGATTTGCCTGTCACCAGCTGTAATTTTTGTATTCAGGAGGTCCTGTATTTTGGACTAATCAGTTGCTTATTTTGACGGTGACATTTAATTAAGAAATAAAAACCCATGTGGATAAAGGTTTTGCTGCCGGTTTCAAGGGACTGTATCTGCTCAGTTAATAAATTAATATTAATGTTAATGCAAGATAGGCAAAGATTATCTTAAAGTATTCAGTATGCAAGTATTTAGTATTCAGCCATCAACATATTGAAAAAGCAGGTCATGGTCAGCTGTGGTTTAGAAGTCTGTTTAAGGAGAACTTCTTCCGCATGTCAACATGATCAGAAAAAAAGAAAAGAAAAGAAACAGTGACCCAGGAAAAAAAACCTGATGGATTTGATGCAACTGATGGATTATTAATGTTGGGTAACACCACCGTGTCATTTTGATCAGTGATGTTCATGTTCTGTTCAGTTGATAGGAAAACAGTTCAAACTTGTTGCCGTGGAGATAAAATGAAACAGGAAAACAATGATAAGTTCTTCTTGTGCAACAGGCGACCTTCCTGTGACGGTTCAGCTGCAGACTCACGCTGTCTGTAAGGATCTCTCCACGACTTAACCTGGGGGAGGTGGTCGGCCCATCACGCTTGACTAGATGCATGCTTCCATCTGATGTAAAAAATAAGTATAAAAAACGTCCGTATGTTTATGGATGAAGTTGAAGTGATCGGACAGTGAATCACTGAGTGAATAATAGCAGAGCATCTTTAATTAGAGCAGGTCTTCTGAGGTCTTCGTACCAACCTAAAATTGTTACAAGGAAGTGATCTGGAGACAAGGTCATGGATACCCGAGGCATTTGAGAGATTGGAGGCAAGATTGTTCTGACTGACGTACACCTAGACCTATTAGACTGCTGTATAGTCTCTTTTGCTGAAGGCCAAACAAGCCAGGAAATGTTCTTATAGGTCATTGTGGAATAACCAAAACCAGCAATGTCCTTTAGGTACATGAGGTACCTCCTTAGAAGTAAGGTGATCAAACCTGGACAAAGTTTCCAAGGTTCTACAAGGTCAGAGCTGGGGGCAGTTTTTGTGAAATTGAAAGAGAAGTGATTGTCATTGTTAAACACTGCAGCACAGCATATGGTGACACAATGAAACGTGTCCTCTGCATTTAACCCATCACCCTTGGGAGCAGTGTATGGGGATGGTGCTTTGCTCAGTGGCACCATGGGAGTTCGGCATTTAGAGCTGCAACCTTCCGATTACAGGGCCGCTTCCTAATCCATAAGGCCACCACTGCCCCATCTCTAGGTGTGCACACGTATGTTTGTGTCATTTTACCCATGCATGTGACTATCATGTGCCAGATGGAGGTGGCACTCTGTTGCAGCAGCAGGTGGAGGCGGGTGCTGACGGCAGTAGCCTCACTGAGATCAATGTTCAGCATTAGAGCAAAACATAGGGAACAGGAAGTCCAGAGGGGAGAACAGAGAGGGCCTTCATATCTGCAGCTGGAGGAGCAGGACCTTGCTCTCTCTCACACACACACACACACACACACACACATACACACAGTCTCTCCATGGCTTGTGAATTGCAGCATTCATTGCACCCACTGCCATTGCATATTTGGGATTGCTATATGTGGTGTGAGGGGTGAAGCTGGAGGTCAGAACTTCTCCTCCCTTCCCTTCCTTTCCCGATGTACCTGGCAGGACAACACACTTTCTAACAACTCACAATTCACCTGCCTGTCCGACTGACTTGGAATGTTCCTTTATAATGTGTGCAGGAGGTAAGAACTGAAGAGCAGGAATGCATGTTTTGGGGGAAGTTGTGTCAGGTGGGGTATCAGGAGATGGTACCTCTGTTTGAAGGCCTTCTCGCCCATCTCCCTCGCAGCTCTCTTCACATCTTCAGGCACTGAGTCCTTCTCCGCCTGGGAGATCTGGTACACCGTGTGCCCCGCATCCAGACGGTAGGGGCCTCCTTTACCGCCCAGCCCTGCAGTGTCCCTGCCCCCTACAGGCCAAAACAGGCAACTAGAGTCACATCATCCACAACTGGCTGGATCCTCACAGACAAACAAATAAATATTCTTTATCTTTAAATGATTTTTCCACAATAACATTTTTTGCAAACATCAGTTTCCTGACACCTGCATGAAGTAACACCTACCTGTTCCTCCTGCCCACTGGTTCCCCCCAACATGAGGTGCATTGTTGGGGTCAACCTTGCCGTGTTTTGGGGAGCTTACATCCTGACCACTGTCCCTTTGAACGGTGATCTGATAAAAGGAAGAATTTTTTTAATGTAAATTTGTGGAGTGATTTGGACCCTTCACTGAGTAGAATAATGCTCTAGACTGTATATAGCTATAACTGTAGATAGATGTATATAATTGTAATCTAAGTAAAAATGTAGTAATAATTGGAGGAATAACAGGAAGCACTAACATCATTTGACAGGAATGGGTCTCACTTGCTTAAAGTTTCAGAAATGTTCTGAAATGTATAGTCAGCAAGAGTTGATGGACCACTGGGTGCTGAGTCATGCTGAAAAACAGTTGGGCAAATTTCACACTATCTTGTAGGTGCCCCACCCTTCAGTGGGGGAGCAGCAGCTTTTATGATTTATCTGGTGCATGAAGACAGGCAGACTTGAGTGTTGACGTGTTGAGTCTGGAGAAAATTATTAGACACGTATTCTTGGTTAAGGTGGTCAGTGTGTGAAGATTAACCAGGTATTCACATAACCCTGCCTGGGTTTAAACGTTCCTTTAGCGACAAATTAATCAAATGTATCATTAATATATTAGAACTGTATCTACTCAAACATTCTTGTAAATACCATTACTTTTACTGAAATGTTAGGCTGTGTTGTTCTATGTAACAAATAGCACCTGTACATATTGGTAAGGAAAATGCACATAACACAGTCTGACCTCCAACTAAATTTAACCCTCAACACACACTTTCACCATCCATCATTTGGTAGAGTTTTTACATTCAGGAAAAGGGGTCATGCTGCTGTAAACGGGGGTCTCCTGAAACATAATCCATCAGATGCCCTAACAAATATTTGCAGAGCCACTGCCAAGATACAAATCTACAGATGCAAATACCTCACTCACAAATCCCCCCCACCTTCCTCCCCTGTGGTACAATAGTAAACCAATTACAAGCAGTTAAGTCATTTTACGGCCTTTAAGTGTCGTAATGATCCCTTATGAAGTGATAAAAACAAAGTCGTCAAAAAACACTGAACAAAAATTGACTATGACATAATGGACTGAAAATACAGTGGTACAAATAAAAATTTGGCAGCGACTGGTAGTGCAAGTTGTCCCACTTTAAAACACGAGAGAGGTCTGTAATTTTCATCATAGGTACACTTCAACTGTGAGAGACTAAATGTAAAACAATGTATTTGTATAATGGTGCAGAAAATTCCACCTGAATCCTGTGTATGTAACCAGCAATGACAGAGGTCAAACGTTTCCTGTAGGTCCTCACCAGGTTTGCACACACTATAGCTTGTGTTTGGGCCCATTCTTCCATGCAGATCTTCTCAAGAGTTGTGATGTTTTGGGACTGTCGTTTGACACAGATTCTCTACTGGACTGAGGTATGGAGACTGGCTAAAGCCACTCTAGATCCTTGTAGCCATTCCTTTGCCCCATTCATCCTTTCCTTAATTTATAAAAACAGCCCTAAAGCATAATTGTTTACCTCCATGCTACACAGTGGGTATGGTGTTTATTTTGTCCTCATCTGACCACATGACATTCTCCCAACCCTCCTCTGGATCATCCAGATGAACTGTAGACGGGCCTGGACATGTGCTGCCTTAAGCAGGGGGACGTTTGAGCGCTGCAGGATTTTAATCCATGATGACGTGGTGTGTTACTAATAGTAACTTTGTTACTGTGGCCTCAGGTCTCTTTAGGTCATTGACCAATTTCCCCCCCGTGTAGTTCTGGGCTGTCTCCTCACCGTTCTCAAGATCATTTGTCCCCCATGAGGTGAGATCTCAGGTAGAGGGAGATGGTCAATGAACCTATTTTCTAATAATTGCTCCAACAGTTGATCTCTTTTCACCAAGCTGCTTTCCTATTGTAGACTGTACACCTGTACAAGACTGGGACAAGTCAGTCTTGTCCCTGGTGTCCTTGGACAGCTCTCTGGTCTTGGACGTGGTGCAGGCTGGAGTGTGACTGTTTGAAGGTGTGGACAGGTGTCTTTTATACAGATAACGAGTTCAAACAGGCGCCATTAATACAGGTAAAGAGTTAAAGATAGAAGCCCTTCTTAAAGAAGAAGTTGAATTCTTGTTAGTTTGTAGGTGCTAAATACTTATTTTCTGCACCATTATACAAATAAATTCTTTAAATGTGATTACAATGTGATTTTTTTACATTCTGTTTCTCACAGTTGAAGTGAACCTATGATGAAAATCACAGACCTCTCTCATCTTTTAAGTGGGACAACTTGCACAATCGTGGCTGCCAAATACAAATTTTTTGCCTCACTGTAGGAGGGCTCGAGGGGACGCGGGAATCAGAGTGTCTTCATTCAGGGGAAGATTTGGCAGGAAATATTATCAGAGCCACAGAAACGTCCAGTCCAAGAAGAGCTGCAGGTCTGGGTGGTCAGCAGCTCAGGCCGGCCAGAGCTGCTGCGCATTAGGACTGTGATGAAGGGGCTGACGTGTCTGCCGAGGAGCTGGATCCGGCAATGGAACATCAGCAACAGTGACCGCAGGGAACGTGGTGAAAAATGCACAATAAACGCCTAATGTTACACAGTGTGGTAATAATGCGACAAGGCGGGTGAAATGCCCCCCAAGGGCCTCAAAATCTTTTGCGAAGTAGGCCAGACAACAGCTGGGCCAGGAGACGGGAGAAGAAGAGAGCGGAGGGGCTGCAGTCCCTCATGCCCTGGCTGGAATGCGCAGAATGAGTTTCATTTCACCTGACTGGAAATCTCCCATCTAGCCCTGCTGAGACGGCGGCGGCTGTCAGCTGCGGACCCCCCACTGAACCCCACACACCCCATCCAGAGGGAAGCAATTTCACCCACAGACAGCAAGACGCGCCTTCGTAATGATACCTCTCAGCACAGTCACTACCTAGTGCACGATTTATTGCCAAACCGAAAGTGGCCATTATAAAAATGACCGATTAGTCGCTTTAATCCATTAATCGATTAGTTGATCATGCAAGTCAGCAGTGCAAGGGATAACATAAATGACACAGAGCAACTAATGGCTAATTGATTTCTTGCCAGCTATTTTTAAGTATTTTATTGAATTGTTGCATTTAACCCAGCCACTGGCCACAGCCAATGTCCCACATCAAGAGGTCCCTCGTTTATCTTGATAAGCATAAAATCACCAGCAGGGTCAGTGCATGCTGTCCATGCTAGGTTCATATTACATAGTGAACTTTGGGGTTAACTTTCTTCTGTCGGTCGTAAAGCCGGCGACATTTCCAGGAAGAGAGTTCAGATGGTGCGTGGAAGTAACCCAGTGCATTGTGGGGCAGTACTTTATGTACTTTAACACACGTCCAGGAAGACTGGGAAATGGGACAGAATAAATATCTCACGTCTGGGGTAAATCTGTCACGTTGTTAAGAGGCAAATTGAAAGCGACTGCACCCGCAACTGGAGTGTAAACTGCACGTATTTACTCAGCTGCTAGAGAGCAAGTCTGCAACAAAAAGATGTTTTAAAATGAAGTACTAAAGAATGTACGGAGTAAGCTGATGCTGAGGACAGCAGGACACAGGTGACGACTCCGGTGTCATAAGGAGTCGCGTGTGTCAGGAGATGACCCCCGGTCTCTAGTTACAGCCCCCCCCCCAACATGCATTCTCCACATACCTCCCACTACCGAGAGGAGACGATCCCACCCGATCAGAGCAACGCATCTGCAGACGGCGGCTGGAATGCCCCGGCAGAGCAGAGAGGACTCGTCCCTCCGCTCAGTGCTGGCCACCCTGGCCAGATAATAATCCGGTAATCCCTGACTTCCATCCAAAAAAGCTAATGTCCTACACCCTCGCCAGATCTAATGATCCTGCGGACATTCCATGCACTATGATGCCTTGGAGGCTGGATGATAAAGTTTGGTCGTTTCCTCATTTTTGCTACTATTTTAGTCTTGTCTTTATGTGAGCCTGGATTTACACAACTGAATTTATGGTGACAATTTTAAGATATTATCAAGTTATTGGCCATTTCATGGAGCATATATATGAAAAATACCAATGTCGTGGCTTTTGACATTTTGGTTACTTAATAATTCTGGACTGATATTTTCATATATATAAATACCACATAATTAATGATTATGAGGGGCTGTAGATGGGCCTGTTTCTCGCAGTGCTTGATGAGAACATGCAAGGTCACATGAATGTAATGTGGTTTGAACTTTGATTCAACTTCCATTTTTACCACACAGCACCACCAAATCGAAAATAACACACAGTGACAGTGTGGTCACAAGGACTCCACGTTCTCCACAAATGACTTCCCCAAAAAAGGAAGTGTGCAGAGTTAGTTGACCGTGTGAGTAAGAGTCTTTAGCAGAAATCTGTTGTGTTGAAACAAAGACTAAAAATAATGATGTCATCACACGTTGAGAATTGCTCCTGTATTCCCCCCGCGCGCCTCTTCACTGCCACAATGACTCGGCCTGTCTGTCTGTCTGTCTGTCTGTAATCCCTGTGACCGAATCAGTCCGGCGGGTCACTTCCTATCTGACGCGGGGCTCAGGTTTCACCTGGCAGAACCTGACCGCACCACAGGGCCAGCGGGGAGCGGGAGGTGGACACGTACGGTTACGGGAACGCTCACTCACAGGATTAACTGTGGATCAGCGCTGAGCCGGTGTAAATCTTCTGGTCAAACAGGAACGCGTAGACGTTGTGTCACGGTGTTTTAGCCTCAGGACAGAACCGCTGAACTGGCATAATTATTCCTCTGCTCCTTTATTACATTGTTTGCTGTGCTGGAATGGAACAGAAAGTTGTGATGTAATGATAAAGAGGAACGACCGGTGCCACAGCAACGGTCCTTTAACTAGTGCCAGGCAGGAGGGGTTTCCAGTGACACACGGAAAGAGGGATGACAGCTCATGATGACCCATAATGGAGCCATTGAGAGATGGGGGTCCCACACTGTGACCCGCTGGTGTCTGTCTGGGCCTCAGGGGCGTCATCATGTCGTCCCCCTCCCATTCCAGTGTCCAGAGGGCCTGATTCCCATCGTTGGCATTTAAACAGCGACAGACCGGGGCATCAAGCCTCAACAGGTTATTCTTTATTCCAAAAGAATGAGGGTTTTAATGTGGTTTTAATAAAATGGATTTACAGTAGTTTAGTATTCATTTAGTAGTATAGTATTATAATTCAACCAGAAATAGCTTTATTTATTTACAGACTGCAGGTTAATTAAAATCTTCTGAAAAATAATATTGTTAATAATTATAAAAATATATATATATAGTATAATAATATTGTTAATAATTATAAAAATATATATATATAAAAATATATATAAATAGTTGTTGTTTATTTTTCTAGTATTTATTGTATGTCATTATAAATGGATGAAAAGGTTTTTTAAATAAAGATTGAAAGATGTCTGTGAGGTTCTGCAGAGAATGGGGAGGACTTAAGTGCCTTGGAGAGACATAAACAGACAGAGACACTGGGCATGCAGGCCAGCGAAAGGCCCAAAGGCCTCTGGTCGTCCTCCCTTTTGCTGGAATGTGTTGTTTGGGTGGGGGTGGACCCACTCAGACATCAATCAGACAGGTGAGGTACAGATTACGCCCCGAAGACAATTAACACACAACCGCCACCCCCCACCCACCCATTCAGATCACAGGCACACTGCGCTAATGACTGTCCAAACCCACTTTACTCAGGGGTGCCAAATAATAACTAAACACTTTTCCTATTCGATGACAGTAATGGAAGACCTTCTCAAAATTAAGAACGAAATTTGAGATTGCACATGAATCACACGCTGCAGACAATTTTCTACAGAGTGACATCAAATTAAGCCATACTGAAGGGACCCTCAACTGTGAATAAAGGAACCACGAGAGGACTGAATTCTCTCTGCGTGGCTCAGGGATGTCCTGAGTTTTACTGTTACGGTATGAATATATGTATTACTTCACGTCACTATTGTAAAAATGTCATGGAAAACAATTCCTGTCTGAAAAGTGAAATGTGTGTTGTGTAGGTGTGTGATGAGTGTGTGAGAGATGTGCTGGATATCCTAAAGCCCTCACCACAACATATAAAACACACAGGGACTTTAAAGGCCTTTGTGAATATGTCCACTCTGGATATCCGGGCAAATATTTGATGTAAAAATGAAAGGTCTGTGTGTGTGCTATTCAAACGGGACCTCCTGCTCTGTGGAATCTAGGCCGCCTGCCCTGGGTCTGGTGTGTACCTATGGCTCTTAACACAACCTGCCCATGGCCACGAACAAAACACGAGCAGAGTTTCACGCCTCGACCTGGCGACTCCCATGCACACACAACATCCTGGACTCGCCTGCGCACGTCTCCAGAAAATAGTTTGAAGAGTGGTGCAAGCTGCCTGGCAATCAATCATATTAAAGTGTAGGGTGGTAGTGGCCTAGTGGGTAACACACTCGCCTATGAACCAGAAGACCCGGGTTCAAATCCCACTTACTACCATTGTGTCCCTGAGCAAGACACTTAACCCTGAGTGTCTCCAGGGGGGGACTGTCCCTGTAACAACTGATTGTAAGTCGCTCTGGATAAGGGCGTCTGATAAATGCTTTAAATCAAAAATGTAAGTCTGAGTACAGGCTGGCTTTAGCACATCCACACTATGTGTATATTTGAAAATTAAAATCTTTTGATTTGGAAACAATGATAACAATATATTTTTATATAAGATAAAATATAAACAGCACACAGGCAAAATTAGTTACATTAAACTTGATTTGTTGACTTGATGAAGTGCCCCACCATATGGTTGTTGACAGTACTACATTAAGAACTTCAGAGGTTCTATTTAATATGCAAGGGAGAATATATACATTTGCAATTTCATAGCCAATACTTCCTCAGGAACCATTATGAAGGTGAATGAATACAGGAAATACAATCACACTATACAAAGGTGGTATTTCTATTCCAATATGAACTGATTATCTTTCACAACTGCAACTAAAATGGGCTGAAATAGACAATAAGTGATAAAAAACCTACTTCCAGGATTTAAAAATGTATTTTTTATTATATATATATTTTGAAAATATCTATTTTTAAATTTGCAGAGATCCAAGTGTACACCAGACTATGTCTCAGCGTATTACAAAAAATAGTGAATTCAACACTTGTGCGTGAACTAGTTTTACCTGCACTGGACGGCCATCCTCAGAGCCGATCATGTTCCTCCACTCCAGCAGCGAACGCTGTAAGCTGTCTAGTCCAGTCTCCCACAGGCGCACATAGCCGCCCATGTCCACAGTCACCACCCCTCCACTGCCCATGGGGGCGAGCAGCACATCTGTGTCAGACACCTTAGAGATCCATGCAGTGTAAGGGGAAATAGAGGATGACCTGCAAACATACGGGAGATCAAGTAAATCTGCGGCCATCCAAAATTTACTACGTTGGCATTTGTTTGTGTTTCGCAACGCTGCCTATATCTGAATAGTTAGGATTGTACAATATGCATTGTGCTGCTATTAATAACACATTTTTTACCTTGAGCTAAGCACAGCATTGGGGTTTTCGCTAGTGTAAGGATTTATGTGAATAGATAAAAGCTTTGAAGAAGAGACTACCCTATTTATTTGCCCCATTCACTCCAATCTACCATGAGGATGCATTGTATCAGCTTCCACTAGCAAACAAGTCCCACACTTACCACCTGGTTAAATAACAGTGGCCTGCGTGTTTATTGCACCGCTTTCTGTTTCTGTGTCATTTTGACACAAAATAAGCTACCATGCATGTTAACTTGAATACTCACACATAATCAATAATAATAAATCCCACCATAATCACAGACAACCTAATAGTATCCTGTAGATTTTTACAGGATTAGTATTACTTATTCTTCAGAATTTAATTAAAAAGATAATAATTTGCATTTTTTGCAATTAACAAACACATTGAAGTATAAATTATATCTGAATGTTTACATAAAAAGGAACTTAAAACTGAACATAAGAAATGTTTTACATATACAACTAAACATACGGCAAAAATATATATGAATTTTATTTACATAAAACAATAGAACATTTCAGGCAGAAAAAAAATCTTTACTTTTATTAAGTTTCATTAAGTGTCAGTTCCACAGCTGAACAGAGGGAGGCGCAAGAGACCCATTATTAACATAAGGAAAGAAGGTAAGGTACTGAAGGAAAGGGAACCTTTAAACCAAGCATAAAAATACATTTAGCCATACTAAGCTGGTCATTTACCTTGGGACTGGAATATATTTGACCTTTTTGGAGTTAAGGTCAGACACCTCAAGGTAAGCAGCAGTCATGGGTGGAGTAATTTCTGTGACACGAAATATAACACAGATTAAACAAATATGAACGAGTAAATAAGATCCTGTTCACATAAACCTGAGTCTGTAAGATGCTTTACCTGCCGGGTAGATCTTGGCCAGAGGAACTTCCGATGGTGGAAGTGCTCGCACCACCTGGTTGGCTGCCAGCAGGTTAACGCAGTTCACCCGCTTAGCTGGACCAGTGCGCCGGGTCGCACCAAAGAACATGTCCGGACCCCGACCCTCGGTCAGACGGGCTTCTCTTTTGAATGTGTAGACCTCATTTGGGGACTGTCAGAAGTAAAAGGACGTTATACACAGCAACACTACACCACAAATAGATCCTATCCTAGAAAACACAGACTATGTACTCAACTCGGTATGACAGGTTCATTCGGCAAATGTAGCTGACATTGATAAAGAAAACGTGTCAACATGTAACCAAAAAACCTTTCCTCACTGTAATAATTAAGCAAAGTCTGAACCTGCACAGACTCACCATGAGGTCGGGGAAACCCACGATGACCTTGGCGTAAGAGTCTGGGTCACACAGGACACGGTTGGGTGAGACGATCTTCTGGCCAAGGGCGGTGCTCAGGTTCTCAGGGGGGAGCTGGTCGCTGGAAACGTCCTGTGGGGCGCTGGCCTCCGTCCCTGAGGACAAGAGACAATCCGGGACATGTCCATAAATTTTGAACTCATACATCTGTTTGAAGCCCCAAGAGCTAGTATGACAGCATGGCCAAAAGTTAACAACCGAAGTGAAAGTGAAAGTGAAGTGATTGTGAATTGAACTGTTAAGCCAGAAGTTCTCATACAGTGGAGAATGAGGTGACGTCCTCTACAGATCTTCAAAGTTCTTACTACTTTGGATATTGTAATCCCTTGGCAGTGAGAGAGCCCAACACTGCATGCAGAGCACAACTCCTGTTTCCCCAGATTACACTGAGACACAAAATGTTCACATGGGTGTGTTGTCCATCTCATGATTTAGCGCAGGTCAGGCTGAGCAACAATGCATACCTGAGCTCAGGCCAAAGCCAGCGCTGACAGCGTCCTCACTGATGGAGTGCAGCTGACACACCCCAGAGTCCTCGGCTCCCATGTGCATGGGCTTGGTCAAAAGGAACTTCCTGAACGACAGCACGCCATCACAACTTCATTCAACTTGCCTCCACATAACATGTACAGCATATACAACAAAAAACTACCTGCAAGGACAGTCTATAGAGTTCTCTTCAAAAGTTCAGGATTATTTAAAAATGGTTTACACATTTCAGTAGCATCAAAACATTCACAAATCCTGTCCAATGTTGTAAATGACTATGGTATCTGGAAAAGAATGGAACATGTAGACATTTCCAAAGGAACACTGAGTTCACTAATATAACGTCCATCAACACTGGAGGGCAGTGGTGGGCTGGTGGCTAAAGAAGCAGACTCGTTGAAAATCATCATTGATTATTGGAAAACCTTTTGCAACTATTAGAACTTTGACTATTTCTTATTCATTTTGTAATAATTTCTCCTCCGTCAGGTGAGCGGGGAGTAAAATATGCCTAATTTTTTTACCACCAAGGCAAGATCTTTTTCCATCTTTAACAAACTAAATCAAGTCTACATGTCAAAGATGATCAGATTCACAGCTTCGTCATGCAGATGACCACCCTGATGGACATGGAGGTTACCCCCTGGTGCTCTTCTTGCTGTGGGGGGGGGCAGAGAACATACTTGTCTGTCTTGTTCTCGATGAGCAGCCAGCGGTCCTCAGCCACCAGGAACACGGATTTAAGATTGATGGGAAGGGTGATGGTGTGGACGTGGCCCTCGAGCACATCCAGGACGTCCAGCTGACTCCTGCCAACACGACACGGGCTGGGAGTTACATGGCATTCCTCCAGCATGGGGGCAAAGGTCACTGCACGTAAAACTGCGGGCTTATCTCACCCATCTTCCTTGTAGAATAGAAGCCAGTTCTTCTGGGCAAAGTCACGGCACATTCTGTAAACTGGCTATGGGGGAGCAGTTGAAGAGTCGTAAAAAACACACAACAAAGCTGCAAAGCCCATACAGCACAATCAAAATGTGCAGGAATAACGAAAAATATACAAAATATTTCTATGAAAACATGTTTCGTAAAATGATGTATACAATCTTTCAGTGCAATGCATGAATATTGGATCTAATAAAATTAGTTCTAATAAAATTGGCAGCACAAATAAATGGCGGCTAGTTATTTGTTCGATCCTCAACAGGCATCGCTAGTGCACTTCCTCTTGCTAAATCTGAGCACCATAAAAATTTGCATATGCCACATGCCAAAAATGTGAAAAAATCTACACTGATGAGTAAAATAAACAAATTCATACTTCTCATACTTTTATTATATGTGCTGATGATGAAGGCATAACAACAAGTTATTCAGAAAAGTCTAAAGACTAAAGTTCAAGCCCATTTCAAGAGTAATTTTCATTATTCACTCTCTGGCAGATGGTCTAGACCCTAAATCTAAGACGAGCACTTCGTATTAGGAAAGCGATGTCATCTGTTCACCTGCCGCTGATATAAAGATGAGAAAGTTGAGCAGAGTATTAATGTGCAGTATAAAAGGCCACCTCACCGGTGCCTCTTTGCTGCTCCACCAGTTGGAGGTCTTGCGGACTGACTCGTCTCCGTCCTGAGAGAGCAGGAGTCTCCTCACGGCCCCCGTCACCAGATCCAGGTGGAGCACCGTGTTACTCTGGAGAACGACAGAGAGTTTCAAAGGAGAGAGCACTATTCTGCAGCATTACACTTTCCTGTTGGGGGGTCTTCTTGTAGAGAAGTCCGGGGGGAGTCCAAGGGGCATGCTGCTGATTTATGGGTAATAATTTGAATCAGACTAAATCTTATCTTAAAAGAGCGTGCTTTATCTAAATGCAGAGCAGAACGCAAGCCAGACCCCCGTAATGTTCAGACCTGAAATGCCGAAAACCACTGAGACCCGAGGCAGAGATAAAAGATAATGTTCCAAACGCCGTGCCGAGGCAGAACCGCCATTCATGACGCACCCGCTTGAACTTAAATTTACTTTTATGGGAAAGGCAGGCAGAGCGAGTCGGGCCTTACCCCCCATTGCAGCCTAATGGCTTCCTTATGGTTCCCTGGGACGTACAGCGCGTGCCGCCCGGGCTATTTATAGCAGGCCTTGCGTCACTCCTGAATAAATTCTGGTGCTGGTTCTGGCAGGCCGTCAGGAACACGGCCCTTGCCGTCCAAGCCGAGCGTTGTTTTTTTCTGCACCGAGAGAGCTATGACCTCTGCGCGACCCCCCCGTGATGTCTGGAATTCTGTGCTTTAGGACATAAATAATAAAGAATCCACTTTTCTTCCCTCCCTTTCTTTTCTTTTCATTTTTTTTTTGTTTTGTTTTCGGCTTTCAAAGAAAGTATTTTTAGAGGTTTCCTCTTCCCTCTCTCTAACTCGCAACAGCTGCCAGTCTGAAGGCCACTTGTAATTTCTCAATGTGCACCGGGTTCTGGGACCTTATTAGGTAAGTGAGGTGGGCCAGTCGACGCAGGCAGAGCGGTAAACACGTCTGAGACGAGCGCCGCCAGGCCTCCGGTGGGAGAAACAAAAAACGCAAGACCCACTCTGACCCACTCTCCCCAGATCTGAACCCGCTCTCACCTTTTTAAAAGTCATAAAAATGAATCAGGCTAATGAATCCTTTGAATCAAACAAAGCACAGCTGTACCACGCTCAAATCATAAAATTATATATATATATTTGTGTACATTTCACAGGCTAAAATATTAATACATATTTCCCAATGAATGGGCTAGTGCCTATGTATAATATTACATCTTGAGTAATGAATGAAAAATCTTGATTGTAATCAAGAAAATTCCAAAAATGCTACAAATGAATCTGAACAGGTTTACGCCCACTGTTAAAAATGTCAACTTTCTGAAGAGGTGAAACATTAAAATGACAAAAATGTTATTGACCCATTACTGTATTTTCAATCCTGTTGAATGGGTTTCATTCAGTGAAACATGAATTGAAATCTCATGTTTGAAGTGGAGTCTGTTTCCCCACTTTAAAGAACAGAACTGGATTCAGAATGAATTCTGATTGGTCTGATCTTGATATTGTCACAGCACATTATTATACCTATTTTAGGAAGAGAGTGTGTGTGTGTGCATTCACCTGCTCCTCATGCAGCACCACCTGGCCTTCCAGTGGGTTGCCAAGCGCTGCCACGGTAACAAAGGGCTGCCACACGCCACTTATGGTGCGCGGGAAGACATCATAGAGCTCTATGCAGTGCAGCGTGTTGGTGCGCTCCCTCATGGCGTACAGGGACACTGGGTTGCATGTGGCCACATAGATGGCATCTGGAAAATCCCAGACCCTCATTAATGTGAAAAACACAGACTTCTGCACTAGAGTCAGATGCTGCCTACGGCAAAGCAGTTTATACCTCAGTGACCACAGTAAAAGCGTACATGGACAGGATATGGGGGTCACACCCTGTTAAAATGCGTAAGTTGCAAGTGAGACGTACCCTTCGCAGTGGTGATGTCACAGACTATATTAACCTCAGTCATGGGGATCTGCCAGTGGACTTGTTCCTCAGTGAAGCTCAGAGCTCGGGCCTCATGCCTTTCAACAGGATATCCCTGTACACGTAGGAAGGCAGGACCCTAAAACACACACACACACACACACGATCAGCACTTTCCAAACAGAAAAGCAATGGGAAACAACAATATGCCTTAAGATGTACTACCTTGATGTCTATTCGGTGAGACTCGGTAGGGCACAGTAGTTTGCGGCGAGCATTGCCCGCCTGATTGGTCGTCCAGTATCCTGTCATCCTGCAGCCAGGCAGTGGTAACCTGGGAGAGATGTAGTCACCATGGTTACCACAGCACCTGTGCATACTCGGTTACTGCCTTTTTCAGTCCTTCAGAAAAGTGAAATAACTGGCTGGAGTAGAATATATAGGCACACATACATATATAAAATAAACATTATGCAGTCCATATGCCTGTTATTTAGTTTACGTGGCTCATTTTTTATTCTTTTTTTAGGCTGTAACAATAAGGAGTCTGTCCAGCAAAATGGTGTATCTGCCACCATCTACAAGTATTTCGTTTCCGTATAGAACCTATATAATATATATTTTAGAATTATAGGTGTAAGTGTGTGTGTGTGTGTGGCCAGTGTCTTGGGAATGGCTCCAGCAGCTAGTGAGTGAGGGTGATATTAAAACGTTGTTTTACGGTAACCCACATTGTCCACCCCTTGCCCTACAAGATTTGGAATCAACAGGGTCTTGTTGAGTCACAAGGCCGTCTGCAGCCCGGTGGCTCCCACACACCGCATCACTCACTGACCCTAGAACCTTTGCAGGTGGGACTCTTAACTTGTCGCGCTCCGTGATTACTTTTGGCACCATACAGTATTTTCCCCTCACAAGAAAAGGAAAATGTTTTGTTTCTTCCCTGTTCAATGACATATTCCCACAAAGCTTTCAAATACCTGGAAAACTAAAGCCTGGATAGTCCAAAGAGACTGTCTCCGAAGTCTCATCTGATTGGACAAATCCACCTTTAAGCTTTAGATGTCCAGATGACTAAAGGTTATAACTAAAGGTTGTGGTTGAGAAACACAGCTGAAATGCACACTGGCATTGTATCTGCGAATAAACAACTGAGACAAAGACATCTTAGAGAAGAAACAACATTTTCCTTTATTTGGAAGAGGAATCTGTACAGTATCATATGACATTTTAAAAATCCACATAGCAGCTATTTTAATGGTGAAAAACAATAAAAATGCTATTATTAGCTTATTGTTGGGTGAAATCTCACACAGACTACTTATCAGTCACATATGGTGTGTTTCTTATGGTGGATTTTCCGATATGGATCTCTGGTATGTATTAGGGAAGACAATCCCGACACATAATGGAAAACCATAACCATCCAAGATCCCATTTTTCATGTGCTGTGTGTAAAATATGTAAACACAGGACTTCACGTCTGACTGCCTTTAGTGGTTTTAAATCAAGTGAGCACAGAAGTAGCAGCGTGCATTATGGGTCATGGCGCCTTAAGTGTGTTTCCAACGCGTTACTAAAAGCCCATTCCCTGAGGAATAAGCATAACGAAATGACCTGGATATCCACTCCTTCCTGCTGCTTATCCCACATGATATAGCACTAGTGGTTCCCTGCTGGTGCTGCTGGGAGCTGTGGCGCTCTTACTCCTTGGCCAGGTGGACGCTGGTGGGCTTGGCCCCAATGGGAATGCCGTGCTTGTGCAACGCCGTGATCAGGACCTCACGCATATCCTTGTTGTAGGAGTCAAAGTCGAACACGTTACGAACCACATTGGCCAGCCCCTCGTCTGGAAATTTCTAGGAGAAAGTGAGAAGAAGGCACAGTGCAAAAGTCATTTCTCCACTCAAGATTTGCACTTTATTTCTGTCCGCCCAGACCACCTCCTTCCCGCTGCGCGAGACTGAGGGAACGACGCCTGATCTCCTCGGTCGCCGCGGCAACCTCCTCTCCCCCTCCCAGAGCTGCGAGTGCAGAGCCAGAATGTCGGAAGTGCGCGATGGAGAATTTCTGCTGCTAACCTCTCCTCCTGGTTCAAGTTCCGAATTAGGTCAGTGGCAATCAGATCCGAGCGGTCAGGCCTTCCACGTCGGTTCCAACAGTGATTCATTTCACATTTAAGTCTTGTTGTTGAGGCCCTGACCACCTAAAAAATAGGCATTCGTCCAGATTGGTACTCTATGCTACTAAATGCTACTCTAGTCAACCAGTTTCTCTAAATCACTAGAATCATCTAACAGTTAAGATACATTCAGGTTCGGTTCAATGTGAGATTTTTGGGCCATGATTTGGGAATCAAGTTAATTTAACGAACATGAGTGATTTAGTGCATGTGACGCATTCGTGAACACGTTATATCTTCGGAAAATCGTTTTTTTGTTATATTTGTATTATTTAAACGAAATACAATAACATGTTACAGTAAATGTATGTTATGGGGTTAATAGGTGGTTGTGAGGAGTTTGAACACTCTCCCAGTGAATTGTCCGTAGCTGTGAATCTGAATGGCGCCCCAAACTGCACTCAATGTCCTATGATGGCTATGGAAATAGTGGCTATGGAAAATGAGTGTGAGTGAAATGTAAATTGTTTTTTGTTACACTGCTACCTATAAGTGTAGCAGCTGGATGGGGGGGCCAGTGTGATCATGGAATTATAAATCATGATTCCAGTTTTGGATTATTTATCACTATACCACTACCTGGTAATGTAGATTATGAGTGCTTTTATTCATGTATTCAGGTAGGTAAACTATTCAATGTGACATTAGTCAAGGTGACATCAGCTATGGTTTATATAGCATTCAAAAAATGTGTTGTGCTGAAATGTCAAGTTCTTACAAGTGCATTATGGAGAATGATTTAAAAATTACTCACATGCAAGGTACTTCAAACACACGTGTACTCACACACACACACACACACACACACTCACACATTTAGTGTACTGTCACTGCTGCTTTGTGCTGCAGCCCTTCCAATCTCACACACGCAGGCATGTGTGTGCTCCCTCTGGAGCCGCCCACAGGCCAGCGGCTGATCTGTGTGTGTGTGTGTGTGTGGGGGGGGTTTCTAATGGTGTTCCTGCCTGTCCTGGGGCCTCCTTCTTGCAGCAGCCAAGAGATGAAGGAAGCAAATTGATCGTTGCGGAAACCCATTTGTCACCTCACGGGTATTGATCAGGCAGATGTAGAGTAAGGGTGACAGACATCCTAATTCTCACGCCGTATGGGGGGGTTTGGGGGTGTGCAAACAGCAATCCATAATAAAGAGGGGGGAGATGGGGGAGACCCCCGTCAATACGGCATCCTGTGTGAGATGTGAGCAAGGGATGTGAGCTTCAGGCGGCTTATTAAAAGACAGACAGACCCTTCCAAACACCTCCACAGTCTGTAACCACCATGAGGATATAAATAGGAACATTGTGTTTCTAATGTGTTCTGCCAATTTAATGTGAGACCAGGATCCAGTATTTTGAAAGAGCCATAAATTCTCTCATCTCCTGCTAGCACCTGGAAAGAAGGGGGGGAAAGTGCATGATTTAGAATAGCCTTGCTCCATAAATATGATGTGTATAATGAGTGCCATCAGTCTCGCAGACTTTCAGCCAGAAGACACCTCGCCAGGAGACACCAAGGAACTGATATTTTCTGCTGAAGAAATGAAGGAATACTGCTTTTGCTATAGTGGGGGGAGGCCTGTAGAAGACCCTGGCCTTGATGCTTAGGACATACCCATTAAGACGAAAAAGATATTATCTGATTTGACGGCCCAGTGGTTCCCGTCTCTCTCACTCTCTCTCAAGGCTGCTGTGATTGATGGAAATAAGATCAGAAAGAGGGAGGACTATCAGGCCTGGTATAGTCGCATGGTCTGGCCGTGTCGCTTCGGTGTGGGAGTGGGCAGGATAAGAGCACACCCTGCCAGCAGCCACCCCACCCGATCCCTCTCGACCAAGCAACCTTGGTGCCTCAGACAACTCACTGTCAATTATTTATCAAGCCCAGCATATCTGTTACCTCCTCTGAAAGTGGGGAACCTCCAAATGAACAACATTAGGGCTCTGGGGGATATTTTGGAGGCGCTATGTAAGACAAAGGAAATATTTTTTAGATTGTCAGATTCACAAGTTTGTCAACCAGAATTGAATTGAATTTAAATGCTAATAATCCAATTGTATCGAACCTATGGTGATGCAAAAAAAGGTGAATCAGAAGCCAAGGTTTGGACATTGTGCCATACCTACATGTCTGACAAAAAACAGTATCAAAAACAGTTACACGCCAACAAAAAGTTGGAAGTTAGTTTAACCTCATCTAGATACATAAAACTAACAAGCAGACCATACTTGTTTATATCAGTTTATTTCTGTAAATCTGGCAGATATGCCCATTCTAATGTGGTTTATTATAGAAACATGGACATCTGACATTACTGGAGAGATTCTGTGATGTCCTTTTCCTACCTGTAGATGCTTGACTATGTTGACCACCTCCCTTGTGGAGTAAGGGTATGTGATGGTGCCCAGGTCTGCCATGGCTCGAAGTTCACCAAATGCAGCCACCAGCTTGTGAAGAACAGCATCTGGAACATCTGGCCCATATTGTTTCAGCATGGCGAGCTCTGCCTGAGGCTTAGGGTTGTCCACGGCATGGCAGCTGAAGATGTCACCTACAAAAACAGCAAAACAAGGGTTATATAGAAAAGACAGAGCCTCCCTTCTCCAATAGGAAGATAAGTAATATCTTACCAATGGCACCAAAGAAGTCATTTCCCAAAAATGGAAAGCCGGGTCGATTAGCCAAAACAAGCATGCGGAAGTCAGGGTGCATAGCAATGACATTTGGTCTTTGAGCTGCTTCAACGGGATCTAGAAAAAAAACAGAAATATATAACACAACCTGATTAAAATGGTGCACTGGTAGATGAGAAAGAGCTTATATATATACATACATACACACACACACACACACACACACACACACATATATATATCACATTGTTTTAATGTCATAACTATAAGCCAGTGAACACCTGGACCTGCTGACAGATAGAAATGACCATAATAACAATGTTAAGTGGTAATTACTACCTAATAATATTATTAATACCACTTTTGTTAATACCATGGACACCATCTGCCAGTATCATCATCATACTATACTATTTCATAATAGTTAATAATGTTGTGGCCTGATGCTGTGGGCTGACTTTGTGGGTTGCTCCGGATCCACATTCCGGTCCGGAGTTTGGTATTGACTGTGTGTGTTCCCAATGCCCTGATTGTATGCACCTGGTGTAAAGCAAGAAGTGAAGTGATTGTCACATGTGATACACAGCAGCACAGCACACGGCGCACACAGTGAAATTTGTCCTCTGCATTTAACCCATCACCCTGAGTGAGCAGTGGGCAGCCATGACAGGCGCCCGGGGAGCAGTGTGTGGGGACGGTGCTTTGCTCATTGGCACCTCAGTGGATCGGGATTCGAACTGGTAACCTTCTGATTACAGGGCCGCTTCCTTAACCGCCAGGCCACCACTGCCCCATATATTATAAAGCATATAAAGGTGCTTGCACACCGTTACACATTTGCTTTGGTCCGAATCAGCCAGTGAGATTTGAACACTATCATTTTCTTCTTGGTTCGGCATCCTTTCACACAGGGCAAAAAACTGCATCGCTTCAAATCACGCAAAAACGTTCTCTTTGCTAATTGGTCAGATGTGTCACCACATTAGCAACAAAAGCAAATTCAGGAAGCAAATCTGCTGTTGACGACATTGAAATTTACCCATAATTCACTGTTCTCAAATCATGTGATAGCGTTTGGTTCTGTAGGCATTCTCACCAGGCGGACCTTGATTCAAATCGACACCACCTCTTTTTGTGGGTCTTGGTGTGGTTGTTTTGATGCACACTTGGGTGCAAATACGGCATTCACACCGGACAAAACGAACTGCACCAAGGCGGAAAACGAAGTTGAGATTGATTCAAGTGCACTAAAACCCATAGGTTTGAAAGCGCCCTGAGAGTATCCTCACTGTGTCTAGTCCTGATCATGTCATTGTGTTTTACTTTGTCCAGGGAGTTTGAAGTAAACCCTCTGTTTTTGTAAGCCGGGCGATTGAGTCTTTTTCCTTGCCGCTGTGACAAAACCGTATGGAAGCCATGTTCTTATTTTAACTCTTTAAAATAAAAGTAGACCATCCGGACACAAAAAGAAGCGTCATGTCATTGAACGTGCAACAAAGTTAGACTGCATTACCAGATACAATCCTCCTCCCATCTGCCAGTATCATCTCCCCACTCTCCACCAGTGTCTTCAGGATGCAGGTGACATTAGTTGGGGCTTTGTCTGCTTCATCAATAACCAGGATATGTCCCATCTTCACTGCTTTTACCTTCACAATGTAACAAGGAAAATGAGAGTCAGGCAACAGCATCGCTGATCATACGTATCACGCAATTTGAAGGGTTCAACATTATAACCCATTCCTATTTTGAGAAGATGAAGAAACAACCATTTACTGGTCCTTTTAAAGTCATTAAGCTGGCGGGGCCATGATTCATGTACAAAAATAACTGAATGAATAAATGTGCTTTTCATCAAAATTACGCAAGCCCTTTTTGAAAATAGGCAGTATTTAACACATTTTCAATTAGACGACATTAGACCCTTTCATGATCCATTTGTCAATATCCAAATACAAGTACCATCTTGATGGCCCAGTTTCCCTGGACCACATATATCTGCTCTCCCTCCACAATGATGGTGGGTTTAAAAGTATTAAAGCAGAGGACATCGTGCTGTCATCAAAGCCAATGCTAGTAATACCCACTGAGATGCAGCTGGGGGGTAATTGGGTCTCCAAACTCCAAGCCAAGTAGGGAAAGAGCGTGCAGGCTTTTAATCTTCTTTAAGAGTCATTTCAAAAGAGCACACAAAGTCCAGCAAACAGTGTGTTAAAATGGCAACGAGCAAACTGACAGGCAGCCGACGCCTCCAGCAGATGCCCAGAGAGGGACTGTACCCCAGTGGGCTGCGATCCATGAATGGCATTGCCATCTGCCAATGCACATGCACGGATAGTAATGGGGTCTGGCCAGACCGTCAAAGTTCTTCATTGCCATTCTAAAGCATCAAGGCACAACCACGGCTCACCTGGATACCAGCAAAACCTACAACATATAGGTGTGGGCTGCAATTTGCATTATAAAGCACATCTACACATGCAAGTAAAATTGTATGAAACAGTATGAAATGCTTAATCAGTCACGCAACTTTCATATTATAAAATTGATTATTGGCAGAAAATTGTACTGATTAATAATAGGGAAAAAAAGGAATTCAGGTGTGAGCTGAAGTGGATTCTACTCAATTCACTGTCAGGACACTGTCAGGTGCTCCGGTCCCATATTCCAGACCAGAGTTTTGTGCGTATGTGTGCCCTTGATTTCACCTGTTGTATCTTGGATTAACGTACCAGTGGCCATTGAATGTATTTCATGGTCTACGTCAGTGTGTATATTGCTGTGCATTGTTGTCTACTGTCCTTGCGCCAGGTTGTTTCTGGAAACCCTGTCCCATGCCAATTACTAACCAGAGGAGAGTCTTCATAAACTATGATACCATCTCTGACAGAGGGCTGAAGGGTCAGGGTCTGTACAGTTGTGTCCCTGTGAAGGAAAAAATAATTACTTATTCAGATTTAAAAATCTGATTAACATGAAAAGCACACACACACACACACACACACACACACACACACACACACACACACACACACAAAATGGCGTCAGACACTATGATTCTAAAAAAATCTCAGTAATTCTCAGATGAGCTTAAAGCGTCACCATCTTTAGTCTGATCCCTTCTGAAATGACTGTAATTTAATATGGTGACCCAATTAACTTTTTTTCTGGATCAAGAGATCACTCTCCAGTTCCTGTCTAGGTATTTGGTGTGAAGCATTTCTCAGTAGAATTACCAATGCAAAATCCCTGAAGTGATGGCTTTAGTCTAATATTACATACATATGTTAGCAGTGAACCAGGCCATATGACTTTCAAACAACTTTCATTGAAGAGAATTGCTTAGGCAGGACACAAGGCCTCTTCAGACGTAAAGCAGAAAATATATTAGTAACAAACATTTAGTCTATTCCCTATAGAAATAAGTACGCATAAGTAAAAAATAGAGCATGTAAAAGTCTCAAGTGAGCTGGTTCATTTGTATTCAATGTCATTTTAAAGAAGCACCACTAGATGGCTAATTATACCTAGTTATGAACAAGCTTTCAAATCAGCACGGTAACTTAAGACTTTCTAAATTTCATTAAACAGAATGGCCAGAAAAAAAATAAATCTAAATCAAATATTCAGTCGTGGTGACAAGACTGTTGTACTTTCTATGAAATTTGACAGAAATGTGTAAATTGTGTAAATATAAGGAAAATGTATTTCATTCATTTCCATCCAGGAAATTAATTCAAAATATGTTAAATGTTCCCTAGTTAAAACATCCACAGATTTAAAACCGAATACATATTTGATCACAGAAAAGTACAGTAATGCAAAACACCTGCTGCAGCTCTCTAAAGGTGAACAACATAACTTCAGTTCATAACTTCATATCTCTTGTTAAATCACTGCGCTGCAGACGGCACAATTCTTTCTGATTTACCTCATATTCCATTCTAAGAAAAGACCTTCTTCAAAGGCAAAAGTACGCAGTGAGAGCAACTACCGCTCCCCGTGCCCCAAAGACAGGTGTCCTCATTTTTTCACAGAGAAAAATAATTCATGCCACCCTTGGAGAAAAAAAAAAAAAAGAGGTGCTCTTTCCTCCCTTCAATTCACACACAGAGCTCGGCTGCAAGCGAGAGCCTGTCTTCTACTGATAATGACCAGTTATTTCTTTTGAATGTCTGTTTGCTGGTGGTTGTAAACTAAAAATGACTATTGTGAGATCATTCTTTTTATGTAACATTTTACATAAAATTTTCAACATTTAGCAACAGTGTTCGTGAACTTTTGAGAAAAAGCTACAATAATAATAATATGTTACCTATGAAGCTGAAGATATTCTCTGGGTCTGTTCATGAGATGTAGAAACCGGTCAACAATTTTGTTCTTGCCAACACCCTATCAAACACAAAGGAAAGAATCAAATTATAATCTCCACAGACCTATATTCTTAATATACTGATTGATTCATTCATTTGGTTCTCTGAAATATATGATAGGAAGGTTGTGGGTTTGAATCCTGAACAAACAAGGTGCCACTGAGGTGCCACTGAGCTAAGCGCTGTCCCCACACACTGCTCCCCGGGCGCCTGTCATGGTGCCCACTGCTCACCAAGGGTGATGGTTAAAAGCAGAGGACACATTTCGTAGTGTCACCGTGTGCGTTGTTTGCCGTGCTTCACAATGACAATCACTTCACTTTCATAATGTTTCGTTATTAATAGAGGTGTTAGAAAAATATAGATACAGAAATATATAGCAATATTATACGTGGTGACATTGTATCGATATTTTTGTATAAAAACTTTAATTCACCGGGTGGTGCTGTCGACCGTCGGCAGAGGTGAGAGTCAACTTGCAGCTACAAACTCCACTCCTGTAGATGGTGCTGTACAACTGGGTACTTTGAATTACTGGTTCGCACTTAACTATTTTATTTCCAACGTTTTTGGTGTCCACTAGTTTAGCTTGTTAAAATGCAATGTTAAAATAGCAATTTATGAATTATTAATGTAATCTGATCTACAGATCGTACACAGCACCTTGTACATCAGATCTGTTTTTATATTGTCAGTGAACTTTAGAAAATACCACAATATGTACAGTATCACAATATATCATGATAATGGTATTGTGACACATTGTATTGTGATACGTATCGTATCATGAGATCCTTGCCAATACGCACCCCTAGTTATTAACAACATTTATTATGTCTGAAAAGAAAGGGGGCTGCAACACTTGCTGCAACACATAGCCGGCTGAGACTCAATCAATAAAGATCCTAAAAAATAACAGTAGCCTAGGTAGTAGACTAGTGGGTAACACACTCGCCTATGAACCAGAAGACCCAGGTTCAAATCCCACTTACTACCATTGTGTCCCTGAGCAAGACACTTAACCCTGAGTGTCTCCAGGGGTGGGACTGTCCCTGTAACTACTGATTGTCGCTCTGGATAAGGGCGTCTGATAAATGCTGTTAATGTAATGTAATGTAAATGAACAAGAGATTACTGAGAAAAATGTCGATGAAGTTGCAGTAGATGGGTATGAATAAAAACAAGAGACAGATGAGCCACAGCTGTACCTCCCAGTCTGCCTCGCCCACCGCAGTCACATGACCCACCGAGGAGCAGAAAGTGCTTAATGGTGGCCTAGCGGCTAAGGAAGTGGCCCCGTAATCACAAGGTGCCACTGAGCACTGGGCACAGCCACTGAGCAGTGTGTGTGCCGTCCCCACACACTGCTCCCCGGGCGCCTGTCGTGGCTGCCCACTGCTCACTAAGAGTGATGGTTAAAAGCCGAAGACACATTTCAGGGAGGCCTGCTGATGGGTGATGTCTACTCACCTGGTTCCCCACCAGTAACAGGTGCTCGCCCAGCAGGAAGTCCTTCAGCATGTCCTCCATCACCATCATGTGCTATGGGCAGAAGGTTTTGTTGAGCTGAAAATAGGCTTAAATAGACTGTAAATCAGAACATGTTCTCATGCTGCCTTCAAAGTGTACTTCAAGAAGCAGACATGTTAAAAAGGGGTTTAACTGGTAATAACTATTAAAATGGTCACTTGAAAGACAAAACGAGGTAAGATCGGGTGAAAGAGAAAACAAGGAGGTGCTCTAATTTCTATTCACCTTACACACACACTCACAAAAAAAAAAACAGGTCACTCAGAAGTGGGACACACAAGAACTTTTTTCCCTTCCCCACTTCCTTTTTTGTCCTCTACAAGCGCAGCAGGGGAGATGTGGCCGAGAAAAAGGAGAAAGTGGGTCACATCCCTATCTGCTCGTCTCCATGAGGACCAACCATAAGCACAAAAAGAAGATGTAGGGGATGCAAGTTGTTTATTCCCCCCGAAAGGAAAGCATACAGCCCAAACCACGTACTGACATGTACCGACTAGTCAAGGACTGACAGAAAATCCCTATTTCTATTAAGTGACATTGCCAATGCCTGCCACCGTGTGCACAGTGAGAGACCGTATAAGTGAATGATGAAATTTCCTACCAACTATTAATATTCACGTTTTTATCACTCTACATTTGCTCTCTTCATTATCTGAGTGACTTACTCTCACTAAGTACAGCGTTTGTGCCCCTTGGTAGTAGCAGCATTTGTCACAGTGGATCGCACATTTTCACGATCAACTGGTCATTGTTTGCCTCTCATATGTTCCTGAACTCAGTGGTAGAAGGGCAGTGGGTCATTCAGAATCCCATAGATTAGCAGCTTAATACAACAAAGAACATCAGAGGAGACTGACACCACAAACAAATCTCTCTTAAAAGATTAATAGGCAGCGGATGAGACACAATCTCTTTTGATTCCTTTTTGATTAGGGGACAGCAATAAGGAGCTCTGGAAATTGAAATGGTCCAATGAGGCACCCAGCCAAATCCCTAATAATAAAATACGATTACACAGAGCATCGTTATAAACCCGTAAATAACATCTACTGCTCGAGGGAGACACGGGCCTGATCTTTTGGAAATGGGGACCTGGGGATGTCAGGGGCAGATTAGCCTCTCAGTGTATTTTCAATTTAAGAAGGTACTGTGAAGGTACCTGAGCGTTGTCATAGAAGAGAACATCAGGAACCTTCATCTTCTCGTCTGGACTGTAGACAGGAGCAGACACCTGTCCTATGGTCAGCACTCCGTTTTTTACTGAGCCTGAAGGGTACAAATAGAGAAATCCCATGAAGTGAAAACAGGAGGACAAAAGCAAAGCAGATGACAGACATGACACAAAGACAACAATGATAAATCTAATCTAGACCAGCAGCCACTGTGACCCCTAAAGGTCTCAGCCTTCCACTATTCTCCGACATGACGTTTGATATCTTGATGGTGCTGACTCGGACAGTCCATCAGGAGTAATCTGTAGGGGTGAACTCACAGGTCCGCTCCAGCTCAGCGGACGAGTCTGGCGTTTCCTCTATGGAGCAGTTGCTGAGGTTCTTCTGCAGGGAGGAACGGGCCAGACTGGGCAGAAACCTGGAGAGGAAGTGAATAATGGGCCTGTCTTTACCATCATGAATGCTTTATATTCCTCATAGGCACTAACAAACGTAGAAACTCTTTCAGGACTGTCTAACCTAAGATAGATGTCAGAAGCCAAGAGTGTGAAATGCTGTCATCACAGCGAAACTTCATAGCTTTGGGAGGTTAAAATGTTTTTTGTTATCTGTATAACCCCATGTGTGGTATTTCATAATTTGGAGTGTGTGTGTGTGTGTGTGTGTGTGTGTGTGAGAGAGAGAGCATCTGTTTCATACCTAGACAGACAGGCTTTGTTCACAGCGTGAGCAATGTTCTCCTCTGGATACCGTGAAAGACGTCGACAGATCCTTAACAGCTGCCTTGTGGACAAAGAGGAGGCCAAAGACTGGGCCTGGAAGGACAGAGACAGGCAGACATATTGACATTTGAGTATCACTATGACAAGCATGAATATGTGTCCATGTAAATAAGAATTACGATGTTGAATAATGAATATTGTACAATAAAAGTGGGTTCGCGTTTTGATCTGTGTTGTTGTGCAGGTCTATCTCACCGTTGGATCATTCATGTTCCTCAGAGTGTGGCTGAGGTGGAGAAGTTGATCCACAACCTCCTTTGGAATGTTTGGGACCTGAAGACAACACGCACACACACACAACCTGTACTGTGGCCTCCACAGGCCTCCCAAGTAAAGTACTTCAGTGAATGTAAAGGTGTGTTTAGACCAGTGGATGAATGTCATGGTCTAATGTGCAGAAGTGTTCCAACAATGAACAGTAACACAAACCAGCTGTGTCACACCTATCATTACACACACACACACACACACACTCGAAAGCTGATAGGAAGCAGCAGGTTTGTGTTCTTACCATGCCCTGCATGACTAAGTTCTCCTCAGCTCTGCCCAGGGGCTTGACGTTGTGAAAGAGGAACATAGTCAGCAGCTCGGGTCCGAGCCACTGCTGTGTGCTGCTGCCCACCACGGGCGGTTCTGCCAGCGCCACCACCCGGAACGACGGGTGTATTGGGAAGATGGACCTGCCAGCAGAGAAGACTGTTCGAGTTACTGGAAACATCTCACAAAATCCAACCTGACAGCCTGTGTTGGTTGTGACGGGCTGTAGTGGGGGGGGTCTCTGGCTTGGTCAGGTCTGTGAGGGGTCCATCACTGTCAGAAGAGAGGTCATAAACATCTACATGGAGATATGAACATCTACAACTAATGTCAGACATGGAAAGACTGCCTGACAAAGAGAAGGGGAGAGCAAACACCACCAGCTCTGCCGTTTCCTGTTGCCTAGCAACTCCCTTTTCAACTCCAGCTTTAGCTCTTTACTGTACAGATTCACTACTCTCACTTACCCACTGTATTACTGCACGATACACCGGATAAATAGCATCAGTAAAAATGAATCCACGTGCCATTACAAATATTGAACTGTTATTGATCTTGTTATGAAGTAATTGTGATGAATCACTTATCGTACAGCCGTAGCCCAAAGATGAGGGTAGGGGTCATGACCATACATTTTCCTGAACGGAAAACATCCGAATTTGGACAACAGGAAGGACATTCAGGGTCACTGTGGTCACAGTCTGGTCCCCAAAACTGTACACACTACACTACTTTCTGATCGCAGTAACGGTATGATTAGGCATGTTACCAAACGGCCATATGGCCAGTGGGAATTCACTTCAGCGCCCTCCCCCCTGACCTGTCTGACGAAAGCCAGCATGAAGCCGGCCTCCTCCCTGACTCCTGAGCGCCTGCCAGGCTGTGCAAAAGGTCATCGGCGAGCGGCTGTGTATGAGTGAGGAAGGGAGAGTGGAATGCTGTAAGAAAAAGAGCTTTTTTTTGTTCGGTGCTGCTCGGTAATTAAGAGTAGCGCTGGGACCACATAAAGAGGCAGGAACAAGAGTGCAGTCTGGGCCGCTGGAGCAGTCAGGAAGAGGAAGTGGGTTTATTTCAGCCTCAGACGGGCCACCGCAAACATCCTTCCTCCCCGGCTAGGTGGAGTGCTCCTGGCAGGACGTGAGCACAACAGCCTGCGGCTTATTTACTTTTAGACACCCTCAGTGACACCAGATCCAACAATTAACTCCATCCATATGCTGTATATCCCATATATTAATACAACATGGCCCTCGGACGTATCGGTTAGGCCTGCGCGGGAAATGAATCACGGCTTAACTTAAAGGAGAGCGTATACAATAGATCTACAGGGACTATAAATAGTCCAAAGGACCTCCAGTGTTGCAGACTACTGTAAACACAGCCATTTGCTGATTATATGCATATGGTATAGACAGCAGGAAAAGGGTAGAATTCAAGCTGTCCTTCATCTGCAAATCATTTACAGATCTAGAAGGACAAGCCGAGCCAAAAAAAAAAAAAAAACCCTGTAGAATAAATGAAGAAAGCTCATCTACTGGACAGTTTCCTGTTATTGTGGTCAGATGAAAGCCCCTATTGTCACCGTCAACACACACCACAGCCTTATCCAGTGCTCCGTGTGTGATGTAATACTCATCCAGCGAACAGTATGAGGCGGCACTCGAAGGCAGGGATTGCGGCCTCGCCGCCCGACGGAGACTATATCGGTCTTGTCTGGAATGGATGATATCATTTGAACGGCAACAAAGACAAGATAAGACTGATAAGAGCTGTCATCACACAGAATAGTACAGTACTATTACCAGTGATTTAAAAAGCTCACGCCACCACTGTGCAATATGAACCTTATTTTACTATGACAGTACATAAACTGTAAAAAAAACAACAACATGGCAAACAAAATGACAGAGGATGTATTTATAGCACTATGGTTTGTGCAGTTATTAATCATAGAATTTTGCATTTAATAAAATAAATCTGCTTTTAGGAATTTTTTTGAGTTGTACACGTATGCACACAAACCATCGATAAATGTATCGAGTATCAAATAAGTGTAAGTGTATCGAGTATCAAAGGACTGATAGTGGTGAATTGTCTCCATGTCAAATGAGTGTACAACATTTAGCAGTATAGGGGTGACACTAATCCTGCTGATGGAAGAAATTAAATTTTCCCTTATGTGCTGAACATTTTAGGGTGGTAGTAGCCTAGTGGGTAACACACTCGCCTATGAACCAGAAGACCTGGACTCGAATCCCACGTACTACCATTGTGTCCCTGAGCAAGACACTTAACCCTAAATTGCTCCAGGGGGGACTGTCCCTGTAATACTGATTGTAAGTCGCTCTGGATAAGGGCGTCTGATAAATGCTGTAAATGTAAATGTACACCGCAGGACACACACACACACACACACACACACCATTCACTCAAACCACACCAGCCTCCATGCCTTTAGATGGTGGGAGGAAACCTGTTAGTTCGTCACTAACCCACTAACTATTAGAAATATTTGTATATTTTAAGTGTTCATTCATATGTATTAATTTGCTTACTTTTTACTTACTAATCGTTATCTTGCATTTATGGATATTCAGAAACATTTCTTGTTCCTTGTCCTTTAAATATATGTATTATTTTCTCTTTTTGGGGGCAGTGGGGGAGGAGATGTTTTTATCAGTTTTCTTCTCCGCTTCTTGCTGCCGTTTCCAAACCAGTGAATAAAAATGAAATCTGTTTGTAATAAGACCAACACCCACACCAAGTCAAAAATAATACTGAACGCCGATTCACAAGACTGTCTTTTGGCAGCATTTTTAGGAGGCATTAAGGAGGGTGATAATTAGTGTGAGTTTACCCAAGCAGGCGAGCACTAAATAACCCAGCCCCCAACATACACACATACACACACGCACACACACGCTGTGAACACACTTCATTCTCAGACAAAGTAAATAAATAAAGTGAACAAACAGCCAACGGTCTAAGAACCGGGATCATCACCTCTGCTGCAGCTCCTCATCAGTGCAGTTCACCTCCTCCTTCAACGCCTGGTAGCGGTCCCACCTCAGCAGGCGTGTGCCGTCGTACAGGGCCAGCTCCCGGTCATGGAACAGCCTGCAGGTTAACGCATCTATGAGCTCATACTGGTGGCCTTCTGGTGAATCATTAAAACATGGCAATATGGACTATGCAGATCATCTCGCTTATCTTATTCAAAAGCCTGAAACTTTCATTTATGATGACGTCGCATCTCTTCCTAAAGTTATACTCACCTGGACAGTACGGCCAGGGTACCCAGGTTGACCCTATGGATGCCGTCCAGCACCACCAATTTGCCCTCCTGGGCAGCGCTGACCAGAGGAGAAGCCCTCCAGGCTGTGTCCCCGTTAGGTAGGGTGTACCGCTGCTGGAGCAGGTCACGCGCCGTCATGTCCTAGAGAAGAGAAAAAAGTGGTCCTCAAAACCATCCATCAGAGTCTATGGGGGATATTTGGGGGACAGTTTAAATCCTTGATGCTGTCTACAGGGCTGTAAATGGAAGTGAACCCTCTTATATCAACACACTACTAGTTAGCTACACTCCTGCACGCCCTCTCAGATCTGCAAATGAAATGAGACTAAAAATTCCCTCTTCACTGGGTCTCCGGTCCCAATTTATTCCCACTATTCTCCTTTGTTGTCCCTGGCTGGTGGGACAACTTGCCCTGCTCCATTTGACTAGCCGAGACTACTACCACCTTTAAGAAGCAGTCGAAAACCCACTTGTTCAAAATGTATTTCAGACGAGTCTAACACTAACACCCGCACATGCTCACACAAACTGCACAAAATAAAATAAAAAAATCGTCTAGCACTTAACAATTCCCTAGCCCATTCTTTTTCTGACAAGTTCGGCCTTATCAGGGCTCATAGTTTTGTAACTCAAAATCTATAGAAACTGTTTGAGAATTGCTGGTGTCTTCCTCTTGTAAGTTGCTTTGGATAAAAGCGTTTGCTAAGTAAAGTAAAGTCCCTCATTTTATCTCACAGCCCTGTGGTGCACACTGAGTCACACAAACGAACAGGAAGAGTGACTGATGCAGGTGCCTAAAAAGCACAACAGAATCCCTCCATCCACTGCACTGAGGAAGTTATTTTTAGATTACACGTTTCAGGGGGTGCAGACCTCCACATTTATAATAATGATAAGTAAAGGACACACCTTTCCCTGTGTTTATGTGAGATTTATACTTAAGTAAAAGCCTGACAGAAAGTATTATAGAGTAAAGAGGAAAAAGTATTTGATTATGTGAACTATGTGTTTCCAGGAAAGACAATTATGTCTTATTAGAGTTTCTGGAAATAAAAAAGTAAATCAAACATATACTGGAACATATTTTTCTTTTTTCTGGTTAAATAAGTACTTTGTTCAACCAAACAAAAATGGCTGCAATTGTCTACAACAAATTACAGACATAGAACCTTCATCAACTTCTGTGTAATCACATTCTACACAAGTAAAATTTGGGTTAAAAATTGCAGAAATTGCAGCCTTTTGTTTTTCTGCATTTGATTAATTGTTCCATCCATCGCATAATCATGCACATACAATTAAGGGTTGCAGGTTCTAAACTAAAAACTTCAGACCAGACCAAATGGAATGACTATGTTTTAAAAGAATATGCTGAAAATAGCTTAAAATGAATGAAATATAAATGTTGAATTGTTGTTAATCTGCAACTATTTGTCTTGAGTTCCAATGGAATGCAGTGTTCCAGGCAAGTCGGTCTCTTTAAAAGGTTCATTGATTATTAGAAAAACCTTTTGCAATGATCTGAGTACAGATCAATAAAACAGGCCAAATTCTGACAAGTTGAGTATCTAGTTCATTAGTAAATGTTGGTTTAACTACATTAATAATTCTAACTTGACTGATTCTAACTCATTTTTAATATTTCTTTTTAAAACAAGGACAGTTCTAAAAGACCCAAACTATTAAAAATCCATATTGAAGGAAAAAACGTAACAGGATCACATGAGAAAAATCCAACGCATTATGAAAAAAGGAAAAACTTACAAAATACAGAAATAAACAATTCACTTTGGTATAGCTACATATTAAATATCTCCTAAAATGGTGACTAAGACATTTCAGTGCTTTTTAAGGGCAATTCTTGGGGGGTTTCTTCACGGCAGAAATCTCTCAAGTCACCATGCTGCCCTGCTCTGTAATCACTTCTATAGAGTCCGATCCTCACAATATTCCATCAGTGTTATTCTTTCATTACAAAGTCCTTGACCCCCCTGGTTTGCGGAGATCAAATTTTGCCCCCTCTGGCTGTCTATGTTCTGGGGGAAGAAAAAAAATCTGCCTGGACACACAAGCTTTTTTTTTTTCTTTTTTTTTTTTTAGCTAAATGGCATAATTGTATCTCAAACCAAATCTAATGGACAAGCAAGTTGTCTCAGCTGCCCTTCAGCTGCACTCTGGCCGTTTCTATCAAGAAAAACACCCAAAAACCTGAAACAACAGTATGCTGCTGGACGAAGCCGCTGAAGACGGACTGCACTCCCCGATTTACTGGGACTCAAGTGACGATCCGCACCACCGAATTTCTTTATTCCCCGTGCGGGGTGACCTGTGACCCCCATCGGGCTAAAAATAGCAGCTGCGCGATGCACATCCAGCTTCCTTTTCCTGCCTGGATTCCAGCCATTCCAGTACGGTCACATGCAGCGCCGTGACTACCTGCTGCCATGGGTCTGGGTCGCTCTGATGAGGCACAGATGCAGGCGGATGCTGAGATCACGTGCCTCACACTTCACCCAGTTTACTGCAATGCACACACCAGGAGCTTCTTGAAAACATTCAAGACAGAATGTTTTTTTTTCATTTGAGTTTGGGCCGCTAAACGTAGATATGGACAAAAAAAATAAAATCATTTATAAGCTTTGTGTGCATCCTTAACTACCATAAAAATAAGTACTCTTACAGTTTGTAATAAAAGCAAATATAATCACTTCTTATTTTACAATGGCTTTTAATTCAAATTAATTGATAGAATTAAATGGCAGTACTTCATACCACTTGCAAAATCATCTGCAAAGTAATTCAAAGAGTTCAAAGATGCACTTTAGTTGCCTGGCAACAGGTCAGCAAGAAGCTCATGGCACATTCAGATGTGATATTCTCTCACAGCCACTGCCCAGTATTTTAACATAGAACATTCGATCAAACTAGATTTAAAAAAAACATTTATTTAAAAAACTAAAATTTTTTAGCCATTCAAGATTAAAGATGGACCAAAAACTCTTGAATTACAGTTTGAAGAAGAGTATTACAAATTCATTAATAGATTTCTGAATGAGACTCTTTTGTCAAATTATAGCCTAATATTCATATAATTTGAATGCAGAATGGCTTGATGACTACAGACCATTGTCAAATTAATGAAACTTTTAGGGAATTTTATTCTCAGCTCTACACATCAGTCTAATACAGATCATAAAATCATTACTGATTTCTTCGGAAACATTGAAATTCCTAGAATTCCGCTGGACATTATGGAGAGATGAAAGCAGTCCATATCACAAACCGAAATAGCCTTTGCCATTTCCAAAATGCAGTCTGGCAAGTGTCCTGGTCCTGGTGGCTACCCAGTATAATTTTTCAAGAAGTTTGCTACTTTACTCTCACCACTATGCTGCTCCGTCCTGTCCAGCGCCTGCAAATTAAGCTCCCTTCCTCATTCATTTACATTTACAGCATTTATCAGACGTCCTTATCCAGAGCGACTTGCAATCAGTATTACAGGGACAGTCTCCCTGGAGCAATTTAGGGTTAAGTGTCTTGCTCAGGAACACAATGGTAGTAAGTGGGATTCGAACCCGGGTCTTCTGGTTCATAGGCGAGTGTGTTACCCACTAGGCTACTACCACCCATTCAATTACTGAGGCTACAATTATTCCCAAAAGATCAATCCGGCTTTGTTAAAAACAGGCATTCTAGTTTTACTAGTCGACGTTTCTTCAATGTTCCCTGTTCAGCTTCTGTACCTGAGTTTATTGTTTCTCTAGTTGCAGAGAAAGCCTTCTACTGCGTCGAGTGGAATTATTTATTTGAGACACTTGCTAAATGTAGCCCCTGGTCCAGGTTTTATTTCTTGGACCAGGGTTCTATATGCTTGCAGTATTCAAAACCTTTCAACTTGAGCCCTATGCTTTTTGATTTTGCCATTGAACCATTTGCTAGAGCTTTTCGGAGTTGAAAGGACATGGCGTTGTAAGGGTTGGAGAAACACCATGGAGCACAAAGTCTTGCTTCATGCTGATGACCTGTTGCTCTTTGGTTCCAATCCCTACACTTCACTTCCTTCTGTTCTGTCACTACTCAGCAAATTCGGTCAGTTTTCAGGTCACAAACTTAAGGTCCACAAAAGCGAGCGCTTCCCAATTAATAGATTATCACAGGCCTTGGACTTCTCCAATCTGAGGAAGATCATTTTCCATATTTGTGTATCGTAGTAACAAGGAAATACAAAGATTTGTTCAAAGACAATTTTATTGTTTTAATGAACCGGATCAAACAACACAGTGCCACAGTGGTCTCCATTGACTTGTGGGTCTTACACCAATTGGCCACACCAATCTTTGTCCCCAGATCTTTTTTTGATCAACTGGACTCTATTGTTCAATCCTACATTTGTCAGGGTAAGCGTCCTGGTATTAATAAGACACATCTTCACAGCTGCTGGTGGATTGACTAACCCTAATTTTCACATATATTACTGGGTTGCAAACCAACGTTATCTGGTCTACTGGTCATTTTTCAAGGCCTTTACTGTCTTGACTGGCCTGACTGGGTAAAAATAGAACTACACTCTGAGGAAAGGTTCTCCATTCTTCGCTTCCTCTCCCTTCATTTAAACAGATCCGGAATCCGAGAGCTAACCCCTCCTTAAGAATATGGGCTCAATTTAGGAAATACTTTGGTCAATGCAGTCCTATCAGTGGAAATCACCTTTTTATAGGATGTTCCAATGGCAAAGGAAAGGTATTGAGCATTTTAAAGAGTTGCTAATAGGCAATACCATGGCTTCATTTGAGCAGTTTAGTGAAATTAGGCCAATTTCTTTAGGTTCCTACAAGCAAGACATTATGTCCTCTCCCAGTCCCCCAGTCTGCCAACAGATTCTCTGTCTTCAAGGCTAGCATGTAAACGCTTCACATCAGTTCTTTATGGCTTGGTGTGTGGTTTGAAGCCTGCACCCATGAACAGACTTAAGGTAGCAAGTATCATCTGATACTTGGAACTCTGCACTCAAACTTGAACTCGACTTCTCAATATGCCTGTCATTGTGTGATTGATGTGATTGAGTTCAAAGTGACCCACAGCGGTTATGTCTCCAAAACCAGACTCTCTCGCATGTACCTGAAGTTAGCCCTTTTTATGACAAGTGCAAATTCATTGAAGCTTCCCTTTACCATATATTATGGTCCTGTCCTGGACTGCACAAGTCTTTTACACCCTTTCAGAAACTTTGGGGGTTGTTGAGTCAAGTCCTCTGGTTGCCTTGTTTGGCATTGCTGGAGAAGGGGTGCACTACATATTCTGCTAAGTGTCTGGCCTTGGCCTTCTCTTCTCGAGAAGATATGCCATTTTGATCAAATGTAGGGATGATGCCTAGTTTTTTGGAAAACCTTCTTAAATCCTTAGGCTCAGGGTTATGTTATATAATGGCATCAAATGTTGTTATCTACATATATTTTGTATTTAACTCCCTTCTGTGAATTCAACACTCCCTTCCTGGTCTTTTGCAATGCCAAGCAAAAATCCCAATAAAAATATTTGGATGAAAAAATTCTGAAGGAATAGTCTAAGTGTCACGACTACGGACTTACGGGGGAAGGAAGCGCAGAGGTCTGACATACTGGGAAGGGGTTTTATTATACAATAAACAAAGAAATACAAATAAACAATGGCGCGATGGCCAAAAACAGTTTAACATAAATCAAGAACTGAAACAAACCCGTAGGCGTGTGGCGATTGCCAGAACTCAAAGCACATAAAACTAAACAAGGTCAAGTTCGTGCAGAGAGTTCACGAAAATGCCAGCGACCCCGAACGGGCGGAAACTTCCGGCATTTATGGGGCGTCAGGATTAAAGTCAGGTGTGGAGGCCAGCTGCAGGCAATCCTGACAGAGCCCCCCCTCCAAGGGCTACGTCCTCGGAGCCCCAACAGTACCATCAGTGGAGGCGGCGGGGTGGACGGCGGCAACCACAGGGCTCCTGCCCTGCTGTATCCTCCCCTTGGAGGACCCGGTCCCTCGGGCTGGCTCCCCGGCGTGGTCAGGCGTGGCGGCCCCGGTCCCTCGGGCTGGCTCCCCGGCGTGGTCAGGCGTGGCAGCCCCGGTCCCTCGGGCTGGCTCCCCGGCGTGGTCAGGCGTGGCGGCCCCGGTCCCTCGGGCTGGCTCCCCGGCGTGGTCAGGCGTGGCGGCCCCGGTCCCTCGGGCTGGCTCCCCGGCGTGGTCAGGCGTGGCGGCCCCGGACCCTCGGCCTGGCTCCCCGGCGTGGTCCCGCTTGGCGGCCCCGGACCCTCGGCCTGGCTCCCCGCCGTGGTCCCGCTTGGCGGCCCCGGACCCTCGGCCTGGCTCCCCGCCGTGGTCCCGCTTGGCGGCCCCGGACCCTCGGCCTGGCTCCCCGGCGTGGTCCCGCTTGGCGGCCCCGGACCCTCGGCCTGGCTCCCCGGCGTGGTCCCGCTTGGCGGCCCCGGACCCTCGGCCTGGCTCCCCGGCGTGGTCCCGCTTGGCGGCCCCGGACCCTCGGCCTGGCTCTCCGGCGTGGTCCCGCTTGGCGGCCCCGGACCCTCGGCCTGGCTCCCCGGCGTGGTCCCGCTTGGCGGCCCCGGACCCTCGGCCTGGCTCCCCGGCGTGGTCCCGCTTGGCGGCCCCGGACCCTCGGCCTGGCTCCCCGGCGTGGTCTCGCTTGGCGGCCCCGGACCCTCGGCCTGGCTCCCCGGCGTGGTCCCGCATGACGGCCCCGGACTCCCGTATCTGCACACAATAATCAGGGCCGATCCATCTGGGTACGTGTGGGCCCTGTCTCCACATGTCCCCTCTGACACATCTTGTGTCACCCCCTGCACCGCGCAGGGAGATAGTCCCAGAGCCTCCGGCGACTGTTCCAGGCACCCCAGGCTGGTGCCTTCTGGGACTATGCAGCCCCTCTCGCTGCCCGGCCCTGGTGCCAAGGGGGGGGCATTGCCAGACCATCCGGCTAGCCCCTTCTGCGTCCGTTGGGACAAGCAGGCCCTCTTCCTGCCTGTCCCAGCTGGGTCCTCATGCCTACCCGGGGGCTCTATGGCGCTCCACCCCTCTGGAGGCAGACGCAGGCCCATGCCTGCCCCGCCCTCCTCACTGGCTACCGGAGGACCCAGCTCCATCGCTTCCCCACCTCCCCTCCCCTCAGGAGGAGTCCCCAACCCGAACTGCACCCCCCCAAAAAATTCTTTGGGGGAGCACCCCCCCCGGCTGGACTTAGGGGTACCTTGGGGCTTGTCCACCTCGCCTTGGACCAGCACATTCGGGTCAGGAACCTCCTCCCTGGGGTTCGGCTCCGCGGCTGGGTCGCCATCTGGTGGACACAAAGAGGGGAACTGGGGGCGACATACGGACACATATGCCACACAGACACACACAGACAGAGACAGACAGAAGAGAGGGTCGTCTGGCTCCCTCTCTGGGCTCTCTGGGACCTCCTCAGGGGGCACAGCCAGGATCTCGGGAGGAGCGACCTTCTCGTCGCCCACCAGTGCTGGGTCTTCTTGCCCCGGATCCTGACTGGCACTGGATGTGGTGGAGGGGCAGAGTTCGATCCCTGGCTCAGGCCGATCAAACTGTTGGAAGTCCCGAAAACTCCTGTCTGTCTCTCCCTGCTGCCAGAGGGTTGTGCTCCAGCCCCATGCTGATCCAGTCAGACACGTGAGGATGGTAGTGATCTCGTCTGTGTCTGCTGCCCCACTGAAGGGTCCCGGGACAATTGGGCGGTCCCACACGGGGCTGGGCACGTCGCTGGAGATGGTGGTAGGTGTGTGGTGTGGAGGGGGGTGGACGTCTTCTCCAGCAGGTGTGGACGCTGGTGCTGCGCTGCCATTTTGCTGGGGAACGTCCGGGCAGAGGGAATGCGGGTCGGCGACTGGAGCAGGAATGGAGGATTCCCTGCGAGGATTGCTGGCTGGCGAGGATTGCTGGCTGGCGACCTCCCGTCGCCCTCTTCCACCAGCTTTCCTCACACTGCTGGGAGGGACGTGGGTCTCCACGGACCTCGTGACGCTCCTGGATGGGCGCGATGGGCGGAGCCATCCCGGCACCGACTGCCCAAACGGCGTCATCCTGGTCGTCGTCCGTGTCAACCTCGTACCCCCGGAAGTCACATGGGTCATCACGGACGCCGCGATGATCTCGGACGCGCACGCTGGGCGGAGCCATCCCGGCACCGACCGCCCACCGAAAATCCACGTCATCATCGCTTTCGTCATCCGTGTCCTCCCACCGGTGACTCCAAGGGTCGTCCACCCTGCGGACATCCTGGACCCATGGCGCGATAAGCTCCCATGGGCAGTACTCTGGCCATTCGGGCTGGAGGCTGCCCACCTCCTCGCTGGAGGAACGCCGCCGTTGTTGTTGCCGCTTCTCACCCCCCTGGAAGTGACGTGGGTCCCCACAGACCTTGCGACGATCGCAGACTGGCGCGATGGGCGGAGCCCAACTCTCGTCTCCCGTGCTCTCGTCGTCGTCCGTGTCGTCCCAGTCCACGGGGAGCCTTGCCAGCAGAGCGCAGAGTTCTTGGCTCGACATGCCGAAGATCGTGGGGGTCGCATCTTCTGCGCTCGCTGCCCACGTCACTTCCTCGCTGCTGCCGACGCCAACGTCCTCGCTCCGCCCACTCACCCGCCGACGTTGTCGCTTCCGGGTTTCGCGGAGTTTCCCGGGGGTGACGTCATCACGCGGCGCCGCGTACCACGGCTTCTCGGGGAGAAAACGCTCCACCAGAACGGGCGGCGCGTCTCTCCCCTGGCGTCCGCGTTCGCCGCGCCGGGCTGCGTCCTTCGCGGCGTTTCTTCTCCTCTGTTTTCCACCTCTGCGCTTTTGGGTGGGTCGCTGGCATTCTGTCACGACTACGGACTTACGGGGGAAGGAAGCGCAGAGGTCTGACATACTGGGAAGGGGTTTTATTATACAATAAACAAAGAAATACAAATAAACAATGGCGCGATGGCCAAAAACAGTTTAACATAAATCAAGAACTGAAACAAACCCGTAGGCGTGTGGCGATTGCCAGAACTCAAAGCACATAAAACTAAACAAGGTCAAGTTCGTGCAGAGAGTTCACGAAAATGCCAGCGACCCCGAACGGGCGGAAACTTCCGGCATTTATGGGGCGTCAGGATTAAAGTCAGGTGTGGAGGCCAGCTGCAGGCAATCCTGACACTAAGACAAGCACACATCCTGTGTTCTAGTATCTTTACTTTACTTTACTTTATTTAGCAGACGCTTTTATCCAAAGCGACTTACAAGAGGAAGACACCAGCAATTCTCGTTCGATTTCTATAGAATATTGAGTTTACAAACTAAGAGCCCTGATAAGGCTTAGACTTGTCAGTGAAGAGCATGCTCAGAGATTGTTAGGTGCTAGAATTATAATGTATTTATACATTTTTGTATTGTTTGTGCAATGTGTACGCATGTGTGTGTGTAAGTGTTAGATTTGTCTGTAATATTTTTTGAACAAGAGGGTTTTCACCTGCTTCTTAAAAGTGGTGATAGTCTCGGCTAGTCGTGTGGAGGAGGGCAGGTTGTTCCACCAGCCAGGGACAACAACGGAGAACAAAGATGATTGGAATCGGAGACCCCGTGAAGAAGGAATTTTTAGTCTCCTTTCGTTTGCAGATCTGAGAGAGCGTGCAGGAGTGTAGCTAGGTAGTAGTGTGTTGATGTAGGAGGGCGCAGTTCCATTTACAGCCCTGTAGGCAAGCATCAAGGATTTGAACTCAATGCGAGCAGCTACCGGGAGCCAGTGGAGGGAGGTAAGAAGAGGTGTAACATGGGTGTATTTTGGCTGATTGAAAATGAACCTGCAGGATCTGGAGATTGCAGCAACATGATGGTTCAAACTCAGTTTGTCATCTATCCAAACTCCAAGGCTTTTTGCAGATCTCATGGGTGTTAACAGTAGAGATCCAATTTGAATTGGATCTCAGGTATAAACACATCAGGATTTGAACATATGAATCCACTAGAAATGTTTAACTCTTTAATTTATTTGTACCATGCTAAGAGATGTACTGTGAAGTGCCTGAACAGTGATTAGTCAAGTCAATTCTATAATAGAAAAAAAATTGTTCATTTCGATTTAAGAATAACATTTTTGTCCATTACAGAGAAAAAAGGTTCTTAAACGTCCAATCAAAAGCTTGGAATTCGATCCTCCTCTCCCCTTATTGGTGCACTGATGTTTGCAAGACTCGGCCTCCCTGACCTCCCAGCATATGACCTTTGACCTGGCTGTGATGTGGCTCATCCTAATGGTCCCTGGTTCAGCGCTTTGGTTTCCCCAGCAAACACAAACAGAGTTTTTTCCCCTTTCTTATAAACAAGCCAGTCTGCAGCTGCAGCCCCGGCTCCCTGCCTGACTGTGACCCGGCAGTCATGATAAGCCAAAGCCACCAACAACCTTCAGAAAAGCACTTACAAGCGACTTCATCATTCCCGATTCCTAGAAGCTTGGACAGGGGGGAAAAGGGCAATGCTGCATTCTTGGACTCGACAGTAATAGCGGCTTTGAGCTCAAGTCAGGGTTTATACCATAAACTGGCAGATGGCCTAAATTTCGTGATTCAATTTCAGAGATATCAATTGCCAACAATGTTCTGCAAGCACACATTTATCAGCAGTTTTACTTTTTTTTCTAGAGGTTATTTTGAAATATTTTGGATGCTGCAGTACCTGATAGAGCATTAGAGGTTCAACGCTGTAGCCCAGCATCTCAGCAAACTCCTTGGCGATAACAGACTTTCCACAGCCCTGAAAAACAGCCAGAAAGGAACAGGTCAATCCAATCAACCCGGTCAATAGCCCACTTCCTCTAACCACAAGTGCACTCCAGTTCCAGAGAGAAGGTCTGTGAATGGTCCCTTCAATGTAGTCCTATCATTTCAACCATAATAAGGAAAAAGCCCTGCCCTGTTTTTGCAGTGGGATTCTTTTTATTAATTATATGTGCTCGCTAATCTGTTGGCATCAAGACTTATCCACTCGGAGATTTGGGCTGTATCGTACCTTGGGCCCGATCAGACACAGGTCTTTGACAAGGTGTGATTGCATCATCTCGGCAAGCAGATGGGCATGGGTGGGGGTGTTGATGAACGTTGCACTGCTGTTGGGGGGCCGAGGGGGTCGCGTGCCGACTGGGACCTGATGAGGGACACAGACAGAGCAAGTTACCTTACCTTTGAAGGATGAGACCCCCCCCACCAGGCCACAAGACTACAGCCAAGCTAAATCTATTAGTCAGGACCCTCTGAATAGATAAAAACTCTTATAATACAAGCTAATCTATTACCATGGACCTAACCCTTGGCCTAATGTATCTATCTCCAAACTCAGTCCTGCAGTGGTTTTCAGGTCTCACCTGGAACATGATGTTGTCTTCAGCCATACGGACGGTGACAACAGCCTGCGCAGTGGTCCCCTGACTCACAGGCGATACAGCAATGATCTTGCTCAGAGCCTGGCACTTCTGCGAGTCATTGAGCTCAAACCGCTGGAAGAGCACCAACACATGTAATAAAAAGCACAACCAAGCCCTTCTGATGGACTGTTGAGACGAGACTTACCCCAAGAACACCTTCAACTGCCGTACGACCCTCTTTACCAAGCATCGCCTCATATGGGTACAGCCTCTGAACCAGGTGCTGAGAGGACAACATGGGGAAAAGGTTCTGGAAGAAGACACAAGCTGAGTTTTATGTGCTGTATGGACAATAAAATACTATGGAGATACATATAATATCAATATTTACTCATATAAACAGAAATACGAACAATGAAAAGCCAGATAAGAAAGACAAATGGAAATTTTTCAGAAATTTCCTTTTTTTTTTTTTTTTCTATTTGATATTTTAGTCATTTAGGTCATTTTCAGGTAATTTGTCATTTGGAATTTACATAAGACTAATTTGATAACATGTCTGAAATAAACAATGTTGATCTCTTTATTCATAGCATTTTCAAGGTACATAAAAAAAAAATTGCATAGAGGCTCAAATACAGACCACTGCAGCATGAATGAAAATCCTATCATGTTGAGTTATATAATAATATATTCTGATTTATATTGAGCACAGACCAGGCCTAGACAAAAAGATCAAGCACAAAAAGATCTGCTCAACAGCAATGAAAATACTCAACAACACAGTATAGCTGGTCACCCACCAGGACTTTGAGAGCAGAGGGCAAGTTGTCCACGGGAAAGTCGGGGAGACCCAGGTTAGTGGACTCTTGGGAACAGAGCGTGGTGGCAAATGACAGAAGCTGGGACACTCTAAACAAAAGAAAACCCTCATCAATTTCTGAACCAGCAGCATTCTATCCTATTTCACCAGTTCCAGTGTGGAGTGTCTGCTGCCTACTTGGCTTCGTGCAGAATGGAGTTGCTTAGCAACAGGATTATAGATGGAACTAGTTAAAGCTTTTTCATAAGTAAGTTGCTAAGGAATTTTGTTTGTATTAAAACAGCCAATACACCAATACTAGAGTCATGATCTATGGCACTTGCCCTTTGACCTCTGAACTGCGGCTACAGTACACAGTCAATGCAGGAGAGGGAAAGTACAAAAGTTTTCAAATTGTAAAAATGTTTGTATAAAGCACCTCTCTGTCGGTACGTTTGGCGCAATGCGGTACAAAAACTCCAGCTGGTCCTGAAAGGGGGAAAAAAAGCCTAATCAAGATCCACATTCCAATTCAAACCACTCGAATTCACCAGAGGGAATTAAGAGGTCTCAGGACCTTGAAGGGCAGGTAGTAGATATCTCTGGCCTGAAAGCGAGAGCGGAGAGGAGGGTCCAGAGGATTCCCGGTGTATCGTGGGACCGGAAGGCCCAGGGCGATCACGCGAAAGTCCTCGCTCACACGCACAATCTTCCAGGAATCCAGTTCCTCTTTAGAGTGTTCCTATAAGAATCATTGACATGCCACATAAGCAAAAAAATTTAAGAATTCTTAGACCCACACATGGGAGTCTAAATAAAACCCTGATTCTCAATCTCAAGAGACATTTTCGGGAGAATTGTGAAGAAGTCAGGTGAGACAGCTGGACCGTACCTCCAGGAGCTTGTCGTAACGCTGGGCAGACATCAAGAACCGCCCGTCCTCCAGTTGCATCTCTCGGTTCTCCAGCAGGTTGTTTAGAACTGGGAGCACGTTCCGCTCTGCCTTTTCCAGCCCTTCCAGCACCAGGATACGGCCCTGAGTTGCGGCCCGTACAGCACACTGCATGGAGAACACCAGTAATGACTCAAAAGGGCTGATCTGACTGGGGCCAGAAAATATCCAACTGGACTTGTGCAAAACCAGTTCATGCTACAGTTTACTTGAAACCATATTTTAATCATTTAGATGCAAATCTACACAACCCAGCCACTGGGGATGCACATGACAGTGTATTACTGTAAAAAAAAGTACACAATTAAATAAGTGCTTATAATACTACATTTTTTTTATTTATCTCAACTTTAAATGAGCTGCCATCTCGAACACTACAGGACGGCTGGAAAAAAGACCTAAAACTCCAACAACCTACTAACAGATAAAAATGAAGCTTCTCCTTAGAATCAAGAACTGAGTACATGGACAACTTCACCATCCAACCAACCCGTTTTCCTGTTTAACCATTTTAAATAGTCTCCTATCGCCCCCGGAGCATTCTGCGAAGCTCCACCCCCCAACGCCTCTGATTCGTTAATAGAACTTGTATGCTCCAAAAAACACATGACTTACATAAAATGAGTATCATTAACAGATAAAAATTGTCGATTAAATTGCATTTTACGATCTGCAGTGTTGGTGCCAGTCCCAAGCCTGGACAAACGGGGTGGGTTGAGTCAAAGAGGGCATCCGGCGTCAAACTTTTGCCAGGTCAACGAAGGGAAAAAAAAAAGATCATCTACATGTTGTTACACACCAACAACACACTAAAGGCTCTCAAGCGAGATTTTAAAGATTGGACGAATCAATAACAGAACGAATGTGTAGTCAAGGTCAGGTAATGTAAATTATGAACTGCATTCTGGGAGAGGAACTCCGGTCTGCGTTTTATTTATAACCCTTCAGCTTCACCCTACAGCACAAAATCTGTTGATTTTCTATTCTGGGTACTGCTATTTTCTCCCCCCCGAAGCAAACCATACGTGGGCTGAAGGTCCAATCGGTTCTGTTATGAAAAAGCACCCATGCAAACATATGCGTGCAAGAATCAAACGGCTCCGACGTCAAAGAACAGGAAATTTTAGTCTGCTTGGTTGACCGCAAAACAAGTCGGCATATAATTAGGCAAACGTGTAAATACATGCCAGAATCTGTGGGAACAGGACCCACCAAATCGTAGCCAGATGCTATGCTTTTAGCTTTTCGTTCATATGTCAGTGATGCCATAATCACGTAATTACTATAACTGTAAGCGACGGGAGGTGGGAAGGCTGGGATTCGCAGGAATGAGCGTCAGATCAACAAGCTCCTTTTTTCCTCAGCATAATGAGGTCAGAGACTCCCGGCTCTCGGCCTGTGGAGCCAGCAGGAACCTTCCAAGGTGGAAACTGTGACCTCATCAGCAGTTAGTTCCCACCCGCAAGCCTTGCGGGGCGGGGTGGCTGATGGCAGCACCACCACACCACCAAAGCTCTCAGAATATGTTGTGTCACATGCACAATTAAAATTGTGCGAGAGAAACTTGAGGGCAGTTTTTTTTGCCATATAATCACGAACATGACAGGTGGGCACTGCAGCCATATGTCTGGTGAACCTGGCCACACCTGTCCCATGACCTTTTGACCCTTGTGTCTTGACCCTTGTGCCTGTCATGGCTGCCCACTGCGCACTCAGGGTGATGGGTTAAATGCAGAGGACAAATTTCAATGTGTGCACTGTGTGCTGTGCTGCTGTGTATCACATGTGACAATCACTTCACTTTAAATAATTGTGCTCACACGTGCCCTGGGTGTCTCTACAGTTAAAAGCCGAGCGGTGGGGGACATGCTGGGCAGCCAGCATCTGTCGGGCCAGTAGAAATGGAGCTCTAGTAGAAATGGGGACCAGTAGAAATGGGGCTGAACAACAAAAATCACAGGATGAAATGTAAGAAAGGACCCTCAGATATCTGTACATTTAGAAACCTTGAACCTAACAACTCGACTCAAATGGAAAGATTCCGCAACTGCATCTGTGGTAACATGATTTATTTTTCTCTTCTCCACCTAATGTTTGGTGGCTGGGTAACGTTTCTACAACATTATTGGTTAGTGGCCCCAAAAGCCTCGGAATTTTCACCCAGGAGTGCTCTACCTGGGTGAGTGGAACTGTCATGCCACATGACAGTTGGGTGTGGCGGTTACAGCACTACGGTGCTGCAAGGCTTCCTGGTGCCTTCCAACAGGTACACGTACAACCGATTACTCGGTTTAAGGGAGCCAGTTGTGGAGAATGCCACAGTGGAAAACTTCCTGTAGTCTCAGCACTTCTCAACCAGTGTGACTCAACCAGTTTTTTACCTGAGTAAAGTTTGCAGAGTTCTGTATTTGACAGACATTCACTGATCTTCGCTGGATTTTCGTTGCTTTTTCAATCGCTGCAGCCGATATGCAATGTCTAAAAATTAAAGTTCCAAATGGAAAGAACAATATAATGTACATTAAAGTTTAGGGTTTTATTTTGAAATGTTTCATGCCGTCAAAAGCGGAGCGAGTGGAGGGGGGAGGGGGGGGTTGGGGGGTTCAAAATGTTTACTTCTTCCTGAGGGGGCGTAGCAGAAAATAATTGAGAAGCACTGGAGTGCTTCAGTGTGTGGTGTGCAGGACGATGATACACTCTGTTCCTGCTTTCTCTCTTTCTGAAACATGAAGCATCCTGGTGCCCAGGAATCTCTCTCCCACTCCGTCCCTCTCAAGCTTCCTGTGTCTTGATTCCTGGACGTCTTTGCTGTACAATGCTGAGACTGCATGTGCGTCACTGGCCTTGATCTCCAGCACCAGTCTTTCTCTCCTCTTTCTACCGTTTTACCTATCTAGAGCCATATCACGTCTTCACAAAACAGTCGATGCATTTGGAATCAGAACAACACCATCTCCTGAATTCAGGTCAAACAAGAGAACCCAAAAATCATCTGAGTGTAGAGGTCAAAACCCGACGGTCAGTAAAAAGTCAATGACATACAGCAAAGATGTACTTACACCGTAATGAGTAACGTTTGCAAATGTTAAAAAAGGAAGAATCTACAGTAAGATGGTTGAGGAGATGGCAGGCCAGTCTAAATAAATCCCCTGCAGGTGACACACAGAGCTCGGTATATGGGTCTCAAAACGAGCCCAGGCCCCATAGGAGCAGTCAGATGCTCCAGTTAAGACACACAAGCACCATGTCAAAGAGACATGAGAGTAACGCACACTCACAGTCAAAACGCGCTTTTAACAGATGGGAGAGCGAGGGGAAGCCTTGGCGGAGGCATGCAAACCGACTCTTTGTGAAAATATAAACATATGGCTCGTCCCGGCAGGTGGCAGTTCACGGAGGTCCAGTCCAAGGTGCACCAGCAAGTCAATCCACACAAGGACTGTACACCGTAGCTGAGGTTGCAACATTAAATTAAGAAGAAGACTGATGATGGTGCACTTAATTATGCCGGCCAATTCATTGATGCACCAAAACCAATCAGAAGCCCAGGGCCTCCAGAAAAGGACCACAGATGGCCAAAAGAATTCAGCAGCCAAGGGGCTAAAAAAGCCTGTATGATTTTTCTCACCCCAAATTAAAAATCTATACCAATCATTAAAAATTACATACATACTGAGCCTTATATAAAAGTTAAAAAGGACAGAAAACATGTCTCTAATGTCCTAATCAGTTTTTTCTAAGTACATAAAATACACTTAATAAAGCATTTATTAAGTGTAGCTCATAATAAATAACTAATTTATTATAGTATAATTATAGCTTGGATGGATGATGCAATACGGCAAGCAAGCAAGAATTATGAAGATCACTTTGAATGTCTGTAGAACAAGTGTAAACACCCCAATAGTCACTAAACTCTTAACCAGCGGTTCTCTAACGTCTCATAGTGAGTGCCACCTCAGAAATGGAATTAGGAATATTATTTCTTACTGACCATCAATATATTATCACATGGCAGCTGTGAACACCAACAGTAATACCTTGTGGCATACCACACCAAATAAATACTGGTCATTTAGCTAATTAAACCATTCATTCTGGGTGGCGTTAGTTGTCCCTGCGTGTGTATTATTTGTGGGCAGATTTGTTCTCCTTGCAGAAAATTTTGACATGTAGGCTCCATGTAGGCTCCTTTAGACTGCTTCTTGCCTGGTCAATGTAGAAGGCGGTCCCAGATCGTATCTCCCTGCGCTGTTTAAGATCCGTTTCGGTGGTGTCCCTGGAGAGAGCTACATACTCCACCTCCCGCTTTGTCAGCTCCTGCGGCACAAGACATTTCACGTTGTTTTAAAAAAGGACCTCACTTAGATTTGTACGTACATTTGTAAATGCACACACCTTACTTTAGTCTTGAAGTATTGAATTTAAAAATGTGGCTGTGAGATTATTTAACATTAATACGAGGTCTTCTAGCCTGTCTTTGGTCCTGCAGTGGCTAGAAATGGCGATAGGTGTAAAGAGTGTTTTGGTCATTCTGATTCACTGTTCAGAGAATCGGATCTGGAATTTGTCCCCTTATGTCGTCATACGGGGGAAGGTATGCCTCCCATTTCTCATGCTTTTTACACCAAGAGAATTTCCCGCCCCTCCCCTAAAACATTATCTCCATTATCGACCATCACGGCTTCTAAACGTGTGAAGCATTGCAGTTGTTCGGTGTTTGGATGTTAAAATTTGTACAAATATCGTGGTTAGTGAACGGTGTTGATGATGTCTTTTCCATGAATGCCCCCTCAACTTCTATAGGCCTCTCTCCTCTTCATTAGCATTTAAAGCTACAGACACTGAAATGGTGCGTCTTTGGAAATCTCATTGTGGGACTGGATCAAAGTGGCTGTAATTCATTTACATTTACAGTAAATTCTGTACTAAGGCTCAATTTCAGAAAGAGACTTTAGATACAGCATTGGGGGACCGACAAGACCGATATAATATCAGGGGACCTTTAATAACAAAAACATATTCGTGGGGCATGCTTATTAAACAGATACATTCTTATCGAAAGGTAAGTAGCTCATAATAAATAACTATTTTATTATAGTATAATTATAGCTTGGATGGATGATGCTGGTCTAAGATCAAATAGATAAGAAAGGTATCAAACTCTACCAAATACTGCATAGCAATAGAGCGTCTCAGCGGACCAGGAGGACCGATTAAGAAGACATCCTGTCCAAGCAGGTCCTTCTGCATGATCCAGCGAAGGTGCTGGGCCACAGACTGGGGGAGGGTGTCCATCACTGGCGAAGACACACCTCATTATCACATCATCCTACATACACTACAGCAGCAGCAGAGACACTTTCAATTCAAATGGAATTGATACAAGGACATTATCTCATGAAAACACACACTATGACAGATAACTTATAACATACTGTGGTTTATTGGTACAAGTTCTGGATTTGTGGGCTTCTTGAGGTGATACGTCATTTCTCCTATTTTCACCGTGTCCCCTGGGTGTGAGAGGAGAAGAGGAGAAAATGGCTCCATTTTAATAACAGATAAAGCGCGGCGGACTTCGAGCGGCCCCGTCTTTTATATCGTCTACCTGAGGACGTGTTGAGGAGTTTGACCTCATGCGTTCCGCACGTCCAGCCGCCCAAAATGACCCTCATCCTCCTCGCGGCCACGGCCGCGGCCGTGCCCCGCTGCAGGAACCTCGAGTGCATCCCGGACAGACGAAGGCGGCCCGGAGCTCGGGACAGCACGCTACTTCACACGCCGGGACGACCGGACTCTCCTGCCGGCCATCGCGCTGACAGCTACCGCGTCGCGGGCGGAAGGCAGAGAGTGACGGACGCGTCGCGTCCGACGGAAAAAAGCTTCCGTGGAGATCGGCAGACCGGCTCTTATTGAGTTCCGACGGCACGTCGGTCCCAAGGGGACGCTGGCGGCGCGTTACAGGCTGTTTCAGTCGCATTCCTAAACATTTGAGCGTCTTTTTACTTTGTGTGGAGTTTTTCCTTGTGTGCAGAAGGGTCAAGTGTGGGGGTGTCAACTGTAGGGCCCGTCAAAGCCCAGTGAGACATGCTTGTAAAGTTTGGACACACCTTCTCATTCGATGTGTTTTCTTTATTTTCGTGATTATTTACGTTGGTAGATTCTAACTGAAGGCATCAAAACCATGAATGAACACATGTGGCGTTATGTACTTAACAAAAAGTGGAGACCTGGCCTCCACAGTCACCGGACCTGAACCCAATCCAGATGGTTTGGGGTGAGCTGGACCCCAACAAGTGCTAAACACCTCTGGGAACTCCTTCAAGACTGTTGGAAAAGCATTTCAGTGACGACCTCTTGAAGCTCATCGAGAGAATGCCAAGAGTGTGCAAAGCAGTAATCAGAGCAAAGAAACTAGAATATAAAACATGTTTTCAGTTATTTCACCTTTTTTTTGTTAAGTACATAACTCCACATGTGTAAATGGTCATGAAAATAAAGAAAACACATTGAATGAGAGGGTGTGTCCAAACTTTTGGCCTGTTCTGTATGTGATTCTGGGCTATATAAGAAATAAATGTTGTTGATGTTGTTTGTTCAGATTTCCTTTAATTTTTAATGATTGGATTTACAGTAATACATCTCAGACAAAATGTGGTAGGAAAGTTCATTTTTTATAACTTACACAATCAATAATTTTGTTTAACCCTCCTGTTTGAGGGCCACCAACAGCAGCACAGGATAAAATTCATCAATTTTTATTACTATTACTTAATACTACTGTTTTTTCAGATAAAAGTAAAAATACATGTTTATGTCTAATTTATTACTGTCATATGATAATTTGCACATTTAACTATCTAATAACCATCTGTTATTATTATTATTTTTAAAGTTAATATGAAGCTATAAAAAATACAACCACAATACATGAATTGTGCACTGCCATGGTTATGTACAATCTTATGCATTACTCATTAAAATCAAACACTTTTTTTTTTTATCATACAAAGTAAATAAAGACCAAAAAACGCATGGATACACTAACAGTAAGCAGTATGTTACAGCCTTACTCCAAAATGGATTAAATACGTTTTTTTTTGTTTTTTTTTTCAGAAATTAGGTCTTGGCAAATGTATTAAATTTGCACCGAGGAGAATCTCTACAGCAATCCACCAATCAGGCCTCTGTGGTAGAGTGGCCAGACAGAAGCCACTCCTTAGCCTTGAGTTTGCCAAAAAGGTACCTGAAGGACTCTTTTGGCCAATACCATCCCTACAGTCAGGATAGAGGGAAAGATGACTGCAGCAGAAACCTGCTCCAGAGTGACCCTGAACTCATCCTGGGGCGGCGGTTCATCTTTCGGCAAGATAACAACCATAAACACACAGCCAAGTTATCAAAGGAGTGGCTTCAGGAAAACTCTGTAAATGTCCCTGAGTGGCCCAGCCAGAGCCCACACTTGAATCTCTGGCGAGATCTTAAAATGTCTGTGCACCGACGCATCCCATCCAACCTGATGGGCCAAGTATAGGTGTGCCAAGCTTGTTTCTGCCAAAGGTGCATCCAAAGGGGCAGTGGTGGCCTAGCGGTTAAGGAAGCGGCCCAGTAATCAGAAGGTTGCCGGTTCAAATCCCGATCCGCCAAGGTGCCACTGAGGTGCCACTGAGCAAAGCACCGTCCCCACACACTGCTCCCCGGGCGCCTGTCATGGCTGCCCACTGTTCACTAAGGGTGATGGGTTAAATGCAGAGGACAAATGTCACTGTGTGCACCGTGTGCTGTGCTGCAGTGTATCACATGTGACAATCACTTCACTTCACAAAGTATTGAGCAAAGTACATGTGATTTCTCAGTTTTTTACTTTTAATTAAGTTCCCAAAATCTCAAGCTGTCGTTACGGGGTGTTGTGTGCAGAATTCTGAGGGGGACATGAAATGGAATCCATTTTGGAACAAGGCAGCAACATAACAACATGTGTTAAAAGTCACGCACGGCAAGTCGTTCGGAGCGGCGATGACGTCACGGGCCCCGCCCCGCTCCTTATACGGGGTGACATTTGTCACGTGGCGGGGAGGCGCAGCCCTCGGAAGACCCTGCGTGAGGAGGGAGGCGATGAGCGGAGTGGCAGCCGGGACCGGACTCCTCCGGCGCGTACGCCCGACCGCAGGCGCTCCGCCGCAGTTCCGAGTCGAGCGAGCCGGGCGAGGACGGACCGGACCGACGGCGCCGGGAATATGGAGGACGACTGCCGCTACACTCGCAGCCCTGCCTGGGAAGAACTGGTTAGTGGTTCGTTTTAGGATTCCTTCTCTTTTTTTTTTTTACCTCAGGAGAAAAGAAAGAAAGAAAGAAAGAAAGAAAAACGGACCAAAACGGAATTGCTTTGCACGGTCCAGAAAGAGAAAGGTGTGAGCTGGCGAGGTTGCAGCTCGGATTTATTTCTTTTTTTTTATATACATATACTTACTTTAGAAATGCACTCGCCGGAGGACGGAGGGAGGAAGAAAAAAAAGAAGCTTTTCCTGCTTTTCCGTCTGGAAAGAATGGAACGGGGCTACGCTGGATTTGAACCATCTCAACTCAAACCAAACTACTCATTTTCGACTTTCAGAGTCTTGTATGCAACAACCACACCAACAAAATTTTTTTTTTTAATAAACTGCAGCGTTGTCATTTATAAAACTACAATAATTTCAGTCTGAAAGGACAAGTATTTTTCTGCCTCAAGGTCTTTTACATTTCCTCTTTTTATCGTTGGATGGAATACATCAAGGCAGACCACACATAGAATACTTTAATAGTTGCTGTTCAAACATTTGCCTAACATTCCGTTTTACGTGCTAAACAAGTTGCACGCTTTCGTTGCGTTCGTTAAAAAAAGTTTAATCGGTCTGGAAAAGTCAGGGTTCTGCAGTGAGAATCCCGTCTACAGGCACCTCGCTGTATCTGTCCCCAACTGGGCCACCGGCAAGGCCAGGGGACACGACACCGCCAGTTACAACGCAGAGCAAAACTCCTCCTCCCGGCCAAACACTTCCAAACGCAGCTTCACTACAAGTGAGGCTGTATGGCGCAGTAAAATAATACCCACTCGCTTTTCAAAAATGCTTTATGGTACTTTCTTAATCTCATCACATGCAGTGTGAAATGTGTGTGTGTGTGTGTGTGTGTGTATATCTATATATATATACATTTAAATTTATATATTCACTGTTGTACTTAATGATTGTCAAGTTCCAATTATTGATGCATATATATGAAGAAAGTCTGGTTAGATCTTATTTGATGGCCTTAAGTAACAAGGCCTTAAGTAACAAGGGAGGTTTGTAATAAATACAACCTGTTGAATTATTATTTTATATATATATATACATATATATACAAAAATAAAACCCAGACTCCCATGTAGCCTTTTGACAGACGGTTAGGAGGCGAAATAAATCCCTCTTCCCGGGAGAATTAGCTCCACGCAGGAGTGTTTGAGCCCTCCGCTGCGGAGACTCCCTCCAGCCGCCACGCTGCTGTGACCGCTCTCCCCTCCTCCTCCGCCAGGAGCCTGACAGAGCCGCCGCGGGCACGTCGGGGATGCATCACGGCGTGGGGGCGGCGGGCGGCTCCGGGCCGGTGGACGAGTCCTCCGACAGCGAGGGGGAGCAGGAGGGACCCCAGAAACTCATCCGGAAAGTGTCCACCTCCGGCCAGATCAGGAGCAAGGTAAGCGCGGCTATTCGAGCTATTCATCGGGTCTTTCCTGCAGATGCAGTTAGGTGATGTTTCTGCGCATCCGATCATGTGGAGGCGTACGGAGGAGAGGAAGCTGCACCTCATCACGCCAGTGTGTGTGTCTGCAGTGTTTGGGAATGTTGCGAGAAAACGTCCATAGAAAAGTTTTGCCCAAGTTTTTGACAGCAGCAAAATACGGTTTTCTTGCCAAAACTGTGACAATTATCTCATTATCTTATAGACACGCACAGTGTCTAGTGGGCTACATTCTAATGATATTGTTATCGTAATAGGCAGTTTTCTGATGCCATATTTGACTGTCTTTAGCCCCGACACCGTAATCAAGTTCCTTGTTTCTGACCAGAACGGATCTTCTCAATTATTGACTGTTCCCCCACAACCTCACTAGATTATTCAAGCAGAGGCTATATTTAGCAGGCGGCGGCTGCTCAGGTTCGGCCCTTTCTTTTGTCATGTTAATTACACCAGCTCATTTCAACCAGAACAGGCGAGTAAATAGTCCCTCATTTGGCCAGTGAACACACGTGGCTCACATAAAGCATGTGTAAATGCCTGCATGTACCTGCCCATTGATTAAATGAACTTCATGAAATAAGTAACATAAATAATGCACTTAAATGCATGTTCTGTTGTAGATGTAATTCTCAAGACATCACCAAGCATGTACTGTACATTCATATAGAGCAAAATAATGAATAAATCAACACTCTCAATCATTCGATAGCATTCTGGCGAATATTTATTTTGTTACTGCATCACTGCCCACTCTGGTTGCTTTTTCACAGTTTAGTTACTTCTCATGCCTCTTTTTGGTTTAACTAGACATATTCCTGTTTGAAAATCTAACCTCGATCTAAAGCCAACTAATATTCATGTGAACCATTCAACATATCTTCACATTTCTAAACAAAGTAGGATACATGAGGAATAAAAGCACACATTTCTTTGTTTGATCAGACTAATTCCTCCTGAACAGCGTTGGATTTTTAGTTGCCGTGGAAACCAAGTTCTCACAGTAGGACAGACGCTGTCTGTTCTTTTGCTACGGAAAACACGCTTCTGCAATGCTCCTTACATTCCAACAAGAAATCATGGTGTTTGTTCAGTTCTGGAAAACAGCATTTCTGGCGCACCTGAGAAGGCCTCGGAAGAACATTCACTTTCAGAAGCCACTCCCACAGACGCACCATAGACAGACAGCCCCGTCCTGGCGCTGATCGCATAAAGCAACGTACGCCGAAGGGGCAACGTGACACCAGACCGAGGGCTGCGTCCGAACCGCTCATGGCAGGTTGTGGCAGGCCTGATGGAACACGGTGGATCCGAGTCTCTCGCTCTGCCGACCTGCTCCGTGATGTCACCGTTAATGGAGCTCCCTGAGTGCTGTTCCACCTCTCGTTGTTTGCTCAGCCCCAGTCTTCCCACTTCTCCATTCAGCAGGACAGATGCCACCACCCCCTTCGCCCTCGGACTTGCTGACGCCATGGCAACCACTGGCCGTATGGTCATTTACCTAATGGCCCGTGGGGGAAAACAGAAAGTCCATAGCTGTAGCATTATATGAGAAAATACCTCCATAAATATTAGTCAGAGGTGCATTTTGGGGAGTGACATAATGAAAAAAAAATGCATCGTAGGTCCTTTCTTCGTGTGCCAGGGGAGTGTGACACCAGTTGCCTTAGCAACACTATCCTTGCATCCAAAACTATATTGATACAGTGGGTTTTCTGCTTCAGAACAAGCCGTATAATGTAGAGAAACTAATAGTTTTTTGGGGTCTTTCTTGTTGAGTTTCTGCTTTAGGAAATTTCAGGTCACATTTTATTTTTGCTGATCTGTTTTTTTTGTTGCATTTAAATGCATGTTTTATCGTAGATGTAATTCTCAAGACATCACCAAGCATGCACTGTACATTCATATGGAGCAAAACAACAATCTCAATCATTCGGTAGCACAATACGCCGCTCTAGGCTTCAGTCTACACATATGCTCCGGGAATGTTGTGTGCATTTGTAAATGTAATACCACCTGATGAATTATTATACTCACATATTGCATGCTAAATTAGTAGCTTGCACTTACGTCTTAGTACTCTTGGCGAATATTTATTCTATACTGCATCAGCGTAGGAATGTACTCCTATCAACTTTAGGACATTTCAGGTCACATTTTATTTTTGCTGATCTTTTTTTTTTGTCTAGGCAACTGCAAAAATGCAGCCATGTGTATTTAAGTTTCCGTAACCGAGGAAAGAGTGCTGAATAGTATCTTTGTTGAAAGCTTTCCTATTATTAGCTCAATTCTTTAAGTTTGTGCAGTATTTGCAGCAACGTGTCTCACCCAATGTAATGCAGTTACCAGGAGCAGACAGGAGTCTAACCGTACAAAAACATGGCGGATGTACGTTTCATACCTTGATTATTTTATACTTGATGCTTAAGATTTGATATTCATAGTAGATTAAATTAAATGCAATATCCCAGTTGCAGAGACCTATCAAGTTCACACTCATATCAGTAAGCACCACCAGGTGCTTGTGAACATGCATAAGTTGTCGAAAGTGATAATTCCTGACTATTTAAACAGAATGTTAAATTATTTAAAGGCTAAGTAAATTTAATGCCACTTTATGAACAACAATATCCCTTATAACACTCATACAATGGGAAACAACTGGATACAATGATGTTTTTTTTCCCTCTTTTTTGTTTAATTGTTTTATTGTATTTCAAATGAATTAATTACATTTAGGGAACTCAATATCCAGGTGTTAAGACACTGTCCTCCATAAAAACATTAAAAAAGTATGAAGGGAGGATAATGTTCATGATGTATTTTCCAACTAATATGATTCAATTTGCACAATGGCCATCTTGCACAACTCCATAATGCTCTAATTACGGTCCTTGTGTCTGTCGATAGACCCACATCATGGCCAACAGGTATTGTGCCTAATGCCAAATACAACTAGTGAAAACAATTATGCATTGACCATAATTATGCTGTCTGTGTAAAAGGAAGGCAGTTTTTTTATAAGCGTTGCAGTCGGTGCAGCAGCTCCTCACAGGCAGTCATTAGTTCCCCTTCCCCTCAGTTGTAATTGTTACCTTGTGCTCGGCCTCTTCCCTAGACAATGGCCCGGTGTCATTAGAAGACAGGAAAATTACGTGCCAACAACTGACAAGGTATAATTTCTCGACCGGTTAAACCCTCGGTGCGAAACTTTCTGGGAAAAGGGATATTTTTAACTTGACTTGCGCTGGTCCGGTGAGTCCTTGCGATTCCGTATTCCTCACCTAAGAGCTTGCCTCATTGTTTATAGGACGAGGACTTTTGTTGAGATGGGCTTTGTGGAGAGTAAAAATAGGCTGCTTAGAAAGTCGAGCTGCTTCTCGTTTTTTTTTTTTTTTTCTGCGTTTTTACGACGTGAGAGTGTGACTCCAGTGCGTTTCACTGCTAATCTTATTGACGAATGAGGAGCTGCTTGACTCGCTCCAAAGTGGGTAGAGACCGTACCAGGACATTTATAGAACGAGTTCTTTTTTGGATAATTGCACATATAATGCTTAATGCACATCTGGCTTTTGCGAGCTCGGGGCAGTTTGCCGTGTCGTTGGTTTTAATCTTGCATTCTTGCTTGTTAGGTTTTCTATTGAAAACAGGGACAACTCGGCATTATTTGTCCATTAATTGCCTATCCCACAAACCACAGGCAGAAATAGGCTGGACATAAAAATGAAAGAAAATCTTTCATTCCTGTCACACTGAGGGCTTGTGGGCTATTTTTAGCTTCTACAGGCTTTTTTAGGCCTTTTGATGTGGCGATAAAGTATGTCCTGAGGCTAATGAGGAGGTTATTCAGTTCATGCCTGTGACCCTTCACGCCAAATGCCGTTCAGACCGTATACGTTTGACTGAAATATGTGAAATTCGGATATGGTCATGTCTCTTCAGGCATGTTTAAAGCACATGCTTACCTTGTACCGTAATACTTCATCATACTTCACACTACTCCTGCACTTGTGGCCTCTATTGCGCAACCATTCGGAAAGAGACAATAAATTGATATATTGAATATATTTAGAATTTTACATGAAAATTGAAAGTGAAGGTGATTAATTGTCACATGTGACACTCCAGAGTGGCATCGGCTTTTAACCCGTCCCCTCAGTGGGCAGCCATGAAAGGCGCCCGGGGAGAAGTGTGTGGGTATGGTACCTTGCTCAAAGGGGACCTCAGTGGCACCTTGGCAGTTCGGGATTTGAACCCACAACTTTTCGGAAACCTGTGCTCCCTCACCCGCTAGGCCATCACTGATAGTGATAGTGATTGGGCTCTGAGCTATGGAGTACTAGGAATGCCAGAATTAAATAGATAAATACATCAATAATCAAATAATAAAATGTGTCATTAATTATATAAGTTGGATGTCATTATTAAGCTTAAAACTCACCTACATTTCCAGAGGGATCAATACATCAATCTAATTCTTCTTTAAAACAGGAAGAACTTGGGTTTTGGACCATATGTATGATTAAAGGGCACTTGCACTGGCTGTACTTGTGTACACTTGTTCTTGTATTTCACTCTCAAAAATCAAGTAACAGAGCGCTGGAAAAATATATCCTTCTGCTTTCACACCCTGGAAAATGAAGTCATGTCACCGGGCCAAGTGAAAACGGAGAGGGACAAAACTTCCAAGTTGGCTGTGATATTTTTGAAGAGGGAAGCCAGGCATTCAGACATATTCTCTAGGGGTTATTGATGATAATTGTAATAATCCCAGGGCTCGTTTTTTCCGTTATTAGTCATCTGAATATCCAAGCCCCACTGACTGCTGTGTGCAAAGCTCAACAAATCTCTGCATGTGAGGAACTGGCCTTCCTCTGCAAGGAAAGAAAAAATAGCGCTGAATCTCTTTTCAAGACTGTGCGAAAGAAACACTCCTGCGCATATTCTGAGGCTTTTGTACACTGTAAAAAGTGAACACTTGCTAAACATTTAGTATAAAAATATTAGTTGTGACAGATTACTTCAATTATTATAAAGTTTAGGCAGTGTTCACATTTTCAAGGTATAGATGCCCTGAAAGACAGTTTTTAATGTGTTTTTTCTCATTACAATAGTTAAAAAAATATTAGATTGCTCTTTTAAACCAAGATGTCTAATTTATGCTTATGAGTTTATTTATTTATTTATTTGTTCGTGTATTTACTTTACTATAATGCTACTGACTGGTGTGTTTGGTTAATTCACATTACGACAATGCTAAAATATTAGGTGAGAAAGATGAATTACATTTTTAAAAGTTTAGCCAGTGGTCACTTTTTACAGTGTATGGATTAACTAAAAAACGTAAACTGTAACTGTTATTAATTTTCTCATTACAGTAGTTAAAAAAACATTAGTTTGCCCCTTTAAACTAATTTAAGCTCTTTAGAATTTTTTTTTTACTTCACTATAATTTTACTGACCACACATTTGTTTGGTTTATTCACATTATGGCAATGCTTAAATATTAGGTGTGACAGATTAATTATATTTGTAGCCATTGTTCACTTTTTTTCCAGTGTATTTATTGGTGTGCTTAACACAACATGGTTTTCCTTTCTGGAGACACCGAGGACAGGATTAATGTTTTGTGATGATTTTGGAACCACAGAGCCCTGTTTTCAATGCTATGTAGTCAGGGTGTAATTATTTCTGTCACATAGAACATGAACTAATGATAAACTAATGATTTTCCCCCATTTCCCCTTGATGATTGATGATTGTTGTTGCTAGATATATGATTGTTTCAGCACAAAAATGTCCAAAAAGGCACCTAAACTCCCAGAAATGTAATATCCTCAGCAACTATTTAATATGCATAAAAAATCAATATAGGAAACTTCTCCCAAAATGTATAAATACAAAACCATCCAATCTGGCTACAGTAAGCACAGAATATAATCCTGACCCTTCTGCCCATCTGTGTTTACCTTTGGTTGCTGTCCTCATAATGAAACAGGACATCACAATCCGGGTTTCTGTTATAGACATCATGGGATGTGCACATTAGGGTTCCTGAACATATCCAATGTGCAACATCTTAAATAACACCTCAAAATACAAAGCAGTTTGCCTAAATCTTTAAACTAGGCCCAACAGGTTTACATTTATTTCCATAATCAAAGTGTCTACCATTAGAGAGGAATAATGACAGTGCAGACGTTCATATTAGGGAGAGGTTGTGGATTTGGAAGTCCATTGAATCTCTGAGATCTTGGCTCTGACATTTTTTCTTCCATTACATCTTGGAAGAAGGGCCCCATTTAATTAATCAGAGAGCTGAGGACGTCCACGTGCCAAGACTTTGTTAAGTAATCAAGCGGTCAAGCTCTTTGGCCGCAACATAATCTCCCTTGGGCTCCTGGTTCTGATGCCAGCTGTGATTGTATCTGCCTGCCGGTGAATTGTGCTTCAACTGAAGAGGTGCTTCTCCAGTTCTCCGCTCTAGATGCATGTGAAAGGGACACGTCGTGATAGCAGACCCCATTCCCAGACCGGATGCAGTGGCCGTAGCTGCCACTGGTCTAGTGCACAGGGCCACAAGGTGAGAATGGTATCCCTTTTCAGTCAGTGAATTTAGACTGCTTGTCCCTTGTGCCTTAACTACTGGGTGTGAAATAACTATGCAAGTTTGCACTTCCTATGTCTTTGTAACAAGCCTGTGTGAATTAAAGTCCATGATTCAATCGATTACAATTGTCAGTGCCTCGGTATTGATTTTGTATTACATATAAGCAGTAAAGTTTACCCGGGTGTGGCAGAACAAAGCTGCTGTAAACATATAAATAGAGAGCGTGATGGAAACCCCAGCAGCGGTGTGAGATTCTATTTCTTCCCGGCGGGCCTCCTTTCTATGAATGCTTCTCCAGAGTGTCCTTCACTACACACCGACCCAAACCCATTACAACCTGAAGCAACAAACGCCAGAAAAACGACTGGTCCAGATGTCTAAGAATCTAAAAATACGTATTTTTTGTAACTCCTGATAAGTTGATAATGTTGTGTTGTAGATCTCCGTACACTCAGAGATAGTTAACATCAGCTTTTCCTACATTCCTCCTTTGTGCGGCGCTGTACTCAGATCGGGCCACCACAGTCACAACCAGCACTACTTTATATTTTAAACCACCAAGCAATGTCAGTGTGATGTAATCAATTATGTTGAATATCATACACATCTGCATTGCGATGCATCAACTATACGATTCATTTCAACACACCTAGTACCAATCCCAGCAAGTTGTGGATGCCAGAACCCATCTTGGGACACTGGGAGCAGGGAGGGGCTCCAGCCCACCGCAGGACACACACATACAGTATGAAATTGTCACTGAGATTTAAATGTGAGTAAACTGGAATAGAATATTTGTATTCAGTTTCTGAATAGAATTCTGCTCTGCTTTTTTTTTATAGTTGTCATATTCCCAATACATAGCTGCTGTGCACATTGTGTTGTTGGCTTTGTCGAATTCGCTTTGTTGATGAGTGTGTGGGATGGATGTGTATCTATCTTCATGGCTGCAGAGCCTTCAGAGAAAATGAGACAGAAACAGGGAGACAGATTGATAGATGGAGGATGGAGGAGTGGGCGTTCAAATTGCTGGTGGCAGAAAACTCTTCTCCCACTCACAGTTTAAGGGAGGAACACTATTAATAGATTTCTTCTTGTCCCACTTGGCAACAGGAAGTGAACTGACAACTACAAGTTAAACTGGAACTAAAAATGCCAGTAAGTGACAGATCAAAAAGTTTGAAAGCTATACATGTTGCTTTTTATTTGTTTTATAAAGATCAGAAACCCAAGATACAATGCGATGCAAGACATCTAGTTCTTGTTTATGCTTGAAATAGGAATTTTGTATATGAGGTGCATGTTTATCCTTTACTAGACATTACTAGAGGTGTGAACTGGATCCCAGTGTTTAATAGTCTGGTGAAATATTGCTTATTTAGCACAGTGGAAGTGTTTGTGTGGGGTGTTTACCCCCAAAATAATATTTTTTACTATAAGGAATGATGAGATAATTGGTGAGACAACTGCAGTGGATGCACCTAAACTCCTCTCACACACACACACACGCAAACAGAAACAAACACAGAAACGGTCGTGTGGGCTTTATGAAGATCCTCAGCCACTCAGGTTTTGAAACCACAACCTTGTGCACTTGTGATGGCCGCTGAGAAGGACTGAAACGGGCGATAGACTGAGGAGGAGGCAGGACATGGAGGAGTGCATTTGGGGAAAAAATGCTTGTCATCTTATTCAGTTATATTAAGAAGTCACAGTACATAAATACTTATCAGATTGACAGGAGCGGGTGTAAATCTTCCAGAATGAAAAAGAAGGGCATTAAAGAGCTGTCAGTCATTGCTGTGGACTCCTACCATTTTAAACTTATATTAGATTTATTATAAGTTTTTTTTTCTTGCCATAAATATTTAATTATGTAAATCACAAACACGTACTTGACCTTACGCAAGCAAACAAGCCCCACACGCTGGTGTCATTGGATGTCACTCCCAAAGTGATTTCCTTATAAAACATGTGACTAGAGGCTTCATGTTAAAGAGCAGTTTGTAAGTTGTAAGAAGTTTGAATGCGATCGGTCCTAAGTCCGTAGAAATCATATCATATATTTTCTGGCAGCTTTATCAGCTGTAGGATGCGTCAGTCAGTCCGGTGTTGGTGTCAGGGAGCCGACTGGTGGATGAATTGACTGTTTAAGTTGACACAGCTGTACTCCAGGATGTCAGAGCTGCCTTTCTGTTTGTAATTCCCCCCTCCGAGAGCATATTTCCTCTGCTAAAAATAGACATTCTCCCCTATATGCCTGTGGTTAGCTCTCCTTTTGTTGCCACTCTTGCATGTTCTATGTTCTATATTTTTGAATTTGAATGGAGGGAGGAGAGGAGCGCTTAATGCTGTATGGTTGTGAATGATGTGAAGCGACAGCACAGCGTCACAGAGGGCGACTGGTTGACAGGACATGCTTCAGGTCAGAGGAGCCCCGCCACGTCACATGGTCTGCATCCAACCATGGTCATTTACTAAAAAAAAAGACCATCTAAAATGAAACCTAAAATCTAAACTCTTCTCAAAAGTTTCATATTGACACCATAGAAAACCTTTTTTAAATTTTTTTTTGGTTTTAATTTTTAATGCATCTTGGCAGGGCTTCCTGTAGATAAACACTCAGGCATGGCCTCCGCCCTGAGCCAACGCTGCAGAGTGCAGGCCATGTGTCCCAACACGCTTTAATGGACTCTTCTAGAGCCTTGAGAGATGCGTGCGTGTGTTTGTGTATGAATGAGTGATGAATGCATTCATTCATTAGACTGTTATTCACATAGTTGAAAAAATCTTTTTTGTGGAGATCTTAAAATGTGTTTTCTTGTGTTGTCTTGTCTGACATTTTTGTTCTGATCAAGTGACCTCATGTATGTGAATAATATTTTTTTGCAAAAGAGGTGATTTTATACATACTAACATTTAATCATACTCATAAAGAGCACAGCCTAGCGAAGATCTTGTAAGTGCATGTGGGTAAATGGGCCAGATTCAGATGTTTTTTGTGTCTGTGTGCGATTGTCTTTTCAGACAAGTGTAAAGGAAGGTTTACTCCTGAAGCAGACCAGCTCCTTCCAGCGCTGGAAAAAGCGCTACTTTAAACTCAGAGGGCGAACGCTCTACTACGCCAAGGATGCCAAGGTACAGCATGCTTTCAGCCATTTGTGTGCACGGCATTTCTAATCTCCTAAAAAAAAATTTTTTTTACTATTAATACCAATGCATGTTCATATAGCCGTACACAAAATCTCTAATGATTGTATGGGAGCAGTATTAAAATGATTTCAGTGTACATTTTTGCTTTGTAAATATGGTCCGAATTTGCATATAGTCGTTAACGTCATGAAATTGGAGTCAGCTTCCATAATGTCCCACACGCCAATTTGATGAAGCAACAAATCCACATTGTGCAGGGAAGTTTAGTTCGAGTTTATACAACAGCAGGATCTGTCGGAAGGAAAGGATTTTTCCCTTGTTCTGTTATTCCGCATCGGCTGCATGTATTAGAAAGCCAGGCCTCCTGCAGTACGGTGCAGGGATGTTCAGTGGCAGCTCCCAGTCAGTGTAAGGTGTGAAAGGATTGTAGGCGTGGAGCGCCTGCCAGCCCTCTGACATCAGTAACGCACCGTCTGTGCATATTTGTGTGTGTGTGTGTGTATTTGGTTGCCCTGACCCAGGCGGGTGGAGTCCTCGCCCGCTGGCAGTACCGGGTGTCTCGCAGCCGCGTGTGCTGGAGGCTGCTCTCCGTCTGCTGGGCTGGGGCGCGCCGCGCCGCCCCTCCGCTGGCTGCCGGGGGATCGGAGGAAGGTTTGGTGGCAGTTCGGGTCAGCAGCAGCAGTGGACCCCCGACCCGTGACCTCTGCCCTGTCTGCTTACCCGCCCTGTCTGCTCTGGCATCGCTTAACGATGCCTGTTCTCCTCCTTTGTGCCCAATCTGGGCGGAGCAGCAGCGGAGGAGAACAGCGGGGCCTTTAGGGTGGCTCCTCGTCTCCTTCATCTCATTCCAGTCCTGTCTCGGAGGGAAAGGACAGGACTATTCTGCCATTGTCTTTGTCCTTACTCAAGAAGCTCCATCCTGCCGGCTGTACTGGCCAGGTGAAGTGGCGTTCAGCAGCCATCACTGTTCTGTGTGTCCTCTGCATCCCATCCTCCACTCCACAGTGACTGTCCTGTAGTTAAGGATCCCATTCAGTGCTCTCCGCTGGCCAGGAAGGAGTTATGGCGTCTCGACTGAGGAAATCCTCTGTTCTTTCCTTTCACTGATAGCTGTAGGGCTGTGAGGTCAGGGAGAGTGACGTGATTCCGAATGGAGAGAAGGAGAGAGAGAGCGCGAGACCTCACAGACTGATGTGACACCACTAGGCGCCCTGGCGTGCTTAGTGCAGGGGCTGTGTTTGTGTTGGCATGGCATGGCACCCATGCGGCAGCAGATACTGGATCCCAGGCCGATCCTATTATAAACAGGACATCTCCCTGTTTACACCGTCAAAGTGTACAGTAATCATTTACTGAAATAGCTGCCAATCAGCAGTAAAGAGAGATCGCTCTCGCGCGAATCACTCTGTGTCACGCATTAAAGAAAAAAACTATTGCAGACCCCAGGGTTTCACCATGCAGGCTGTAGTGACTCACAGCAGCCTCCTCTGAAGTCAGCTGACTCCATTTCACCTATTAGTCAGGGGCATCGCTGAGGGAAACCCTGTGGGGCTGCAAAAATATTCTGGGAAGGTTGTGCTTTTTATATTTGGGTTAATATTGTGGCTCATTAAAAATACATTATACAGTACACAGGTTGGATCCCTTATATCTGACCCAAAATTTCGCACATGGCACATCCCCCTTTGTTAGTATTATAACCATTTAGTAAGCAGTTTGGTAAAAAAAAAAAAAAAAACAAGGAACTGAGCATACATTTTACTCACAAAATAAAACCAGCATTTTGAAAGTGAAGTGATTGGCATTGTGATACACAGCACAGCAGACGGTGACACAACCATCACCCTTGGAGAGCAGTGGGCAGCAATGACAGGCGCCCGGGGAGAAGTGTGTGGGGACGGTACTTTGCTCAGTGGCACCTCGGAGGTTGGGGATTCGAACCGGCAACTTTCTGATTACGGGTCCGCTTCCTTAACCGCTAGGCCACCACTGCCCCTGTTTATAGCTTTTCTGCTACTGCTCTTTGTTGCTTTTGCATAATAGAACAGTCCCTCCAGGATTTGTTGATGTTGTGGTCATCGCAATTAACGCAAATTCAACCAATTTTTGTGAGTTCATCATAATTTTGCAATTTTGTCTAGTCACCAATTTCTTTTCACTAATTTGGGTGTTTTTGCCATAGCACCCATGCATACAGTTTAGCAAAATTTAGATTTCATCATGTTATGGTGTGTATAAACATTATAATGGACTAAATCAGGCGCTGTCAGGCAGCTATCACAGATCAGACAGTCACATGTGGGAAGAATATCAAAAAGACACAAAATCATGGCGGGACTGATAGAATAGAAATAAAATTGGAAATCATTTTCAATTTTATGGAGCTTCTCGAACATTGAAATGATTTGCATGAATGCTGCCATTCGCCAGGTCACATTACAAACCTCTGTTAGTAAGAGTAATAGTAGTATTATAACTGTGAATATTTATTTGAAATATTAATTGAAATGTGAGTCTGTAATGAGTTGCTTCACATAAACAAAAGTCTTGCTACATAATGAGCCCCAGGAATCCTTATTTCAAAAGTAAAGTTCAAAGGTCAGGGTTCTAGAATCACCTCTTGTTTAAGACTCTGTTTTTGGTCTGTTCGCAGTCTCTCATTTTTGATGAAGTGGATCTCTCAGATGCCAGTGTTGCCGAATCGAGTACAAAGAACATCAACAACAGTTTCACGGTAGGCAGCCATTCTGATGAACGTTTAACCAGAACTGCTATGTGAGACACGCTGAGAGATGAAAAAAAACATCAAAACCAAATTTATGCTCGACCATCTAAACATTTTAAATCTCTCTGCTTGCTGCCCTCTTCTGCTGCCCTCTGGAATTATACTAAGTTTTCTTCTTTGATCCTTAAAAGTTAAACTATGCCATCCTCTTTTAGGCCAACACTTCTACAAATCAACTGAGTAATAATTATAAATTATAATTGTTTCATAAAACATTTGTAAAAATATGTCACGGCACAGAAAGGAGGAGGACCCAGGCCCGGTTACGGGCTGTCTTTTTAATTTCCTACAGGACAAACCAAGACATAGGAACAAGCTTTGGGGATGGGAGGGGAGGGGACACACACTCCACAAACGCACCCCGCCTGAAACACAAGACACTTCACAGTTAAACATAAACAAGAGTCACAACGACAATGACCACATTCTCAAGACAAGCCAAAAGAGCATCCGAGCACCGTTCACGTCTCCTTTCACTCGGTTCCCGGGTTAATACCGGAACCTGGAACACTGCTGCAGCCCAACCTGAATAGGGAGCACTTCCGGTGCGGGGAATCAAGAGGGGCGTGGCCTGCAATTAGTGTTCCGGGAATCCTCGTCAGGTGGCAGTGGTGGCCTAGCGGTTAAGGAAGCGGACCCCTAATCAGAAGGTTGCCAGTTCCAATCCCGAGCACACCTCAGTGGCAAGTACCGTCCCCACAAACTGCTCCCCGGGCGCCTGCTCACCAAGGATGATGGTGAAAAGCAATTTTGTTGTGTGCGCCGTGTGCTGTGCTGCAGTGTATCACAATGACAATCACTTCACTTTCACTTAATTTACTGTGCCATTAACTCCGTCCCGTGGACCTGGGCGCGCTGAATGCACACCCGGACACATAGTACAGCATGCGTTGCTCCGGTTATATATTTTGGTACCACTGGGGCAAATGACTGTAGACGCCTCGGCGTGCAGCCGTGTGCACGTACCAGTGCGTGTAAACACGCGAGTTGTTGCCAGGGATCAAAGCTACGTGGGCACGTCTTTCTAAAAAAAGCAGCCCGCTCTCCAGGCACAGCTATAAAAAGACATGGAAGGGGACTAAGAAAGCTCCAAGGAGCAGCGGAGGGTTATTCTTAGCAACAGTCGGCGCCAACAGCGATTGGCTCCGTGCCACGGCGTCCCCTTGTTCGCGGCGCTGCTCAATCATCTCAACTCTCAAACCATCATCACATATAAGGTAAAACTGTCATCTTCCTGGGACGAAAGCACAAAAATGTGCCGAATGAGGGCCGATCTGAGAGCTTTAGTGTCATTTTTGGGCCGTTCTAAATCTACGGTATTCTACCGTATCGTATGCCCTCAGGCTGACATGCATTCACTACCTGTTCCACGGCAGGCAGGCAGGCTGGGCTTCGCCGTTTCTAATTTTAGCGCGGCTGCTCGTCCGTGTGAGTGTGTGTGTGTGTGTGTGTGTGTGTGTGAGGCGAGCATGAAAGCAGGCAGAGTGGCAGCGAGGAGACCAAAGGAAATCCTTGGGCGTGATGTCACACGGCGATGGGCTCCGTGAGGTCGGGAGACGGTGACGGACGCGGTGGGAGAGGAGGGCGTGTCCTCCGGGGAGTGATGCTTACGCAGCGCGGCACTGAAATGGAGAACAGCTTGTTTACCTCACAGCACAACCGAAAGCATGAACAGGAGCGGCCGGTGCCCCTTTAAGGGTTCTGGAGAAGCTGCTCTGCATCCTTTCTTCTGTGTGTGTGTGTGTGTGTGTGTGTGTGTTGTTAGGGAGTGTGTGACAGTCCATGTGACAGTAGGGCGGTTTCTGGAGCTCTGGATTGGCCAGAGCAGTCGGCAGGGAGAGACCAGCCGCGCATAAAAGTCCCACCCATCCACCTACCCAGCTGCGTGATGGGACAGCGTTGCTGACAACACACACACACACACGTGCGCGCGCACGCAAGCGGTGCAGACAGTGCAGTGGAAGCGAGGAGGCGGCGAGTCGGGACCGCTGGTGAGTTGGAGAACAGGGGGGCGTCCGAGGGTCTGCTCTCCACAACCTCTACATTATGCATGTAGCTGGACGCATGCATCTTCTTCCAGACCGTGCTGGGTCCTGATGCGCGCGTGCGTGTGTGTGTGTGTGTGTGTGTGTGTGTGCGCACGTGCTCGTTCTCCTGGTCGTGATGCAGGAGGGGCTTGCTCTGAATGTAAGACGAGCACCTTGAGCCGCACGTGAGGACGGGATCCGTCCAGCATGGCTCCTGTATTTAAATGCTGGCCTCCCGTATTTATGAGCTCGTAGGGCGTAAGCGTGCGAGAACACACACATGCAGAGAGTCACGACTCGCCTCTCGCTCCACTCGATCGCTGTGACCGCGGCGGAATGCGCTCCCTCCATCAAGATAGATTACGTTACATCAAACAAACCGGACGGTTATGCAGCATTTATTGCATTGTTATGCAAATGCGATATAAATAACATGAATACACACCTCAGAACAGACTGCGGATTTTAAATGATCCAGCTGTGAAATAAGTTTTTCCCATTCTGCTCTAACCAGAAATTGGACTAAATTTTTCATAAACTAGTGTTTATGGTTAAGTATTCATATCGTTTGGTACACAGTTTTTGGATAGGGAGTTGTGCAGCGTTACGTAAGGAAGCAAGCACAAAATGCTCTTTGTGCCATTAAGGGGTTAAGCACACACTTGCCGCAGATCTGTGAAGTACACACGGGTGAAAAGCGCGTTGGTTTTAATTGTTTGTAGTTTTCTGGACATATTTTTGGAATCAGTAGTTCCACATTTTAAAAATGGAATGACTTTCATTAATGGAACTGTATCGTGGCTAATTACAAGGTATAATGTTATGGGACTGAATACTATAAAGAGAACATTTCCGACATGCAAAATTGTGACAATTGCAGAAATAATATATATACATCACGTACCATTACCGTGTTCATAAATACATTCACGTGAATCTCTAATCATTTTTCTTCTGTGATCATTAATAATCTTCATTGCAATAACTCTTCCGTGTCCCCTGTTATCACAGAACTGTCCCTGCTGTCCAGCCCTGTCTCATTCCGTTTTGAGATCTCTGTTGATTTACTGTTCTCCGCACACTCACTATTGGCTGTCCACTCCCATGTCCTCATTGCATTAAGGCAAAACGCAGCACCCTGTTCCAACCTCTGACCCGAGCAGGACCTCTGTGCGCTTTCTGTGCTTCACCGGACTGTAATAAGCGGTTCTTTCTCATATAACGGCCAGTTGGTGGGGTTGGACGGTTCAGAAGCAGGAGTCGCTTTGCAGAGTTGCGGTGTCTTTCTGAGAGGAACATTTGTTGGGGCTTTTAGTGTAAGTGGCCAGGACGGATGGTCTGGGAGTTGCCCAGTGATTGCATAATGCAGAGGAGATGAATGCTAATGTGTTTAGTGCATGGAGACCATGGGCCTAAAATGGTTGGACATTTATCTGCCTGTTTTGGACGAAAGCAGATGCTTGTGGGCTCTGAAAGGAAATGATAGAGATACGCTTTGATCTTATAGACTGGTGCATGGCTCAGGGTCTTGTGGAGGTTCAGTATATATGGAATGTACAAATAAACCGTCCTCAGTGCTGCTCCTTCCCTGGAATATCGGATCTACCTCAGATGTAAAGTACGTGGCCCTCGTCGTTTTTACGAGGTAGTAAAACAACAGCCTGATCCTTTACAGAGGAGGGAATCTTGCTGGTATTTACAGAGGAGGTCTGTGGGGACTGTGACATTGAGCTTACTCCCCCTTACTCCCAATTCCCCACTGCTGGATGTTCTCCTGAAGCAATCCCAATCATAAAAGAAATTATCACGCATTGATCTGATAGGTCATCTTCATTCGCTCCAATTCAGGACCCCGATTGGCTGTGGAGACCGTGGTGGCTGCCACTGTGCTCTGATGGGAATCTTTAAAAGAAGCTCATGTCATCAATCTTTGTGTGTCGGAGGGTATTACAGACACGCTAATAGAGACATGAACTATACGTTTTTTTTTAAAGAGGGGAAAAATAAGGCCAACAGGACACACCTCCTACATCGGGACTGGAGCTTGAAAGAGAACCCAGGCAGTTGTGTTGGAACCTGGTAGTCTTGGAACAAGGAGCGATGCGCAAACCAAGAAAGGAAAAGCAATTCATGGCTGTTACTTTTACACCAACAATAACCAATATGGCAAAATGTATTTTTCATTTTACAACTTACATTTACATGTTAAATGTATTTACAGCATTTATCAGACTTTCTTATCCAGAGCGATTTACAATGAGTAGTTACAGGGACAGTCCCCCCCTGGAGACACTCAGGGTTAAGTGTCTTGCTCATTGACACAATTGTCGTAAGTGGGATTTGAACCTGGGTCTTCTGGTTCATAGGTGAGTGTGTTACCCACTAGGCTACTACCACCCCATTTGGTACAACTCATACTGTAGAAAATGTAAATCAGCAAATGGTTATTTTGATAATTTAAGGCTAATAATGCGTCAGAGCTTATAGTCTGTCTACATTAGTTTTTGTTTTCATCATCGAAATTTATGACAAAATATCTTTGTCAACTTACCTTTTTGACAACATGACATAAATGCTGGTCATGTGTTGTAACTATAATGAAATATATCATGTAATACTGCTGACTATATATGGTTTACAAGATAAAACCTGTACTAAAATGTCTCTTCATTTTCGTTGAAGAAAACGAGATGAGATGTTATATTGCGGTTTCTGTATCTCCCATATGGTCGCACAGATTACGGCACTTTAGCAATACGCAATTAATTAATTAATTTGATTTCAGGTGAGCAGATGGCTGGGAATGAGGAATGAGGAAGCGATCTTTAGACGCACTTTCTTTGCATTGAAGTGGAAAGAAAGAATGTTTGGTAGAAAAACATGGAACAGAGCAGAGTGTCTTTTGTGTCTGGGTTTAAGTAGAATTGCATTACTAGAAAAAGAGACGATTTTCAATGACAAAAATTTGACAAAAATGTCGTTCTGTTTTCGTTGACTAACCAGACTAAAATATTTATGGGTAATTCAGACATTTAATCGACTGAAACTTGACTAGACTAAAATGAGGATGGACGTGGCTAATAAAGACTAAAATGACAGTTTGATGAAAAGACTAGACTAAAAGTAAAATTAAGACAGGCTGCCAGGCTGGTTTAATAGTGACTTGGATCTCGAGATCAAGAGGTAGAACCAGTGGCAGATTTATGGATGTTCAATGTAGATTCACCGAATTGTCCTGAATAGAAGTCGAGCCCATTTTTCAAGAAAACACATACAAAATGTCACATTTGTCATCTACCATTATTGTATTTTTTTTTTCCATACTTGTAAGATAGTCAGGTCAAAATAGTATTTGTTTGTTAGTCATATTTTTATGGTATTGGAAAAAAATGCAATAATGGTATAGATGTAAAAAAAAACAAAACAAGGTACAATCCAGATCCTGAATTTTGAAGCGAAGTGTGGATTCCGAGGCAGTGGAGAGAATGGCGCCTATGCCCTAATGGCCAGAACTAACGAGTGGACGCTGACGTCCAGCACTCGCTCAGGCCTGCGGGGACGAGATGCCTGCCCAACGCCGCTATTGCCTTCATTCCTGACTAGTAATTGTCTGCCCCCCCCATGCCATTTCATCCCCTCTACTCTCGCTCTTTATCCCTCAACCGTCTCTCCTTTCTTCTGCTCTCACCCGCGTCCTCTCCTTCTTTGCAGCACGTCCCGTCTCACTAATGTGTCATTTATTTGTGGAGTGCCACTCAGGGAGTCCGCCTCCGGCTGGCCGGCTGCGGGTCGCCCGCCCACGCAGCCCGCACAGAAGGCACCGGCGGCCGCGCTGCACGGGTGCTGTTGATGAGGCGCGGCCACTTTTGACATTCTGAAGGAGATGTCACGTCACGCGACCACTCATACGACCAGACGGTGGCGGCTAATTCCGACATACTTGAGGGTAAAAAGGGATGGATTGTAACCGGCGGGGTCCTCCTGATCTTATTGCCACTGTAAATATAAATGCTGGGGTATCCAGGATACGGCTGACAGGCCGAGTTAATTGGAGACGGGGTTTATGGCGGGAAGGGCGGCGGCCGGCGTGGGTGGTGTCAGCGGTGTGGGTGTCTGGCTCCTCAGCTGGGCAGGTGATGCTCGGCGCCGCCTACAAGGAAGAGCCTGTGTTGCCATGTAAACAGCTTTTCACGCACTCACTCAGGCTGCTAGGTGGGCTGGTGGGGGGGGGTGTTAATAATTAATGAGCGAATTAAAATCAGCGTGTTATCTTCTGGAAACTTTGTGGCGCTGCGGTGGTCTTTGTTATGAAACATGCTTTTAGCATTTACCAAGGCGCTCCGACCTGTCATCCTCCATCTCGCTCACGCCGCGAGAAGAGGAGGGGTGCAGGGGCAGAGAGGGAGGGGGGAGGAGAGCAGGAGGAGGCGGGGGGGCTCGTCCTGCCTCTCCTCTTAAAGAAGGGGGGGCTCACCATCAGCCTCGCAGTCGGCAAGCAGCAGCGGGAGACGCTCTCATCTGCTGCGGACCTGTCTCTCTGTGTCCAGGTGATCACACCTTTCCGGCGGCTCATCCTGTGCGCTGAAAACAGGAAGGAAATGGAGGACTGGATCAGCTCGTTAAAATCGGTCCAATCTCGGGAGCATTACGAGGTAAGACCACCACACGCCGGCTATATTTATCATTCTGTCTGTCTGTGGTTCTCTTGTGTTCCTCACTTGTTTCAGCTCGTCCCCGTTTCCCTTCAAACCCCCTCATGGGGGACGTATAAATACGCGTCCACCACATCCCTAATAGCTTTCTTTGTCCCTGGAGAAATATGAAGTGTTCTCTTGTGTGACATTGTAATCAGCGACAGCCTAATTAGCATGCTTCAGATGCATGCATTCTGAGTTTTTATGGATGGGCGCATTCTTGGATCATCTATAGATTAGTTCACATGTTTGTTTTTATGTTTATTAAATCACCACTGCAATTAAAATGACTCATTTTTAATTGTTGTACATTGTGTGTGTGTGTATATATATGTTTGTATATATGGAGTATGTGTAATATACTGGTAATATTTTCCATCTTCTTTATAACCTTAAAATGCCTAGAGTTATAAATATTTAAAACCTAAGTATAAGATGCAGCTGGTTTTGAAGCAGTGTCTTTATTCTGTGTGCGATCGTCTTAACTGGGGCAAAAAAAAAACTGGTTACATAAGATAAGTCTCCCCATCCCCTGCAATACCACACCCCATCGGTCCTGCACATTCCCCCCCAAAACAAGGACGGGCTGGGTTCTCTACTCGGCTCGTGACCGACCGATGGGCCATTAACAAGAGTGTTTTCTGCCCGAAGCTTGGTCCCCAGGGGCACCTGGTTGCTCAGTCGGCCCTTGCGGTCCCTTGTTCTGCTGTGACGGGGACAAGCCGCTGTGTGGCAGGAGTCTCTCCCTCCTCTCGTCTCTTGCATGCATTTGTCCTGTGGAATGCATCCATTAGCTACTGTAATAGTGCTTCTTTTTTTAGGGGCTCCGAAGTCTTACCCTGGTGCTGCCAATTTGTCTTAACTTCTCCTTTGCTAGACGGCACAGTTTAATGTGGAACATTTCTCAGGGATGCACAACTGGTATGCCTGCTCCCACGCCCGTCCCACCTTCTGCAACGTCTGCCGGGACAGCCTCTCGGGGGTCACCTCCCACGGCCTCTCTTGTGAAGGTAGGAAGTTTAATTATGGGCGAGGCGATTTGCAATTTCTGTAATTTTAAAAATCAGAATGTGGTGTGTGTGTGTGTGTGTGTGTGTGTGTGTGTGTGTGAACACGCATTATGTATTCCAGAGGACAGGACAGCTGAAAGAATATGCTCGCAGGTTAACACGCTCACCCTAAAAATAAAAGGTTCGGTATCAGGCTGTATGCGTGCTAATGGCTGGAAATCATGTGGAAAGATAGCTCTAATTACCAACAGAGATGTGCAGATGGTGCTTGTTATGGTGCGGCTATCATTGGCCCTCGCACCCGGGACGTTAAAATAGAAACATGTGAAGACATATTGTGAAAAAAAAAGTCTATCAGAATCAAGCTTTTTTTTAACCACCTTGCTTCAAAAACAACTCATGACCTCGCTCACATCCTGGTATTGATATGCAGGGACGCATCAAGAAGTTAATTAGAAAATCCCACTTACCGTGGGACGATTCAACGCCTGGAAACTTCACACACTCCTTTTGAAGACTAGCATCCGTTCATTTGGTTAAATTCAGAATGAGATCCGCAACGACTCATTTTTAGCAGTGTGCCTAGAGTGCCTAGCGACATATGTTCTGAATAGATTTCACCCGGACAGAAATGGACTTATGCTGTCCATCTCTGAACGCAAACATAGTTCATATGTATAAAATATGACTTTCCGTTAACAGCAAATGAGCTAACAGCAATTTAAACACATGCATTAGAAACTCGAATCTATTGCAGATGTTTCTATGTGCAAAACTGCAATTTACAGGTTGATTTTCTCAAATACAGGGCATGCCATGTCTGGTGCCACGTCTGGTTCTAATTCAGTGTCCCTGTTAGTAGTTTAACGAACGAACCCGAAAACGACATTAAGCTGATTGATCAGAGGTTTGTGTTTGGTGCCACATAAGGTGTTTGGAACGGTGCTAAATCCTGAGCTGCCGTGTAACAAGGTGCTCACCAGTGGGTGATGTGTCGCACGAAAAGAGAGCCTTCTAGATGGAACTCAATTCCAACTTCCCGCTGATGCATAATGGTGTGGTGAGAGCTGTCACCGTGACTCCCCACAATCATCAGAACGTCTCACTTGGACTGGCCAATCGCGGCACGGCTCAGGCGGAAGGGCTTCCCGCGGAATCATGATCAGCATTGTAATAATAAAATCAGTGTAATGCGCCAGAACGTGCGCCGTAGCATGCAGATTTAATTGGATTTGGGCCTTTAGCGTGACACAGGGTCATGCATACTGACCAAAACTCTCCCTCGCCCTTCTCAACACACGAGTTTCTTATTCCCTGACAGGTGACGACAGTAGACAGACCCATCGATTGCGCTGTTTGCATTCGGACAGACCTGACAGTGCAGTTTGTCAGTGCGTGAGTGGATGAAGCGGGTAAAAAGTGCCTCTGATTATGTGACAAAGCGGCCATTGCTGAGTAGGTGGGCGCACGATCAATCAGCCACTTAATTCTCATTCAGGACCCGTCCAGATGAACATTGCTAATCTGATTAAAGCTGCAATGCAATTTACTGGAGGAAATCAACCAAGAACCGCTGGCCATTAGTTTATTGGACCTTGCTCGCTGGTGTGGGTGGCAGGGCAGGGCATGGCCGTGTGGGTGTGTGATGTGGGTGTGTGTGTGTGTGTGTGTGTGTGTTTGCAAAAGCACTCGGTTGAGACTTAATTACCAAAAGATTGTGTTTCAATTATGCAGGTTGTGCATTATTGGTGTGCAATGACATACAGATCTGGCTTTTCTAACTTTTCTTTTCTAAAAATGAGATACGTGACATAATGAAACAACATCATGTAATCTCGGGTTTTCTTTTTTTATTGTTTTGTTGCAGTGTGTAAATTTAAAGCCCATAAAAGGTGTGCCGTCAGGGCCACGAATAACTGCAAGTGGACAACACTGGCCTCCATTGGAAAAGACATAATTGAGGATGAGGATGGGGTAAGTCAACAGCGAGGACTCTCTTGTACACACAGTGCTGTAATTACTGGCAGGAAAAATAAAGAGGAGGCAAGGAATGAGTGATTAAATGGAGAAATGAGGGGTGGGCAACACAGGTCAACAAGCGACACGTTTTGTGTTAAAGTTTTTAACACTCTGTCTCTCTTTTTTTATTGTGACAGGTTGCAATGCCACATCAGTGGCTAGAAGGCAATTTGCCCGTTAGCGCCAAGTGTGCGGTGTGCGACAAGACGTGTGGCAGTGTCCTCCGCCTGCAGGACTGGCGTTGTCTGTGGTGTAAGGCCATGGTAAGACCATGCATGAACATGATCAAAAAATGATCACGGGCGATTCTTCATGTAGGCTGACATGACAGACCACTTCAATTCACGTGTTCATTGCTTGTATGTGTGTGTATAGGTTCACACGGCATGTATGGATCTGTACCCACGGAAGTGTCCCCTCGGCCAGTGCAAAGTGTCCATCATCCCACCCACTGCACTCAACAGCATTGACTCAGACGGTACGTTCAGCTTTACGGCTTTGAATTTGCGAGGATGGAAACGTAAAGCTCTTTTTCTCGGTTGGCTGAAGTAGAACTGTTGATGTTGTATTACTGATTTCTGGTGGACATTATACAAAAGATGAAACCACTATGGGTGGAGGGTGGTAGTGACCTAGTGGGTAACACACTGTGAACCAGAAGACCCAGGTTTAAATCCCACTTACTACCATTGTGTCCCTGAGCAAGACCCTGAGTGTCTCCAGGGGGACTGTCCCTGTAACTACTGATTGTAAGGTGCTCTGAATAAGAGTGTTTGATAAAACCACACCGACCTGAACTGACCAATCAGAGATGAGGGGATCTTATAACATGCTTCACCTGCTTTTGAATCCTGTAAATGGTCGTCGCGAAGTCTCCACATTTCGTTGTTTATTGGAAAACAGTTGAAAAGTTCATACAACGTTCGTGCCTCATTGTGCCATTGAGGTAATTCTCTCATGCACAATAATCAGCCCTGTAGCTCCAACTAAAGCTGAAGTATGAAGCTGCACACCGCAATTCTTATTCAGGTCTGTTAGTTGACCTGTTGAATAATCACAGTGCTCAGGTTCAGGTGCCTCATTTGGTTTGCAGATCTACTCTGAGAAGAGGAGCTTTCGTACTTCCATTAGACCTTTGACCTTTTCGCCTGTGGTGTATTTGTATAGCAGGAAGAAGGTGGGTGTGTATTTGATCATAACACGGTGATAAACGCCCAGTGACAGCGTGCTGTCACACTGCTGTCGCCCAGATCTCATGCTCGGTGATTCGCACCCCCGAAGACCCCACTGCCCCCGCAGCGAGTAAACATAACAGCCGACTGGCGTGCCATGTGCTTGGAAAATTTCGGGAGCAGGGCAAACAGGAGCATTCTTTACACCCCCGCAACACTGGGCTCGATGTGGACTTCAAACAGGCTTCAAAGGCTATTGTTTACCATGCACAGCTGTGCATGCATCTACGGCGCTGGGGGCACCGTCAAGGAAATAGCTTTTTTAATTTTTTTTTTTATTGTCAACTATGTACTGTACATACCCAAATAAGGGGGCCACTCAATGCTGCCACACGCAAATAAGGGAGCAATGTACTTTTTCATGAGGTGAACAGAGAGTACTAGTTCAGGTGTGGTTCACAGCATTTTTGGGTGCTTTGATGATTTAAATTGTGTGATTAATTTGTTCATTTTGTGCCAGTATATAATCAGAATCCCAATTTATGTGAGCAAGCACATACAAGGAATTTAGTTCAGGTCTTGTTTTACCCTCCAGAGCGCCCACCTCAGCGGCCTTGTAGGGGACATCCTCTATTGATCCGGGTTCTGGCCTCACTAGAGACTTTTGAACCTTTTTGTTTTTAATTAGAGGCGCTGAGCTGCAGAAGTTAAGATTGGCTCTACACAGAGAGGAAAGCAGCGGAAATCAATGAGTCTGAGTTTTCACCGGATTGCATTATGGGAGCCTGTGATTGGGGTGGTGTTGGATTGCAGTAATTGTTGTTGGTCATTAAGGGCCCCTGTGAGAGTCAGAGAGAGGATGGGAGATGTGTAGGGTTTTTTTTTTTTCACCAAAATTTTATTAATCCTAAATGTATTGGAAATCTGTCCAGGAAAATGAGATCCAAGATGAACTGTTACCTGGTGTTAATGAATCATTGTAAAAATAACCATTTTGCAAGGTTCAAAGTTATGTTATTTTCATTTCCAGCTATTGTACGTGTACAAAGTGTGATGAGACAACGTTTCTCTCTGGCCCCAGTACAACAGTGGTAACACTGAACATCACAAAAACATCACAAGGTCCAAAGTGCAATAAGAAAAAGCAGCATATGACACAGAAAAGTTCAAAAACAGATTGATGCAATACATTAAAATAATCAGACAGCATGGCAGTAACACAGATGAACTGTGAAGGGATGTAAACCCTAATGGCTGATGTGCAACTGTATGTGTATGTAACTGTTCCTATAACAAGTTGAGTTTGAATAAGATTAGGGTTGGTTTGAGTTTTAGGGATGGTAAAAATCATGCACGAGGAGAGAAGGAAGAATGTAAAAAAAAAAAAACAATGGAGAAAAGCACAGCATCTGAACAAGCCCACCTTCTCCCTTCTCCCTCGCCGCTTGTAGTGCACGTGCCGGCAGGGTTCCCCCTCCTCTGAGGCTGCCGGCCGCCTCTGGCACGTGCCGCTGCGCCGTGACTCCCTCTGCCTGAGACAAAGTGAGAGGAACAGAGGGGGTGGGGCGGGCGGTACAGAAGTCTGAGAGACTGTCATCACCCACCCACCCACCCACCCAAGCAAGGGAACAGGGCTTCTCTGTGATCCACGGCCCCCTGCCAGCTATGCATGCAATCATGGGGTACAAGCAGTAAATATGAGAAAACATGTTCCTTCTTCAATTTCCCTTCCTTAACATGGCATTTTAAAAAATAGAATGTTTTTTACCATGTTATGAACAGTCTGTAGTTGGTAAATCTGCTTGCATTGAAAGCCAATAACTCAAATTGGTAGTTTAATAATAAAAAAATTGCCTCTATTTCACTTTACTTTTATTCATTTAATTATTATTATCCTTTGTTTTTGTCATTTATAATCATTAATAGTTTAGTTCATTTCAAGTGAGTGAGCAGTACAACATAATGGCACGTAAATAGATCATGATTGTAGCTTCTCAATACATGAAACTTGACAACGCGCAACACGCCGCATCACACTTTCATTTTTATCCAGAGCCCCGTGGCAGACTCAGCTTGCAGTTTTGGACATATGAAAATATGGGCAGATGAAGGAAGGCAGAAAAGCAAGTCAAATGCTGAAGCATGAAGATAAGGTTCTTAAAAAGAAACAGCAAATAATTTGAAAGCTTGGTGTGTCTTAACCGTGAATTGTGAGCTCAAACCACTCAGAGGGACCATTTGTCCTTAATTGTCCTTCCCGTCGGAGAGTGGTTGCTTTCAAAGAATACCAGGGGGCCACATAGCGAGGAAGCTCCATTTGTTGATGTTGTCAGTCAGTGTAGAAGTGGCCTGCACAGGGCCCCAGAAGGCCGGTAAGAGCTGCGGTAAATCCTCCGAAGAAAGATGGAATAAATGATCCTGCTATAGGAAAATCTACAATAACATCCTGCAGGTCTCCCTCGCTTCTGCCGAGCTTCATTTACACATCTAGCGTGCAAATGGACCTGATGGCAGACAAGCAGGAATATTCCTTCCGGGGCTAAGACCATCACACCGCACGTCGGATGTGTTTTCTGCACTCCATTTTCCCTTTATTTGATTTGGAGCTCAAGTGTGTTCATCATTCATAAAAAAAAAAAAAAAAAAAATCCAGGATAAGAACAAGACATTTACACTATGGATCAATTGCAAATAGCAATTTGGTAGTGAATCTTTATTAGAGTCTGAGGAAGGCAGAAGAGAGAGTGAATGGCAGCGGCTCACTGAAATACTGAAACTGTCATCTATTGAATGGGAATCATTGTTGGAGACGCCTACACCTCTCATTCAAGATTGAGCACCAACCACTGGGAACCCCGTATGCTGTTAATTATAGTGTTTCACACTCAAATACACAATGGGCCTGATAAGCCCATTGTCAATTGTCCAATAGTTTTTCATGTGCTACTTGAGATGCGGTTGCAGTACATAATCCGTAAGAAAGAAAATGGCTGCATTATCACATCAGTCATCATCTATGATTGTCATAAGCAACATCTAAGTTGAAGCTGGTGTTCAAATAGTGGACTCAAGCATCAAAATCAAACATGCTACTAAAAGAATTTCTGATAATTTGCCATTTTAGGAAACACAACTCTTTTGTACTTATCGCAAATCTCAAAAAGTTGTAGGTATATGCAGTTCTGGTATATACGTACTTGTACGTACATAGGAAACTAATGGGAACACTATGAGTTGATTCTAATGTATACATTTTCTACTGCCCCCTTGTGGTCTCCAGAACATATAATTCTGGATTTTATTAAATTGAAGGCCAACTCTCAAATTTCTTATACAGACACACACACACTCTCTATGAATAGTTGAATACTTTTGAAGACGGTCTATGCAGTTTCTGTGCATTAATCATCTGGCGAAGCTGACACATGAAGGCTTAAACACTGTGAGCCAGTTGCTTGCAGCCTGATGCCTGAACACATCAGTGGGTGTGAGCAGCACATGCTGGGTGCACGTGAACCTTCTTCTGCACTCAGGCACTTTGCTGCTTCTCTCAGTTTTAATGAGGAAGAAAGCTCGGCTGCATTCCTCACACTAATGACTTATTTTTTGCGCCAATAATTACCACAAGCATTGCCTGCTGGCCTAGCGAGAAAGACCATGCAAATGAAATTCACAGCCCCACTGCCCACCCAAGTAACCTTTGAAGATATTCGTATTGACTATTGGCTGAGTCTCAGTGATTTTCATACATGTTCGTTCTCGGAATGTTTAATTCAGTATGTGTGATGTGTATTAAACAGTGTGGCTGCAAATCTTTAATGCATGGCCACACAAAATGTCACATTAGCATGTCTCTGCATTTTTCCCCTTTTTCCCAGAAGCAGTTGAGCTGTACAATCTCATGTTGCTCACATTATCAGCCGTACAGAATAGCATTAGAATATCATTATGTTAATGCTGAAACAACACAAGCTTAGTGTAGCATTACCGATTATTGATCTAGTCCGAATACATATGGCAATACTAATATGGCTAATGTTTGTTTAAATGAAATTTTGGGATTCTTCTGTAAAACACACATTGAGTAAAATTAACAATTGCCAAGACTAGCTTAAATCTGCACCAATATCTTAGATAGATAGATAGATAGATAGATAGATAGATAGATACACAAAGACATATCGCATACACATACATACATAACTACAAGGGAAGGCATTTCTCTTCCTATTTGGATCATAAGGGATTTTTTTGTGTGAACAATTCTTCAGTCACTTTCCCTTCCACAGTGTCCCCTTATTCACCGGCAGTGGAAAGTTCAAACTTTTTCACTCACACGTCTTTTTTTCTTTTCTATTTTGGACAGGCTTTTGGAAAGCCACATGTCCTCCATCCTGTGCCAGTCCACTCCTGGTCTTTGTCAACTCTAAGAGTGGCGACAACCAGGGAGTGAAGTTCCTGCGACGCTTCAAGCAGCTACTGAACCCGGCCCAGGTGTTTGATCTAATAAATGGGGGACCTCATCTAGGGTACGTTTTTGGTCTTTATTTATATGACTCTCTCCCGGATGGCGATGTTGATGATTAGGCATTACCTCATTATAAAAGAAGTAAAGTTGTGCATGGGTTTTTTATATACTCTGTGTTTTGTTGTATTGTAGCCTGCGCTTGTTCCAGAAGTTTGACAACTTCCGAATCCTGGTATGTGGTGGCGATGGCAGCGTGGGATGGGTCCTGTCTGAAATTGACAAGCTCAGTCTTCACAAACAGGTTATTATTATTATTATTATTATTATTGCTGTTGTTGTTTTATTTTTCACTTCTTTAATATCACATTGTTTTTCAGATTAATAAAATGACACATAGTTAAATAAATGAAGTGAAGCTTGAAGTGAATAAATGTTACATATAAGCCATAATTTGTCATTGCTCCCTAATAACTTGATTATTATTTATTCCACGCCAAAAAATCATATCGTCGTATATGTGCAGAGGTGTCAGGACTGTGGCCGCTCTGTACATTACTGCCAGCTTGTGTGAATCAGTGAGAATGGGTAGTCTGACTCCTTCCACCTCCTCCGCAGTGCCAGCTGGGCGTGTTGCCTCTGGGGACGGGCAACGACCTCGCGCGCGTCCTGGGCTGGGGGCCGTCATGTGACGATGACACGCAGCTACCACAGATCCTGGAGAAGCTCGAGCGGGCGAGCACCAAGATGCTTGACAGGTACACAGTTAGGCTAATTAAAATGTTTTTATAACATATTCATATAGTGCAGAATAGAACATTTCTTTAGAATTTGGGATCAATGGAAATGGAAAATAATATTGGTAACAGTATCATGTGTGTGTGTGGATGCACTTTGGCTGCTGTGTGGAATGGCTGCAGCATTTGACAGCTGCTTTCTGCTGTCTGTAGGTGGAGTATAATGACGTATGAGATCAAAATACCTCCCAAGCACAGCTGCCCCGCCACCCCTGAGGAGGCAGAGGACCAGGTACTGGTGTCAGAGCACACCACACACACACACAAACACACACACACACACACGCACGCAGACAAAGAAGAGAGAGACACATTGTAACAGAGCTAAGGTCTTTTACCTGCATAAACACTCTGATGAGCCATATAATGGTTTATTGTTTTTATAGCTCTTGCATCATCAGCGTGCAGTGTTCCTGTTTAATAATCATTTGGTTAGTTTGTGATGTGAACCAGCCAGATAGGAAGGGACTGGGGGAAGTTTTAAATGGTTTCTGGTTGCTGGGGAAGGGTTGGATATAAGAATTTACCAAAATGGCTTTGGTGCAAAGGTAACGATGGGAAAAGATTAATTTATTAATATATGTATTTAAATGTATGTACTTTTATTACTCAATGTTTGTGAATATAATTGAACAGTTATCTGTTGCATAAATGGTATGGTCTTTTTTCTGTCTGGTGTTCACCACGCTTTTTTCAATACTGATGGATTCACTGTCAACTCCGACCTGTTCCCTCAGTTTCAGATTTCCACATATGAGGATTCAGTCGCTGCTCATCTCACAAAGATTCTGAACTCAGACCAGCACTCTGTGGTCATCTCCTCTGCAAAGTGAGTCTAAAAAAAATGTAAAAATAAAAAATCTCACAACTGAGATCTTTTACTCATCTCTCTTCATTCATTTCGACCCATTCTCAGGATTCTTTGTGAAACAGTGAAAGATTTTGTGGCCAAAGTGGGGAAGTCGTATGAGAAAAGCACAGAGAGTACTGATGAGGCAGAAAACATGGCTCTCAAGGTGCATTTGCTTACCTTTTTCTTCAAAAAATGGTTCTATGGTTCTATTTTGTAAAGTGTTGTAGCTGATTTTAGCTGATTCAGCTCCCTTTATCCTCTTCCTCTCTCCAGTGTGCGGTCCTGAATGAAAAGCTAGACTCACTCCTGCAGACCCTCAACACAGAGGTGCAGGCCATAGGTCCCCTGTCCCTCACCCCGCCCCCGATCGTGGAAGAAGAGCTGGAGGAGGAAGAGCCAGAGGAAGAGGAGGACCTGAGTGACGCCTCCCTCACGGAGCTGAAGGAGAAGATGGAGGAGAACATGACGGAGAAGGGCTCCCCGCACAAGCTCTTTCAGCCACGGGAGCAGCTCATGCTGCGTGCCAACAGCCTGAAGAAGGCCATCCGGCAGATTATTGAGCAGGCGGAGAAAAGTGAGATGCTCCAGAGCTTTTCCTGTTTTTATTCTGGACAGTCAGTACTGTGCAAATGTCTTGACCTGCCCGTCATTTCTTCATAATTTGCCATCGTAAAGCAGGGGAAACAGGGAAAAGCACACAAGAAAATTACTGAAGGACAGGGGTGGGATTTTTGAAGTTCTAAATTTTGAAAAGTGCCATGATATCCCTCATGAAATAACCAAATATTGACTGAAAAGCTCGTATTCTACAATGTATTTATATGTATACTTTCCATAAATCACTGTCCCCGTTTCATTTTCCTATGAAATTGGGGTGGCTCAAGACTATTGCACTATACTCTATATTGAACATAATTATTGTCATTGAAGCAAGAAGAAACAAATCTAAGGAATAGATTTTAAAAACACTGAAATCAAATTTAATTAAATTAAGATATTTCATTTAAATTAAGCCACAGGTGTTTTGATGTCAATAAAGTATTGTTAATGCAAGCTTATATAATGTAATATAATTATCATGTGAAATGTTCAAATTATGAAATCAACAGCTGTCTACAATATTCGGAGCCCGGTTCCACAAAGTTGTAGAATAAAAACTATTCCTGCATTCATAAAGAGAAATGAGGTCTATGTTAAATGTAATTGACGAACAGATGAAAATGTCAAAGATCCCACCCAGACCTAGTTAGTACAGATTCAACAAGATATGGGGTAATATATTAGTGTCGACCTTCAGTAGCCAGGTGTGGCGTAGTGTGGGTCGCAGGGCATTTACGTGTGTAGAAATCTGCCATCACTCAGCTGCCAGCCGCTGTGTTTTCAGCAGTGTGTGCACAAGTCCTGCACGTCATGTAAAGCAGGTCTTGTGAGGACTGTTTAGGGCTTAATGTGGTTGTATTCACATTTTCAGCTCTCCGCTGTGCAGCATGCCATCTTGTCCTGATCACAAAACAAGATCAAGCATTCCATGTTCATTTACGGTAGCTGAGACAGTTTACCAAATTAGGGGAAATTACCACCAACTGAGGAAATTGCATCTTTATATACAGTTGCTTCCCAACTAATAGTAATAGGGCTATAATCAAACAAATTGAATTTGCTGACCATTGGCCTGATTTGATTGATATTGATCTGGGTGCTGATTATATTCCAAATACAATTATGATAGGTATAAATAATGTGATGAAGCACTGAACAGCTTGAGAATACAAATGCGTTCATCTGTTTCTCTATAGTGGTGGATGAGCAGAATGCACACACCGAAGAGCAGGAGCTTCAGTCCCCGACCGAGTTAAAAAAGGACAGCGAGGACGAGAATAAAGACAACGAAAAGGATGAGGACACCAAGGAGCTGGAGGTTTTGCCCTGTAAGTCTGAGTGTCTGATGCTGCCCCCTGCTGCCGTTTATTGTCATTGCAGCGATCTCACTGTTTTTTTTACTGGCTGCTGTTTTGTCCACGTGGCTGAGAAATGCAGAAAACTTTTTTTTTGTCATGGGATACCATTGATGGTGGTTTTGATTCAATTCTAGTGTACTTTGCTAGGATATTTTTTCATTTTATGCCAATTCATATATCACAAGTTTTGTGTGTGTACACTGATTATATTTGAATAAACTGACAACATAAACATCATAATTCAACACAAACATGAACACAGCCTGAGCATGATAAGAACAGTTTGTCCCAAAGGACACCTGTGATGTATTTGTTTAGAGTCATTGTGCTCAGGACAGTGGCACTTCCTGTTTGTTCAGTTCCCTGCTTCCTGCTTAGACCACCTGGAGGGGAATGAAAAGAAAGGAGTTTTTTCAGTTGCCTGGGCTGCTCCTCTCACGGATAGATGCTCAGTTATCTTTTGACATCTCTTTGTACCAATATGCAACTACACTGTTAAATAATTTGTCTTATAGTATAAAATATTATTTCACATGTTCATATACATACATAACATATACAGTAAGTTATATACATGCAACTTCTTTGAGGAGGGTGTCTTTCCAGTCCTTCCACTCTGCACACACTACACAACTCTCGATGGAACCTACCTCGCCAAGGGGCAGTGGTGGCCTAGCGGTTAAGGAAGTGCCCCCCGTAATCAGAAGGTTGCCGGTTCGAATCCCGATCCGCTAAGGTGCCACTGAGCAAAGCAGTTGTATCACATGTGACAATCGCTTCACTTTCTTTTCAACATCATGCTCTATTGCATGGGTACAAGAGAACTCACGGCCTGCGGGCCACATCCCGCAAGATCACTTTATATAGACGTATTATTATGGTCTGGCGATATAAAGCACTCATAACACATAAACTACAGATCCCATAATGCAGCGCTTCAGTTGCCTTGATGAACACGATCTTTACACTGCAGCTGAATCTGTACAGGAGCAGTTTCCACATCAACGGCTAATGGGTTGTGAAGCAGCTCGAAATTCTTTTTTCGTGCTGCATACTCACCAAAGTGCCACGAGAACTCAGTGTGTAGAGTGCTCTGTTTATGAGGAAAGTGTGCACTGCATTATGGGATATGTAGTTTGTGTGTTATCAGCGCTTCATATTGCCGGGCCATAATAATAGATCTATATTAAATAATCTTGCGGGATGTGGCCCGACCATGTTTGACAGCCATGTTCTGCTGAATAGATCATGTTCCGTATTGTATGTCACTGCTGATCATTGACTTCACTTGCCTTTCCTGTGCAGTGAGATCTCCGTGCTCCCCTACTGAAAGGCGTGTGAGTCGCAGCACTCAGGCCTGTGGTTCCTTTTCCATCACCCCCTTCACCACCAGCAAGGAGAACCTCCCTGTCCTCAACACTCGCATCATTTGTCCAGGTATGAGCATCACAGTGGCAACTCCACACTTCAGATACATGTTGGGCAGCTTTATACTTCCACAGATTTCTGCATTAACATCATATCATTATTTATAGGCATGCACTGATACCACTTTTTTTGAGTGTGCCTTTTAATCATCATTAAATATTAGGATTTAATGATACCTAATAATGAGTCCTCTTGTATTCACACCCTTGTTTTAGCAATACGTGAATACAAAATTATGCAATATCATAATGTTCCAAAAACAGAATCTTTAACAGTTTGAACATTTAATTGTGAACAGGGTGAACATTGTTTCACAATTAACATTGTGAACATAAAATTTTAACATGTAATTCAATGCTAACTTACACCTGATTGCCTCTGTATCTGTTATGAGTGACATATGTGACAGTTTAATGTTTTTCTGCAGTAACTAGTTAAAAAAGTAAAAAAATGTGGTACCGTTGTCAGTGCATGCCTAATTTTGTTTGTCCATAAATAAATAAATAAATAAATTAATTACGCACCTATGGGTCTTTCATGCTTTACGTTTTTTTCAGCAAAAATGAAGACACAGGACTATGTAGTAACACACGTGAGGTTATGTAATATACAACAACAACAACAACAAAAAAGCAAACAAGGCAAAAAGTTGAACAAATAAAAAATCAGGGAGCTTTTGCTGTGATTGCAGCACTTCACACTCTTGGGATGGTCCTAAAGGTCTGTGCTGAACACATTTGTCCATGTGGGTGATGAGGCGCAAACGCTCATATTGAAAATGGTGATGCTTTAATGAACAAAAAGAAACATGGTGATGGCCAAATCACAGAATACAACCGAATCCAAAAAAGCATAGGGGCAACATTAACAAATAAAATTATATGTATGAATCTAACATATATCAGCTGTGGGTGATTAGGACCCAGCACCCATGTGTACAGGTGGCACCTGACTAGGCCACGACCGCTTGGGCGTCGCATCTTTTTTTCATTCATTCATGTTAATGTCATGAAGTGGCTTTTGATGACAATACTGAACAAGCAACCATGAAGGTAAAAGGAGGTGACTCTGAAAAAACAGATTCATCAAACATACTTTACTTTGTCCTCATACAAAAATACTAAATATGTTTCTGGATACAAAATGTCTCCATCATAACCGCCACAGACGGGCAGTGTAGTTCTAGTCATATTTACTCATAATTTAGCAAACAAATCTATGTTACCAGATGAAATTATGATGCAGAACAACACAAGAAAATATTTTTTATTATTATAAGCAGTATAATTTCCATCACATTGGTGTGAAAATCACTTTGCATTGACTTGTTCTGTTCCAAAACCTTGTTCTCTGGTTCGGTCTTCTCGCTTCAGGATTGCGGGCAGGCCTTGCAGCTTCTATAGCCGGAAGCTCCATCATCAGTAAGATGCTCCTCGCCAACATCGATCCATTTGGTGCCACACCCTTCATTGACCCAGACCTGGATTCTCTGTGAGAGCCTTTAACCTCGCAACCACACAGTTAGATTCTACAGCGAGTTTTTTTTGCAGTATGACCTTTCTCACACACAGGGAGGGGTATCTGGAGAAGTGCGTTATGAACAACTACTTCGGAATTGGTTTAGATGCCAAGATTTCACTGGAATTTAACAACAAGCGAGAGGAGCACCCTGAAAAGTGCAGGTGGGTTTTCTACGTCCGGGTTTCAAATTTCATCTGAGTACAGTGGATTTCTGAAGATCACCTCCCATTTTCCTGAAGGAGTCGCACTAAGAACATGATGTGGTATGGAGTTCTGGGTACCAAGGAGCTTCTGCAGAGGACCTATAAAAACCTGGAGCAGAAAGTGCAGCTTGAGGTGAATATGATTTCGGCCTGGAACTTAATTTGCTTTAGGCTTTTTGGAATAACAGTTGATGAGTTTATTGGTCCCTTTATTCCTGCTTATCCCCAGTGCGATGGACAGTACATCCCTCTCCCAAGTCTCCAGGGCATCGCTGTGCTGAACATCCCCAGCTATGCTGGCGGAACCAACTTCTGGGGTGGAACTAAAGAGGACGATGTGAGTGGAAATTTGTGTTGATGATCTCTCCTACTGGTAGTGAGTAAAGGAACTTTTTTATTTCATTTTGAAAAAAGGTGTTTTAAAAAAAATCTTTTTTACTTGCCAGTGTGATGAGTATAAGGGGGAAGCTGAACTACCCAAACTGTCTCATGAGTGTTTAACTATCATGAGTACATAGTTAAATAAAATGGCTTCCTCAACACCTATTCTAAAAATCTTCCTTGATTTAACAATTCAGAACCACCCAATCTAGCAACAGTGAGAGGTTAATCCAGTTCACATGTGTCAGTTCACATGTGTCAATGTGACACAGGCTTTTTGTGTGAATGGGCAGGTGGCTTCCCATGGCCTTTATTTTAGCTGCTAGCTGCAGAATGAAGCCGCTTGTGGAGCTTTTTCGTTCACCTTCCTCGTTCCCCCGAATGAGGTTACCTCTGGTCACTCACTGTTCACTTCACTGTGCCATTACATAATGCTGGGACGCCTGTGATCTCGCAGAGGACATCTTGTGGACTTTGGCCAAAAATGTCTATGTGGAGTTCACAGTCTATTTCTGAAACGGAGGAGCTCCTGCACAGCAGCGCTTGAGAATTTAAGGGGTGGAAACATGTTACTGTAGCAAATCTAAATGTTATTAGAGTGGAATATAATTATAGTGGAAAATTATACAAATGCTTTATCCAAGACACTTGTTGAATACTACATCCAATGGATGAGATAACCAGTTGAATAAAACTGAACAGGAACTGAACACATGGCATGAAAAATGTTGGTCATCTGGGAATTTTCCAAAATAGTGTTAAAATCTCAAATTTTGAGCGAAAAACAGAGAATGTGCTCCCTCTAGTGGTAAATGTACCACTGCAGATGTGAGTTCAGGCCTGTTCTGTTCTGTCTAATGCTGCACATTTTTAAAGCGCTCTTGCTTGTGGATTGTCTTCCCCCCCTTTTTTTTCATAGATTTTTTGTGCTCCGTCGTTTGATGACAAGATCTTGGAAGTTGTGGCCGTGTTTGGGAGCATGCAAATGGCCGTGTCCCGGGTCATCAAGCTCCAGCATCATCGCATTGCACAGGTGATTACAGTCCCTTATGAAAGCCCTGCTTGCTGTCATTGTCCTCATGAGGAACACATACAACTCTGTGTCACTCCGAGTTAATGTCAATAATCCTGCATAAGATTGCAATCAAATGAATCTGATTGTATGAAAATAAAGAACACGAAAGCAAAAAAGCATAATATTTAGTTACTGATGGCCACACTGACACCAATACAAAGCTGAAATGCATCCAGTCTGACTGTAATGTGCTGCCTGCCACAGTGCCGCTCCGTGAAGATCACCATCCTGGGAGATGAAGGGGTGCCCATTCAGGTGGATGGGGAGGCCTGGATCCAGCCTCCCGGCGTCATCAAGATCCAACACAAAAACAGGGCCCAGATGCTGACCAGGGACAGGGTGAGTGTTTGTGTAAAGCGGAAGGGACATCAGAAGGTCCCCATTCAGTTTTCACACAGTTTATTTGCATGTGGCCTGCTCCTGGTCTCATTTTAAAAGCACAGTCCCTATAAATGTGAGCTTGCATTTGTGAACAGGCCTTCGAGAACACGCTGAAGTCATGGGAGGACAAGCTGAAGTACGATAAACCTCCGCTGCGGCCCCACCTCTACCCGCAACAGTCGGTGGACCTGGCCACCGAGGAAGAAGCCACCCTCATCCAGATGTGCGCCCGTGCTGCAGAAGAGCTCATCACTCGGTGAGACAGCACCCCAATCACACTTTTAAATGTCAAGGAAAGACGAGGAAGGGATCAGACCCAAGTCTACTTCACACATGTACACGACAGATGCAACACAAGGACAGATTGTCACGGTCACGTAAAAACAAAAAAAAAAACAGGGGTAACTTCGCCTCAAATAAGAAAGAAGTTTAGGATTTTTTCAGCATTCCTTACATGCCTTTACATCCCTGTCAGTCCCTGTGCTGGGTTAGAGACACAGCGGTCCAGTGGAAATGAATTTGTAGAGATTCTAACGCTCCCCCTCTTGCACCCAGGATATGTGAAGCTGCCAAGACGAACGGCCTCCTAGAGCAAGAACTGGCCCACGCTGTCAACGCCGCGTCTCACGCCATCAACAAAACACACCCCAAGTTCCCAGAGGTGAGACAGTCACCATAAAATCAAGTCATAAAATTTGGGGCAGCGGTGGCCTAGCGGCTAAGGAAGCGGACCCTAATCAGAAGGTTGCTGGTTCAAACCCCGAGCCGACAAGGTGCCACTGGGCAAGGTACTGTCCCCACACTCTGTCACCCACAAGGCCCGAGCACCTTTCATCTGCAGCTCACTAATGGTGATGGTTAAATGCAGAGGACACATTTCATTGTGTCACCATGTGCTGTGCTTCAAAGCCTCCAACAGAAGCGTGATAATTGGGTGCTTGTGTCCCTCAGAGCCTGACCAGGAACACAGCCATTGAGGTAGCCAGTACCGTGAAGGCCCTTCACAACGAGACAGAGTCACTGCTGGTGGGACGAGTGTCACTGGTGAGGCTCCCATGCAATTTCCACTGTTTTCTTAGTGAGCGACTATGTACATGTGACCATAGAGAAAATAGAATTATTGTGTTAGTCCGACTGAAACTGGACTTTTAAACCTCAATGTGTTACATTTACAGCATTTATCAGACGCCCTCATCCAGAGCGACTTGCGCAGGGACAGAATGGTAGCATTCTCAAACTGGCATTCTAGTTTGAGTCTAGTCTAGTTTGAGTCCAGTTGAGTCAACTAGACTCAAACTAGACTAGAAGCGTTAGGATTCGTTTTTTTTATGAAACCATAACCACAGGGGATAACGTGGTTCACAGTTGCAAAAACAGAAAAGCTTACAGCACATACAGAGCATTCATCTTAAAGTCTGTTTCCGACCAATGCGCGTACACTGGGAGAAGGATGGTAGTCGAATTTAATGTCCAGTGTGCGCTACAAGTGTAGCCCTGCTGAAATATGCATGGAAATGCAGCAACCGTGCACCCGGAGGGAGCTTTTTACATCATTTTCCCGCATTAGCATGTATCTGCGCAATGGATGGAATCATGTGTGCTCTGTAGTGTCCCCAGTAATTTGGGGTGCATGTCCTGTTGCTCTGATGACCTTTGCAGCAGCTGGATCCTCCGCATGAGGAGCTGCTCTCCAGCGCCCTACAGAGCGTGGAGGTGGAACTGGGCAAGCTCGCGGAAATGCCGTGGCTCTACCACGTCCTGCAGCCCAATGACGACGAGGTCAGTGTACATTCGGAGCTCGTTGTGTCGTCATGGACAGCTGACGTGAAGTAGTGCACTTTGGCTTGTTGTTGCCCGAGTCCCTGACCCATGACTTGTGGCTCCGTGTCCTTCAGGACCCCTCGCTGGAATACGGGAAGAGGAGCAGCCGCAGCAGCATGTTCCGCATAGTGCCAAAGTTCAAGAAGGAGAAGGCGCCCAAGAAGTCCAGTCCGCAATCAGGTACGCCAGCGTGTATGCGTGGAGGCGAGTGTGTGTGCGCTAATACGAGTGCAAACACACCCACACACAGGACGAGGAATGATTAACATGGACTGCAGCCAGGTCTTCAGGCTTCTGGGTGTGATGCATTAACGGTGTGCACTCACTGTGTCGGAACGACCCGAATGGAAACACGCGTTAACCGGCGAGGGGTGACCTACGACCCCATGACTCTGAAACCACAGGCGGTTTGTTGGACAGCAACTGAACGAGTTTTTTTCATCCTTGGCTCAGAGTGTGTCAGGCGTTGGGCAGCCTCTCCACAGCCCTGGTGGAATCTGTCCCCAATTTTACAGGCCACACCTCCCACCCACCCCAGAGTCCTCGTGTCATGTGACGTCCTCTGGTCCTCAGTAAAAACCCTGCCATCCGTAAGCGTCCCTGCACTTCCTCTGTCCATGATGTCGTCGTGTGGTCCAGAAATGAGTCTCTGTCCTGGCACAAGGCAAATCCCGCCTTAGGGATTTCTAGAACGGTCTCCATCATCTCCATCATCCCAACATGTGTCTTGGTCTCAATTTATTTTGACTTGACAGAGGAAACAGTCTCATTGTTTGGATGGGTTTTGGGTCGGATGTCAGGGTTTGGGTGGGGCAGGATGGGTGGGCGGCACCGTAGGGACGGACTCAGGCATGAGTGGCACAGGATTCAGCCTCCCTTCTCCTCCTATCTGCTGTCTTGGCTCTGAATGGATGATGGATGCCCCACTGTTTTAACCTGCATGCCCAGATCCTCTGGAAACTGCCCGTGACCAGAGCCCTCTACCAATCGAACCTTCTTTAACCCTCTCTTTGCCAGCTGCTGCCGCCACTTCTCTGTCCTTCTCAGTGTTCAATTTTTTCCTTTCTTCTTTATGTGTATGTGATTTTTTTTTCTTTTTTCTTATTTATCTTTGGCCTGATCCTCTTTGCTTGTGTCATGCGTCTGAGGGGGCTGGAAACTGAAGGGGGCTTCTCGCTCTTGACTTGTGTAGTTCAGAGGTGGGGCACGGAGGAGGTGGCCGCCTGGCTGGAGCAGCTCAGCTTGGGGGAGTACAAAGACACCTTCGTCCGCCATGACATCCGCGGCTCTGAGCTCCTTCACCTGGAGAGGAGAGACCTCAAGGTATATCCAACAAAATGCTTTGTGCCTCACTATGTCCCTCAGATACACCAAAAAAATCTCTCACTCTCTCTCTCTCTCGCTCCCTCTTTCTGTCTGACCCCTGTCTGCTACTGTGTGCTGCACCGCTCTGCTTGGCTTCCTCTGTGCAAGTGTTGTTTTGGAACCTCTGAGCCTTACATTATGTACCTACTAACCTCCTGTGGCCCCTATGGTACCACCTGTGCACAAGTGGCGGGTTTATTTTTCCAAGAAATCGGGGGACAGATGCGAGAGAGACAAGGAAGATAGAGAAATGCACACAAAGCATGTTGTGAGGCACGTCTGTAAAGTAGATAGACATTACAGATAAGGGATTGAGTGTTTAGGCACCAGAACTGTATTCATGCTGTATATGGGTGCAGTGTATTCATATGTTTGAGTGTGTGTGTGTGTGTGTGTGTGTGTGTGTGTGTGTGTGTGTGGGTAACCCTGCCTTGGATGTCACTTGATGTCATACTCCATTTTTTACAGCTTACAGCTACATAATTGTCAAAATACAGTATTCACAACTGTGTAATGCACCAACATTGAAATTTTATATATATAAATTTGAAAATATTTATCTAGTGGCTTTCAGGTATAATGTGTTTTGACAATATCCCCATACGTGCCAGCACTTGTTCAGTTTTCACCATTTAATCCAGCCTGACCGAACCAACTGGACAGAGTTGTGCCCCCACCCTCATGCACCCAAGTGGTCAGAGTTTTGATTAAATTGACAAATGATCAGTTGTAGAGAGACACACACCTTGCACTGTGCCTGATTGTAATGAGACTTACTTAATCATAGTAATCATTGAACTGACACTTACTTAATCATAGTAAGTGTCATGATTTAGACATTTCCCATCACAAGTAATGTTTAACCCCCCCAATTAATAGAAACAATTCAGCAAATAAAGCAAGGCTTGTTTAGAAATGTCCTTGTTTTGATGTTTGAAATTCAGTTTTAATTAGAAATGAACAAGAAATTGACATTATATAATCAAACCCATATCTGCTAGTCTGTGGAAGGTCAGTTTTATTTCTCTTTTTAATCATTGCTCTTTCAGCCGTATTAAGATAGGAGAAGCGATTGATAATTGGCCTCTCTACATTTATAGCTACAGGTATTCTGTTCATCCAGCTTCCAGCTGTTATTTTAAAAACAAGGAGATTTCTAAAGGGCAATACACTTTTGAATGATACTGTAAGTATACACACACACACAAGCAGGTTCATATAATTTTAGATGCAAATCATTGTAAAATGAAGGTGTTTTATGATCGTTCTGTGACTGTGTGAAATTAACTTTCTCCTTAAGGATTTTTCCCGACATTTATTGAGGGGGAAAAGATGGCCTTAATTTGTGCGGGAACATGAAGCAGCAACTATCAAATGATAGTTACACTCCAAGTCTTCTTTTTTTTTTTCCCCCTCCCTGCAGGATCTGGGGATATCGAAGGTGGGTCATATGAAGAGAATTCTCCAGGGAACTAAAGATCTGGCCAAAAGTTCCCTGGTGGACCTGTGAGCAGGATGGAGGCCGCAGGAGAGCTCCGGCAGCGGCCCGAGTGGAAATGCCGAGCTACTGTCTTTGGTTGAGCTTGGTCAGCTGGGATTGCTTTCCCTCCTTGTTCAGTGGTCAGCAGTAGCGTGTCTTTGTCTTTGCAAGAATAGAGGTGCCAAAATGTGAAGCGGGTTTCCGCAAAGGTCTTTTGGAGAAAGTTGTAGTTGTTTTTTACACCCTGCAGTCATGGCACAATCCGGTATGCAACTTTTTGTCGTTTCAAAAAGGCAATGCCTGCTCACAAAAAAAAAGGGGGGGGGGGGGATGAAGTAGCAAAACAGGACTTCCATAAATGTTCACTGTGGGGTTTTGTGACAATTGCTCATTAACTCTCTGCCTTGTGGTCGATGGTGGCAGGAGGAAAGGGGCTGGGATGTGTCAGCATTACTCTGCATTCGACGGCACTGTTTACATGGGACGGGGGGGTTAAAGGTGAAAGAGTTACAGCCTAGGCAAGGTCGAGAGAGGTAAAAACACACAGCATGGTATGCTTGCTTCAGTTGGATATCTATTTTACTGCATGATATAGCGTCCTGGTTTCTATGTACAAAAATAACACTTGAACAAGTTTTATATGAATTTAGTATGAAGTCATTTGTTACTACTGAGGCATCCCTTTGGTCGATATCTTTTCTAATTTCTCTATTCGTCTGCATGGTTCTTTGTTAGAGTCCATCTGACGTGCCATATGAATTGTATGATGTGCTTTATTGGTCAAATCTGGTGATTAAAACCAAGTTTAGTATTTCAGTTTTTTGGTTACAGTGAGATCATTACCAAAGTGAATGTTTCAGATGTAGCCAACATTCCTTATCAAAACCATTTTAATTGAGTGTTTTAGAAAGAACCTTAAAGGAATAAAATTGTTAATGGTATTGTTAATTCCTTAGAAATTAGGTAAATATAAATATTAATGATCATGGTGTAGGTAGTACTATATGATATGGGGTCAGGGTTGAACCACTTAATGGTTCCCACAGTTTTTCTGTGACTTGGCCAAAGGGAATTTCACTGCTTGCGATTCCGCACCACCCTCCAATCCTCTGGTCGTTAATTTATAAGAACGTTATAGCTAAAACAAGATATAGATATTCATCCAGGTAGAAGAGCGATGTTGCAGGAGGAATACATTATTTCTACATAGGACAGCCATTTTTCTTTAAAACTGTTAAGTTGTTGGCATTACAGGGTATGCTTATACTTATTATTGAGTGTGTGTGTGTGTGCGTGTGTATACACAGTGTACTTATAGTTAAAGTGCATTTTAGATTGCTAATACAATATTAACAACATACACATTTGATTGTGTGTAGTGCACCATAATGCCAGTGTGGTTTATTAATTGCATTTAAATACTGTTCTATTCTAATGACGGTGCAATATTGTATTTACTTTGATACTGTTCTTCTAACTATGAAGCTCCCTGGCGTGATGTTCCTCCATAGTAAAACTTAACAGCCGCTCATGCATTCCTGCTTTCAGTTCTCTCCTGATTCAAAACTCTTCCAATAGCAAACTGTCTTGATTCACTGTGCTTCCAGGATCTTGGGCAGAATGTCTGGATGGTGAAATGTGCAGCGCTGCCTTGGTGCCTCCTTTGGATTTAATCAGAGTCAGATCATGCTCATCTGCTGCACACACTGTGTGGCTATTTCATGTGACGTTTTATTGACCCACCAGAGGGTGTCACTCCTTTATAATTTCTGAAAGCGAGAGACCAGGACCCGCCTATAAATGCCCTAGAGGTGTACAAGTTTATCCCAAAAAGCTGTGCACCCATGCCGTTTGTGAATAAGGCCCAACCATGTAACCATATGTATCGATCTAATATTAACAGATAATACATACGATTGTCTTTCAAATTAATGTGTACTTGGGGGGCAAAGCTCAGGTTTTTATCCTGCCTTCCATGCTGACCAGTGCATATTTCCTAAAAATGTACAAGACGTACATTTTTGAATGTGTTTTATTACAGATAATAAACATTTATTGTAGTAGAAATAAAGCTACTGTGAAATATACTTACTCTTCAGCCCAAATGAGGAAAAAGTCACGTTCATTGATTTTTGAAAATGTTGTAGCTGTAACCATAACCAAAGAGCCAACCTTAGTATTTCAGTCTAACCGAAAAAAAAACAAAAACGTATGAGTGGATTGTGTGTGTTGTTATAGCTGTTTGGCCACAAAGTGCAATCTAGATTTATGCATAAAATATCGACGATCCCTGTCACGTGGTACATTTACGTTTCGCTCATGAAGTATCTATCCAGAAAACCCTTGGACTATTAAAAAAAAAACTGGACTATAATAATTTTCTGTTTACGAGCCTCATCTGAAATATAGAAGTCATGTGATCAGAATCACCATAATTGGATGGCTAATGTCCCAAATGTTTTAATCCCCAGTTTCAGTCTTCCTTTCAAAAAACTATCTATCTCTTAGTAAAAGTTCTGGTGGAACATTTGAGGAGTTTTCTGACTAGAGCCCAGGCAAGAGAAGGCTTGTGCTAAATATTTGAAGGTGTGTAAAATAGCTGTAAACTGCCTGTTTTTTTTTTTAACAAATCCAATCCATGTGAGGAACACTTTATAACCGAATAACCTAATATCTATGACATGATTTCAAACACGTTAAGTGAAAAGTGAGTTTTTAATTTGTTTACATTATGTTTACAATGGCACAGGTTAATTTTTAAGACTACATATGTATAGGTATATATGATATTTGCATATTTATTGACTAAGTTTAAACAACAGAAGTGTATGTGTTTCACCATTGGAATATAATGTTGCAGTTGTCACTTGTATTGATATCTGGATAATTTTTGGTAAAGTAGTTGGTAATTTTATGACTACTGAGTGACTGTTTATTGTGCCTTTTTATCGTAGAATGCATGGGTAACTATTTATTACAAATATGGAAGTCACCGAGATGTGTATTTTTGTATACTGATTAAATACATGGTTTTGTTGTACAATGTCAGGTGCCTTAAAAAAGGTCACTGGTTAATATCTTCCTTCTTCAATAAAACTGAATGCATACTAACCGTCTTTTGCCTTTCATTATCATTTATAATATGTCATAAAAGTTGCTTTTACATGTGATAAGATGGAACAAATAAATAAGTAATTTCCCAAAGCATTTAAGAAGATAAACATGATTCATGCTATTAAATCTCCTAAATCTCATAATTGTTTTAACTTTCGTATTGGTAGCTGGAACGTTAAATAATTTTCAACCCTTTTCTGGATCATCAAATACTTTCCATCAGATGTGCTGTATCAGGTAAATTAACTCCAAATGATTCCAACCCTCATCCACCCATAAATAAAATATATCTTTACGATAGAAAAGGAATGATTAAGGAATGATTTGGTGACCAACAGCTTCACATTTTAACTTTTGAACAAAGTACAGAAGGGTGTTAAATAAAAAAAGACTGTACATTTGCGAAACTGATTAATTCGTAAAAAAATATTAAAACAATATTCATAATTCCTGGTGGTTTTGTGTGATACTATGTTCACACAATTGATTGATATCTATTTCACACGGTTTGTCCACTTCGTTTTTTTATGATTAGGGGAAATTGGCGAATTGGGAGCAAAAATGGGCCAAATTCGAACCCCGATCGTCGACTCTGCGTTCCAGCAGGCGAGCGACTCCTTCCGGGATCGATTGCTTCGGCCTGCGCGTTGTTTTCCGAGGATGAAGTGACAAGCGGAGGCAGCGGCGGGCATCTTTTCGCGCGTCTGCAGCGGTGAAAGGTGAGCACGGCGCCTCGTCCCTCTCGCCAGCCGGCCTCCTTGCTGTGAAACGGGCGAAGCGCGACGCGCAGCTGCCGCTGTCACCCCCGAGGTGTCCGGCTAGCCTGACGCGGCCGTGCTAGCCTGTCAGCCCCGTTAGCCTGGTGCGTGCGGGGCGACGGCAGCAGGCCCCGAGAGCACCGCGGCGTCGTTCGAGCCCCGCAAAGCGCTCTTATCGTGAAGAGTCGCCCGGGTCGTCCTCCGCAGCGGCGACGGCGACGTGGCGTGGAAACCGGCGGTCCGGCGGGGCGGCTCGGGGTGATCCAGCACAGTCCGCAGCATTCGCGTCATTTTGCCATCATTTTGTGTCATGTGCAAGAAACATGTCTAATATGTGGTAATATTAGGCTGAGGCCTGTATCGAAGAGAGTCAGAGCAAAGCAGTGGTCAGTATGGACTTGATACATATACATCTATCTATATCTATCTAGCTATATATGTGTGTGTGTATATATATATATATATATATATGTGTGTGTGTGTGTGTGTGTGTGTGTGTGTGTGTGTGTATGTATATGTATGTATTAAAGGATGGTTTCCACAACACATTAGAAATGTTTTAATCCGTATGATCATGCACCATAAATCTACGCCAGCATGTGCCCAGATAAGAACCACGGCCTGGCCGTCATCTGGTAAGCTGCTTAGAAGGCCGACTTTTTAACATTCATCTCCTGTTTGCTCGCAAAGTCGTTCAAGTCCGGCGTTGGCGCGGCGCCAGCCGGATGTGCTGGAGCATCCGCTCGCCGTGGGCCTGTTCGGATGCGGAATGTGGCGGCAGCAGGATCCTTATTCAGGGGAGCCGCGGCCCGGCCCTCCTTTTACCCTCGGTCCACCGCGTTTCTGCACATTCGCTCAGAAAAGTGGTCATCGTTTGGGAGCTGACAGATTTGTGAAATGAAGCGATATTTGAACAAACTTGATAAACTGGTCCGTCATTGTGTGAAGCCGCCGTGTCTGTTTCGTGACCTAAAATGTTTTTTTTTTTTTTTTTCCTTTCCCCATCAGAGCCTTTCTATGCCTCAACTACAGGAAACTGTGACCTGATACTCGTGTGCCCCTGCATGTCTCCGGCCGCCTCGGGTGCGATCTGGTTACGCAGCTTTAATTTTTAATTTCCCCCCCGATCTACCTGTATATCTCGATTATCCTCATCGACCTACGTTTACCTCGATCTCACTTTGGACGCGTGCGATTAAAATCAGCCCCTTGGCGAGTGGCTCAGTATTAAGTGCACTTTGCGCGTCAGTCACGCGCCTCGCAGCGCTGTCCGTGCACGCTGGGCAACGTCTCCGCTTGCGAAAGCTTCAAGCGGTCCGCATGTGTCAGACCCAGAGATGCTCATTTCCACCCGGATGAAGTTTCACAAGGCTAGTTTCAGAACGGCGGCAGGGGCAAATATCCATCTGACGAACAGCGTAATTCTTACAGGACAGCGTGCAATGTTGTTGGCTCTGACTGTGGAATCGTGGTTTATTTTTTTTTTTGTCCTACTGCTGAAATGTTGCTGTATGTTGAATGTTTTATATATTTTTTTTATAATCATAATGATAATTCAGTCGATGCACATTCAGACATTTTTTTTTTTTTTACTATTTGGTTTTACTAACTTGATAAGTTAGTCCGAGTGCAGAAGACCTGCTTTATGTTCACAGGACTTTTCGGACCCTCTCCAACCAGAAAGAGCTGATCCGCAACACGCTCCTAAATAGTCCAATTTTTCTTTGCACCAAAGGCGAGTGACCGGTGAGGCTCTCCGCCCCGTCCTGCCATTGCCATGGATGCCTGTGCCAGGATAAGAGGGATCCCCCTGAAGAATCGCGCCTCCATCAGGAAAGAGGTGTCTTCTTTCACCTTTCTTTCACTGCTTTTTTTCGGCCCTTTCTGACTCTTTGCAGCTTGTTTGCATGCTTCGTGTAAGGCAAACCCCATTGTGCAGGACCCGGCAGACCTAATTCTCTCTGTTCTGTTCTTTGTGTCTCAAACTCTCTCCCACACTTGCCTCCCATCTAGATAATAGTGCCATTTCGTACAAATAGTCTAGGGACAATTTCTCTGTAGCAACCTGACCGAGCGTAAGTGAAGTTCGAGCTTGGTGTGTGTGTGTTCCTGTGTGTGTGTGTGTGTGTGTCATGTGTGTAGATTGTGCGCGAAAGCTCGGCTGTGTGTGCGAAGAGCCTGCTGAAGAACAGGAAGGAGCTGAGTAGCGTGCTGCTGGAGCTGCAGCCCACCAGAGACCTGCATTACCTTGCAGAGGTATGAAATCGTGAAGCCATTGCACACTTCAGCTGACCTAGTTCACACTTTATTCATTACTTAACAACTCTTCACTTTAATAACTCGCTACATAACGCCACAGTTTCCACAGTTTATTTATTTATTTATACATGTTGGATAAGCAGGGTTCCTGCGGTCATTAAAACCTGGAAAAGTCATGGAATATGAAAATCATATAAAGTTCTGGAAAAGTTTTTCTATGTTTACAACTACAACGTTTAAAACGTGGAGTAACTGAAGAGTCGTGGAAATGTGTGAGATTCCTGGACACGGGAAGGCATCTTCTGTATGTAAACCTTTCGGTTCTTCTAAGAGTAGGATTGTGACTTCAGCCTGGACTCTGCTGAGCCGCTGGAACGCGGTACATACCGCTGCGCCTTAGAGAACATAACAAGAGCATTTAATTTTTTCCAAAATATGTCACGGACTCGTGAAACTGGGGCAGCCGGTGTTCATGGCGCAAGCCGTTGGGTTGACCCCGTGTGCCGTTTCGTAAATTTACGATAAAACAGGGCCGGCCCGTGTTCACAAATTGACGTAATTGCGGGCAGGGCAACATAAATCTGAAGCTGAGCCTAAGTGAGCTACGTGAACCTTTGAGAAACATGCATGTGCGTGATTCATGTGCGCATGACGACACCCCGAACATGAATCACGCACATCACTGCAGTAACTGGATACGGAAGGTTTACGTTGACGTTTATTACAGCCCGGTGGCGATATCAGCAGGAGTCAAGGCTGTGTCTCGCAGTCTGGCTGTTTGTGTTGAAACGTCGTTGCAGGTTTTCTTCTTGCTGGAAGATTCTGTCCACCGATGTGCTCACAGCTGATATTCCTGGTGCCTGTGACTTATTTCCTGGTAGCCATCGCAATTTTGGATGCTCACATTTTGCACTTTCAGGTTAGCCTGTTAGCATTTATGAGGTCGAATAACCTTATAACCCTTTGTGAGGGGGAATCATGTTGTGTTCTTCCTGGGAAGGCAAAGGCCACACCCCCTCCCTGTAAACATCACTTGGCAATTTCTCGACATCTCTTTTTAGAAAAGGAATTCTTAAATTGTCTTTTATTCAGGATTTTTGCCTTTTCATAAATTGACCAAAAAAAAAGTTTTTATGGCAACATATGCAACTGTTCTCACTAAGAAAATGTTAACATTTAACATTTTAACATTTACAGAATTTATCAGACGCCCTTATCCAGACCGACTTACAATCAGGGACTTAGGGTTAAGTGTCTTGCTCAGGGACACGATGGTAGTAAGTGGGATTTGAACCTGGGTCTTCTGGTTCATAGGCGACTGTGTTACCCACTAGGCTACTACCACTTTATACAAAGAGGTATTTTCACTAAGAAAATGTTGTAGAATAAGAGCCCCTGGCCTCCCACACTCCAGTTACCCATCTGTCTTTATGGGCGGCCACCACATCTCCAGCGAGACATGTTATGCTGGCTGCCTTGTTTTACTTTGTACCTCTTCAGTCACAAATGCGTCTCCAGAGGCTTTTTATACGAGTTGAGGATACTTCTATGCGTACATGCATTCATCATGGAGCCCAGCCAGTCACACTAGCATGGTGAAATATTGCCTTAGAGGGTAGCAAAAGATACTTCATAATACGATTGTGTACTTGTACCAAATATATCAAACAAATGTTGGAGAATTGGTTTGGTTCATTCGGGTGAAGCCAGCGATTCATGACCTTCTAACTCGAGAAAAAAAAAAAAACGTAGCACGTAAAATCAAACTTGCTGTGACAGAACAATGGTTGAACCTGAAGAACAATGTGTGGTTTCCTGTGTTACTGCAGGCAGTAAATGGTCATTATCTTTACAAGGCTTGTGTTTTTGGCAGGTGCTGTCTGAATAAATCATTTTGGACTTTCACTACCTTTTTATAATGTTAACATGAACAGAAGAACAATATCATGAACATGCCAATATGATCAAATAGCTTGCATGGGATTTGATTCATGACTTCTATCGTTTCTTCCCTTCCTTCCTTATTCTTCCTCACTAGCTGCATTTTGTAAGTTTGCCCAGTTACGCCGAAGGGGAGGATTTTACACTACAGGTGAGCTGCAGTGTGCAACGGTTCTTTAATGCACATCTTAACAGCCATGGAATGAACAGTCAGTTATGAATGCACATTGAAATGCACATGTTCTTATTTTAACACAGACACATCCATCATGCCCTAGTGACTTGGTGGAATTGCTTAGATCCCTACATGTACATAGCCTCAAGAATGAAGAGATGTTGCTTCTCAAAGACTCCAAGAAGCTACTTGAGAGGAAAGACAGTATTTCCCAGGTATTGATAAAACACATTTTTTTTTGTCTGTTTTTGTTGTTGTGTGGCATGTTTTTTGTTCTGTCTCTGAACAGCGTCTTAAACTACAAGCCGGTTGTTTTGTCTGCAAAGCCTTGCATAGATTTTCTCTCTCCACAATGAAATATATTTATTTTTTTCTGGTAAATCTTCCATTCATTTGAAGCGCGGCCTTTCTGTCGGCTTGCGATCACAATGCAATGAAGCATTATCATAAAATGTAAGTATTGTTCACTGACACGCCTATTTGTATTTTCTTTTCAGACAAGCAGTTCAAAAGCCATGTGTATACTGAGGCAAAGCCATATTCCACAGATCAGTGTTAGTACCATACTGGGGCTGCTTACCCGCTATGTAGCAGGAATCAGATATGCACTGGAACTCCAGTCCCTACAGAGGGGAGTGTCTGAGGCATGCCAGGCTGAGGATGATGACACCAACCAGTCCGTCTCCTCCATTGAGGAGGACTTTGTCACTGCTTTTGAACACCTTGAAGAGGAGGAGACTGGAGATTGTAAATGTATGTAACAAGTCTTGACCCGACCTTTTGACTTTTTGAAAATATGAAAACTATATTGAATACTGAAGGCTTTTTTTTTTTTTTTTTTTTTGGCAGCAGCTTATAGCCAGCGTAACCAGCGTGATGTTGCCTCCCAAACTGTTCCCCTGCACCGCAAGGATCTTTCAAGCTCTCGCATCATTGTTAGCACTTACCCTAGGAAGTCTGCAAGTAAGCAGAAACCCTCACCAAACGTATCCGTCTCTGTCCAGAGATCATCAGCATGGTCTTCAGATGCTGAGAGCCAGTGGAGTACCTACAAGCCTGGTGGAGCACCTACTTCACCTAAAGGTCGAGTCACTGCCAACTCTCTCACTGAGTCTGAGGAATCCGACTGTTCCAGTCCCAGTCCAATAATTTTCTTGGACGAAGTTGGCTATCAGAAGAGTCTTAAAGCAAAGCTTGATATTCCCAAGATCCCAATCCTTAAGGATGGTGTAGAAGACTCTGACTCAGAGGTTAGTGAGTTTTTTGACAGCTTTGATCAGTTTGATGACTTGGACCAAACCCCTGAGGCTGCAATCAAGGCACCTAAAGATAAGTCCTTGACTGGGCAAACTCTAAAGAAGAAGCTTTCAGAAGACTCTGGATCAAAATATGTGTCCAGAGGCAGCTCAACTTTATCAATGAATCCCCACAAGTTTGACCAGCCCATTCTACCAGCCAACATTAAAAAACCCACACCACTCAAGCCAGGTTCCCCATATGGGGGTCAGTCAGATGTTCCAGATTCTCCTCGGCCAGTGAGAACTTCTTGCGAGGAGAGTGGCGGCCTCTTCAGTCCAGTACGATCATCTGCTTTCAGCCCACTGGCAGACGGTGGTGCCCTAGAGTATTTTTGGAAACCAGACGGGGACAGCTCAGAGTTGCGCAAGCCACATGATCTCTGCTCTCTGTACAAGACGTACTCTGATTTTGCCAATAACCTATCCAAGCAGATTCTGGGCTCTGTGTGTGGCTACTCCTCTCCGGTTGACATGAACCTGAATAAAAACCTGAGCTGTGTGTGCCACAAAGAGTTTACAAACACTAGTGGGCATCTGATGAAGCTGGCTGACATTCAAGGGACTGTCACCATTGCCAAAACTCAGCATAAATCCCAGTCCTTCAAAGATGGACTTCAAAGGTTTGCGACAGATCTCGTTGAAATGAGCATTGTCAGTGCCTTAAGAGATTTACAAAAAGGAGTCTCCTCCTGCACCACTACACTTTGCCATTTAGCTGCTAGGCTCACCTCTTCAGTGTTTCAAATGGCCTTTCATGAGATAGGCATGCAGCATGCATATGTGTTAAAAGAACGTGCCATTAACGGCCTGGCGAACTTTCTTGTTGGAGAAGCAGTATCTGGGGCTCTAAAGGAATTCCTCTTTGTGAAAAAACAAATTTTCAACAACACGGTGGCCAGATTTGCTGCTGATTTGGCTGAAGAACTGGTCTTTGAAGGGATAATGGAGGTTTGCCAGTTCTCACATCCCTCCACACCTTTGACTCAAACCAGCTGGTCATTTGAACAGGAAGAGGAAGTGTTTTCCTCCTATGCTTCAGACCTCTCCGAATCTGTGCTACAGGAGGCATTTATAGAGCTGTCTCAAGCGGAAGTAACGTTTACCACCCAAGCAGCCATAAGTGTATCTTTGGACAACATCTGCTACGTCAGTTCTGACAACAAGTCCCAGACCACAAAAACTTGCAATGCCTCTGGCAACTACATGGGATTACAGATAGCTGGAGAAGATTGTGATCAAGTACAGGATGGATGCACTGTTAAAAAAGCTTTGTTTTGTGTGTCAGGGATGGCTAGTTGTGTCCCTGTGCCAGTGGCAGGAAAAGCCATTTCTCATCTGCAGACTTCAGAGGAAACATGTAGGTGTAAGACCAGTATTAGCCACACATTTCAGACCAGCCCCAGAAGAAGCATGTGCACTGACGGAACATCTGTGTTGACTTCAGGCACTCCTGCCGCAACACAGACTGACTCACAACAGGTTGCGTGTGGTGCAAGTGATCCTGGACAACGTGACCAATTTTCCATGGATCCTCCATCTGGAAGGACCCATTTCCACAATATTTCTAGTAATATGGTTGACATGATAATGGGTGAAGCCATTGATCTTGTCAATGCTTCTAAAGTGAAGAAAAAAGTGGAAGACTGTGCTGACTTTCTGAGCAAGACTATTGGCGGCCGTCTGCCAGCAAGTCAGGAAATGGCTTCAGAGACTCAGTCAAAATCTCCCAACGCAACGCAACAGAGCACTGATTCTAGTGATTCAGTTGTAGCTCATAAATATTTCCCCAGCATTAACAAAGCAAACTTCCCTGATACTAACTCAATCTTTCCAATAAGTGCTGGGCCAAAGACCCAGCGAAGAGTAACATACGACCAGAGTAGAACTCAGAATCCAAGCAGCACAGCAGTCACAGATGTACACTCGGTCACAACAAAAGACACTCTGGAGGTGCCAACATTTGAAGTTGCAAGCCGTATAGGCAGGAAAGTGGTTCCAGAAGAAACGACCAACAACTCTTCAAGGAAATTCACTGCAACCCCCAGCACACCACCGTCCACCCCACAACAAGCTTCTGAAGTCTCCAGTGAAAAACAAATCAAGCAGTTTTCCAAGAAGCTCAAAGGCAAGCTGGCCAAGGAATTCTCCCCTGCAACACCCCCTCCAACTCCACATAATCAGCCAGTGTCTGGCGAGACAGAAAAAGGCTCGGACTCTGAGAAGGAGGACTTCATGCTGAAACTCATGAGGTCCTTGTCTGAAGAGGCAGACAGCGATGAGGATGTGGATGAGGACCAAGAAGATTCCCAATCCCAAACAGAGAGGGAAGGATGCCAGTCGGAAGACAAAATGACTGAAAAAGGAGCTCTCCTCTATGCTGAGCGCTTGGCTTGCCATATTGTTTCCATGGCGACTGAGATGGATGTGCTAAGCTGTGATGTGGATGGGCGGAAAAAGCTGAACGGGCGGGACACCAAAGATGTGATATCTGTTCACAGTACAAAGTTCTCCGAGCAGACGCTCAACTCCTTGTGGATGTATGCTGGTGAAATTGCAGGAGAAGTCATCAGTGACGTTAAAAAGATCATGATCTCAAGCCGCTGTCGTCACAAAGCCACAAAGCGTGGCGATGACAAAGACTCAAGGTTGAGCAACTTGGCTGACCAGTGGTCAAGTCATGTGCTGACGACTGTTCTAAACCCCCGGAGCAGTAGTTCCGCTGGCTTGTCATCCGAGTACCCCAGCTGTGAGAGCGTCACTGATGAATTTGCTGGGTACCTCATCAAAGTTCTGAAGAGAGAAGGAGGAAACCGGGAACTCATTCTAGACCAGTATGCTGGTCAGCTGGCATACAGATCTATAAAATCTGGGCTGGTCCATGCGTCACGTAAGGTTAAACAGAAGTCACCATTGAGGCTTTACTCCTCTAGGCATTTGCACCATGATGGCACCCGTGGTATCTGTAGAGTGTCCGCGTCACAGACGTGCCCTTCCATGCATTCCGGTGGTAAAGAGACCCCTGCAGACGTTCCCCCGTGTCCCTGTGACGATTGTGAAAATGTGAGCAAAAAGCAACACATAGAGCTCGTGAACTTTGCAGAATCCTTGGCCTTCAACATCACGTGCGATGTCACAAGGAAGCTCCGAGCATCTACAGTGCGGCTGCCGAAGTCACTCACCGACTCCTGTCTGTATAAGAAATGCAAGGTTGAGGACATGGCTGAGAATCTCGTCAAGTCCTCGTTTTCCTGTTCCGTCTTACCCATCACGGAGAAGAGCAGACAATATCACAGCACTAGCAGCTTAAATGATGGTAGCTACGACAGCGGCGTAATGCATGTGATCGAGCACTACGCCAAGAAGATCGTTGACGACACCTTAGAGATGACCCTGGGATCTGATGGCACTCAGACAGCGGGCCACAGGTCTTCAGAAAGGAATTCTTACGCAGAAAAACTGGCACACAAAGCTTGCTGCTACTGTGGGGTCGGGGAATGCCCATTTTGTGGGAAATCTGGTCTGCATCGCTTCCAGGGGCTGCAGAAGCGGAAGAAGCAGCAACCCGATCCGTCCACTGGACTTGACATTCCCTGGATCCAAATCGATCTGGATAAGAGGGCAGTGTTTGTTGAGGAAATGGCGTCAACCGCAATCGAGAAAGCAAAGAAGGAACTGAGCAGTACCAGCCTGAACGCAGACAGTGGAATCGGCCATGATGGCGCAAGCTTTGCGGAGAGCCTCACCACAGACATCATGACGTCCGCTTTGTCCAACGTCGGGCAACCCATCGGTCTGAGGTAAAACTGCTAGGTGGTGGTTTCGATATTTGCCTCCTCCTGTGTTTTTGTCCCTTGTTGTTGTTGAAGGGGAGTCGTGTTCTTGTTGTAATTTCGGATGTAAAATTGGTGACTGCCCAGCAGTGACACCGCATGTTGTGACATTGCTGTAGCTCCCCTGGGAAAGACGGCGCGGCAGTGGCCGAATCACCTATAAGCCAGCAGCTTAGTCTGAGCGTTGGAGAGGACTGTCTGGGCAGCTGGTCTAACCTGAGTTTCGAAGATGATCATCCCGATGAGAGCAGCAGCTTTCTCCACCTGAGTGACAGGTACTGGGAAACCCATGTACCCATCACAGTAGTTCACTTCCTGGTGCTTGCATCTCCACGCAGGGACAAAACTTCAGACCCTGATGTCAAGGAAGTTCTTCCTTGTTTGCTTCTTGTAGTCCCTTTCCAAAGTAAGTCCATATTAGGACCATATTGAGTAACTAGACAAGATCACTTTTTAGCATTAGTAAAGTTAATAACACATTAATATTCCAATTTTATTTGTCACGTACACAGTCATACACTGTAGGATATGCAGTGAAATGCTTGTGCGACTGCTGTTGACTTCAATATTACAAATATTCAAGTATTACAAATATGCAAATATAAACAAATTAGTTTTTTTTTTTTTTAACATAAATTATATGTAACGAGTAGGAAATATTTTTAGTATATTGAAAATGTGCAAATGTGCTAAGTGAATCTGTGCAGATGACTATAAATATTTGTAGTGGCGTGTAGATGTGCAAATGTTCCATATGTGAGTTAGAGTTCTGTCCTGTGTAGTAGTGTTGTGATTGAGAGCTCGTATAACCAGCAGGAAGAAGCTCCTCCTCATTCTCTCTGTGATTGCCTTCAGGGAGCGGAAGCGCTTCCCTGATCGCAGCAGAGAGAAGAGTCCATTGTTGGGGTGGCTGAGGTCCTTCACTATCATGCTGGTCCTGGTCCAGCACCACTTGGATCTTGGTACAGATGACCACCCTCTGTAGGGCTCGCCTGTCCTTCATGGTGCTGTTCCCGAACCAGGTTGAGATATTTCCCGTCAGGATGCTCTCTATGGTGCAGGAGTAGAAGTTCCTGAGCACCTTGGAGGGCAGTCTGAAGTCTCTCAGGCGTCTGAGGTGGTAGAGATGCTGCCGGGCCTTTTTCACCACGGTGTTGATGTGAGAGGATATAAGATGAACAAACATTCTAGTTTGATCCTTTGAACCTTTATAATGTGTTTATAAGATTAGTTCAGCAGAAATGGTTCTAGATTGTAGCTGTGGATGGAGCAAAACACTTATTAAATTCAGTAACTTTTTATTATTTCTATTAAATCTGTTTACTTCAATGCTTCTCTCTGCGAGTCTTCCCCTCTTCAGGTGCAATTGGGTGTTTTTTCTGTCTGGATTTAGTTTTTATTGAACAAGGTGACTGCCCTCCCAGCCTTTAAGCGTGGGAGTTCTTTTCCTTTTTGGCACAAACACGTATCACTATGGAAGCAGATTTGGTAAACATTGAGGGTTTTTTTTTTTTTTTGCTCTCAAGATTCCAAAAACAAGAATGTATAAGCAACTGGATATTTTGGAAATCTTTGGAAGGTATGAAAATATTTTCTGAAGGTGTGGTTTGCAAGGGCTCCGCTGCAGACAGTCTTTCGAAAATGAACAGAAGCTGACATTAGAGGTTCACTCTGTATTACAAACCAATAAGAATGTTGAACTTGCACACTAACATAAGGAAGCCCTAAAAATGTTTGTTCCTTACCCACAGTGCATTGCAGCAATAGGCTTCATTTTAAAGAAGACCGCGTTTTTATACGGGTTTCTGATGACCCTCTTCTCTCCACCAGCAGCAATGGGAATAGCAGTAGCTGGAGCAGCCTGGGCCTTGAAGGAGATGTTTATGACGAGCATCTCTCCTTCTCACCTTCTGACAGGTCGGTCAAGAGCAACATGATCATTACTGTACAATTCAGTAGAAGTGCTGAAACGGGTTTTCTAACAATAAGCACAGTAAAACAGTATGGTTTATGTACAGAGTAACATGTTAAAACACCAATACTGTATTCCATTAATGCAGTGATTTATTATGTCCTGCAATATATCGAGTGTTTTTGTTTTTGTTAATTTTGGTGCATCCCCACACACTGCCCGCTGCTGACATAGAGGACACATTTCGTATCACTGTGTGCCGTGTTGAAGCATGCTGTGCTTTCACTGATGGCATCATGTCACAGTTTGATTCACATTCTCACTAATCTGTCATCATCATGAACCACATGAAGGAGTGACAAAGGATGTCCTGTCCCCAGCTTTCAAAAGTCATTGTTCACCAAAGAGAAAACATGAAAATGGCAACATGCATCATTGATATAATTCATTTCATTAAATGCCTGGTGATTTTAAATTACCAGTACAACGGACAGTTTGATGAGCATGAAATATTGTTTCCTTTGGTTCAGTCAGTACGTCCCAACTTTATTACCAGCAGAAAAGAATGGTTGTTTACTCTTAAGGCACAAAAATGGGGAAATGATTTGTTGGGGACAGATACAGTTAGCACAGGAACACTCTTACCCCCCCTTTTTTCTACCCCATCTGCTAATAAATTACAATTAGCTGATTTTTAATTTGACTTCAGTTTAGATGTTCCTGTATATTCTTTTCTGTGCTTTTTGGCAGATCTTCTGTTATGTTGTGATGATCTGTTACATTAGTGCTATTCCTCATTGCAGCGACTGCACAGAGGAGAAAGAGCCGGAGGCCAAGGAAGAGTCATGTGGTAACGAAGAACTGATATTTCATTGTGTTGTGTGTTTTTTTTTTTTTTTTTTGGTTTGTTTACTCATAAAGTCATGAAGTTAAAGTCCCAGTCGCTTTTGGCGAGCCATATAGGATGTTAGAAGGGGCCAAGCTTGTCCGAGGGGAATTTGCCACCCCCCTTGTAAAGCCACACTTGTTTCCTTTTGTCTCTCCAGACTGTCAGGGCAGCTCCCAGTGTGTCTGCTGATGGTTTCTGTCTTAGCCGCGTGTCTCGCCCAGTCAGCCCCGAGAGCGTGGGAACCCCACGTTGTGGGCTCGCTGATCTAGAATGTATGAATTGTGATGAGGATGATGTGTGCGGTGTTTTTGCCGTGTGCGTTTTCACGTTTCATATGAGAGCAGACTTTGTCAGGGTTTGACGGCCGTGATTTGTGGCGGGGGCGGCACACCCAGGCTGTATTTTTGTGCGTTTGCAGTGGCGGGGTTGGTGCGTGTGGACAGGGCCCAGGTGCATGCAGAGAGGGTGCTGCTGGTGCTCAACACGGACCTGAAGGAGCCGGCCCTGGACCCCCAGCTCAGGACCGTGCTGCAGTGGCTCGCTGCGTCCATCGCTGAGCTGCCAGTCATCCTGCTGGGACCACACAGCAACCGGGAGCTTCAGCAGGTTCCATCTTCAACTAGGGCTGGACATTCTATGTTATAACAAGAATACCCTGCTTATATAATATCAACTGGATGCTTATATAATTATTATTATTATATGAACTTTAAAACCAGATTTTGAGTTTCTCCATGCATTATTTCATTAAAATATGGTTATGGTTCATGTAACTGGTGATGTACATATGCACCCACAGATTTTAGATACGCGATTACATTGGCTAATAATATAGTCGGTTTATGGCTTTCATCATTTAAAATAATCTAACCTGTGCATTTGTCTGTGTTTTGCAGCTTCCAGCCATTGTGCAGCGAGTGCGGGAGAGGGAGTGGAGGGTGGGAGATCTCCTCCAGGTGCTGCTCAGGTATTGCGAGGAGGTGCAGACTGAGGAGCAGGAGCTGGGAGCAAGGAGGCGCAGCCACAAATCCCTGTTTCAGTGGCTTCTTGACCACATTTAACTTCACAGACACACACGCACACACACACCCCACCAGTAGAGTGTCACATAATTTTCTGTGCTGTCTGTTAGCGTTTTAAAGCCTTATCTTAAGTCGATTGGTGCAATGTGGATGGAACTTTCCTAGAAATGGCAGCGATGGAACCCTGTATTTTAACCTGGCTGTAACAGAGTTGTTAAATAAATACTGTGTTGTCAGGGACACAGTGCCAAATTCGAATGTTAAATGTAGCGTAAACCGGCATGTTGCAAGAGTTGAGCTATAGGAAGTGCACAAAGAACTACATTTCCTGTTACAACATTATTCACCATTCCCTCTTCTCAGAAAAACTAAAGCAACATACAGACTTCTGCATCCTAACCACACATTTTCGTAAACCCACAAGCAGGCCTCCATCTTAGACTCTCTGCTCTCGTCTGTTTAAGGTGATGCCCGGCATACTTGCCAAAAGCAGAGACATAGTCGTGTCTTGTGAACTGCCGACGCACCACCTGGGGGCGCCATAGAAGCAGCTGACGTAGTTCCTGCTCAGTGTGTGTCTGTGTGTGTTTTAATGAGAGACGTAGAGCGTGCGAGAGTGTTCGCGTGTGTGTAGGGTCTTGCATGCCGGATCGAAAAAAATACTCCCCGCCCGTCGCTGTGCCACTATTTGTTTAATATGTTAGTTAGCGCACCATCGGTGTGATTCACTCACACCCACCTCTGTGTGTTTTTTTTTTTTTTTTTTTTTTTTTTTTTTGCTCGCACACCCAGCACCAGAGAGAGAGAGTGAGGTAAACACGCACATCTGGACCAAGAAAAGTGTTTTTTTTGGTCAGGGAAGCCACCTCAGTACCCATCTTCCACTTGTTAATCGACCAGCCAAACACAGCACCGCTGACCCCGACACGTTCCGCGGCGGAATTATTCATAAGGGAACGCGCGCTACGGCGAAATTAACGCGCCACTACCGTTACTCAATTACCCTGCCTACTCCCTTCAGTCTGGCAAGAATATTCGGATAAAAATACATGCGGTTTGTCGTTCCATTCACACCCCTGGAATTCCTCGGGCATGAGTGCCAGTTTTGAAACAAGTTTAAAACCGCTTCTGTCACTAGTAGTGATCCCATGTAGGAAATCATTTTAAACCTCTGAAAGATGAATAGCCCTCCAGCTTTTCCCTTTACTTTTGTTCTAGCAACGCACTGTAGTGACATTTTGGGTGTCAAAACATAGGGTAATTTATATATATCTGCTATTGAAAAAGACAAAAAAAAAAGTGTTAAAATGAACGAAATTTTTATTTTTTACAATAAAAAAAAAAAGATGTAAATATATATATATATTGAAATTTGTTTTGCATAAGCTGCTAAATGATGAGACAATGAAGCTGATTGTTAGAATGAAGGAAGCCTCGTTCATCAAGCCTTCTTCCTATTTCTGCCCATGCATTCGAGTGAATTTGAAGTGTATTGCAGCTCTTCATCCCTGGCACGCACATTTAAAATTAATGACTGCTTTGTTGTCTTAAATCGCCGGTCATTTCAAGGCACCTGTTAGGATATAAGATCTTTTCTGTTATTCCTTGTTAAGATGACATTTCTGTATATTGCAAGTTGTATTTATAATCCGTTGTGAGCGCGGCGCGGCCCCTCGCGCTGCTGTTGACGTTGTCGGCCTGCGTGGTAGATATCCTGTCCCTGCCGTCTGCAGGTCCACGTTCGCCCGTCACTCTGCCTGCATGGCTTTAGGGCCAGTGGTCAAGGCGCAGCATCGATGTCATTTCGTGAGTGACAGCCGTTCATGCTGACTATAGGCAAGCTACTCCATGTAATGGAGTATTTTTTTTTTTTTTTTTTTTTTTTGGAGCTACATTTTTTTTTTTGGATACATTTGAAGGATCTATGAAATGCACAGTGTTTTTCCTTTTTCTATATTAGGCTTATCCCTTGAAGGAGATATTTTAGCAGGTATAGAGTACTTGAAGTGTTGCCGATTGTACAGAAATGTGGACCGACAATGGAAACCGCTATGACTGAGAGAGACTCGACCCTACATGCAGTTATTCCTGTATGTGTTGTAAAACTGTCACTTTTTTTCTACATTCCTGGACTCCTCAGAAGGCCCGTCACTACGCTGTGCTGTACAACGGTGAATGTGTATTTCTCGCAGATTCCACTCCATAGTTAGAAGATGAATATTTTGTTAATTGTGCAGTGTTACTCATTCTATATCGTGCTGTAGCAGGTGAAATAAGGTATAAACTGTATTTCTTTTTTTTTTTTTTTTGTGGTCCCTGCTTACTTGTATAATCTTGCCAAATAAAGTATTTAATTATTTATGTTAGGTATAAGTTATAACAGTTGAGTACACTACTTGTCCTTTTTAGTTTATATTGTTAAATAGTTTACACATTGCAGGCTTGAAGGTGAAAGCACTACATTTGCCATTGTTAAAGCTGTGGGTAAAGACAAATAAAGCTTTTTCATGTCTTTTTGTGTGTCGTGCAGTTTTTATTGATTTATTTTTCACACAAATACACAGAATGCAAGGTCTCTGTTTAAACGGGGTCTTTACTTTAGCGCTTTATAGATGAATTAACTCACCTGTGAAATAGATTTAAATGCCTCTGGGCCTTTTATTCAGGCCCACGGCTCCAGGAAGCACTTTACAATAACCACACCATAAATTACTCTGATATCTTGATGGCTTAGGCTTTTGGGAGCTGATACTTGTAATGTATCAGGAAATGTACGATATTCGTTCCAAAACATTTTGGAAAATGGAAATGGATTATTACAAACCTCAGTGGCTAGCCTGGATCCCTCTGTCATATTTATGTTGACGGGGGAATTTGTACGTCTGCATGATTTCAGTGTACTGACTAGTGTTCAGCAGTCATCGCCGGACGAGGCCTTAATCTTGAAGCACAAAACCCCATTCTGCTCATGGGCACCACGCCCGTGAAAAAAAACCCAGCAAAAGGATGGGGGCACCTTGGACCTGAGCGAATGGAAAAAGGCGCGACGGCCCATCTTCAGTCGTGTGCCGCTGAGCTCATGGTTTCGGCCCGTTCGCATAGCTACAGTCCCATCAACAGGCGGCCCTGTGTGCTTTATTCAATACGGGCGCTTGTCTGTCAGTGATAAAAGAGAGATAATTGCAGGCTTAGGAGTGATACAGGGGCTGAGGAATGTGAGAGGGTGGCATGCGCTGCAGAAGGAGGGGGGGGGGGGGCGAATCAAAGCCGCACTTCAAACAGTCAGATCATTAATGCCTGTAGTGATTCGCGCGGAGGGGGGGCATTCAGCAACGTTGCACGTTACAGATGACCCTCCCAGCTGTAAAAGTGTCGGAATTCGACATTGTGCAGCCGACACAAGCCGGGGCCCATTGGACTCATTAGGCCCTCTGCTTCACCGTCCCATCCCGCCTGGTGTGGTCTTGCATCATGCAGGCTTGGTCCTGGACTGGAATCTCCCGTCGCGTCTGCTCGTGATTCAGACCCACTACGACATCACTTCCCTTCACGACCGTAACAAAACGCCAGTGTTGCTGGGTGAATCCGTAGAAAGTAGAAAAGAGGGCTTGAATGTGAGCATTCATGACGTACGTGCTGGGGTTTGTCTAGAAAGGGGGATATCCAGTTGAGTTTTTTTTTCATGCCAGTTATAACAATGAAGCACATCTGCTGTTTTCGAGAATGAGACTTTATCCATGCTTACCAATTGTATGCATTAATACATGTGCTCATGCCTCCATTGCACTGTTAACACACTGCCGCATTGCCTACTGTTGTATATGTCTGGGCAATTTATGTCTTGAAAATTTGCACTGTATAATCCACGCCCTCACAATCTGTGCCTTGTCTCTCTGTATAGTTACGATGACAATATACACTGCTAATAAAACACAAAAACAAGGCATCCTAGATCTGAGTGAATTAAATATTCTTATTAAATACTTTGTTCTTTATGTATTGTGCTGACAGCTAAATCATAAAAAAAATTCTTGATGGAAATCAAATTTATCAACCCATGGAGCTCTGACTTTGGAGTCACACTCACAATTAAAGTGGAAAAACACACTGCAGGCTGATCCGACTTTGATGTAATGTCATTTAAACAAAAAAATGAGCCTCAGTAGTGTGTGTGGCCTCCACGTGCCTGTATGACCTCCCTACAATGACTGGACATGCTCCTGATGAGGTGGCGGATGGTCTCCTGAGGGATCTCCTCCCAAACCTGGACTACAGCATCCGTCAACTGCCTGAGGAACAGTGTCAGTCCATAGCATCATGTCCATAGCTGACACGCTCTGGCCACATGAGGTCTAGCATTGTCTTGCATTAGGAGGAACCCAGGGCCAACCGCACCAGCATATGGTCTGAGGATCTCTTCTTGGTACCTAATGGCAATCAGGCTACCTCTGGTAAACACACGGAGGGCTGTGTGGTCCCCCAAAAGAAATGCCACCCATCACCAATACTGACAAACTGGTCATGCTGGAGGATGTTTTAGACAGCAGAACGTTCTCCACGGCATCTTCAGACGTCTGTCACACGTGTTCAGTGTGAACCTGCTTTCATCTGTGAAGAGCACCGGGCGCCAGTGGCAAATTTGCCAATCTTGGTGTTCTCTGGCAAATGCCAAATGCGCTGCACATTTGGTGTTGGGCTGTAAGCACAGCTTGCATTGATGTTCCATCCTGGATGAGCTGCACTACCTGAGCCACTTGTGTGGGTTGTAGACTCATGCTACCGCTCGAGTGAGAGCGCTGACAGCATTCAAAAGTGACCAAAACATCAGCCAGAAAGCATAGGAACTGAGAAGTGGTCTGTGGTCATTCATTGGGGACGTCTTGCTAATGTGTTGTCTTCTCCATTTGCACAACGGCATGTGAAATTGAATGTTAATCAGTGTTGCTTCCTAAGTGGACAGTTTGATTTCACAGAAGTGTGATTGACTCGGAGGGACATTGTGTTGTTTAAGTGTTGTTTGAATTTGACTTTTGAGGTATTTAAATCACAACTGTAATAGATAAACAGGATGCAATTCAACCTGAGCTTTTCTTTCGATGATGGAAAACGTTAGACGTGCTCCGAGATTTTGTTAAAATCCCCATGAAATTATTATAACAAGCATCCTCCTGCACTGAAACAAGGGCAGGAGAAACCACCTGCCTCTCACTTTCATTTGTTAATGTGTCACAAAGATGAAGTTTGACAGTTTAAAAATGGAAGAAGCCAATGGTGATGACCAACAATTCTCACAGTCTACTGTCTCACTGTGAGTGACTACATCCCCTCCAGTCGCATTGAAATCTGCATGGGAAGTTCCCCATATCCTCCCTTGCTTCTCGGTTTCTTTTTATTTTCATGAAAACCTTTTTCAGGGTGATCATTACTGTGTTATAGACTCCTGTGGAACCAAACCTGTGGACAGATAACCAGTATTCTAATTGATTATAACATTTGCAAACATGTGAAATGCACTACATCTTATTTAGCACCTCGCAAATAGACTCTTTGAGCCCATATTTTCCTAGCAATAATTATTTTTTAGTACATAATGAATGTCCACTAATGCAATACAGTAACAAGTATGTCTATAGGAGGAGTATGGCCCATCTAGGAGAAGATTATATCAATGAATGGCAGTATTCACACACTGTACTTCTTCATTCTGAAAGAGGTGAACACATTTAAGGCAATACGACACACCTAGTTTTCTCGTTTTTATAATGCTTACCTAGCGCTTTAGTTAAAATATTCTTAACTTCTGAAAAACATGGTCAAAGCCTTGCAGGGAAGGATTTTTATTTTTTAATCATTATATAAGCGTTTAATGAATTATGTGGGATGAAATCTGAACATTTTCACAAATTTTGTCATTTTGGTCGGTTCATGGTTGCCCAACTCTTCCCACAACCATCACCGAGGTGTGTAGGTTGTATAAGACTTACTGTCAAAGAACAAAAAGAGTGAGGATATTTAGCTGACATCACAAAAGCTCCTGTAGGTGTATCTTTGAGAAAAGGAAAGATTATTCTGCATATGCTTATTTCCTAATATCAAATCCCTGTCTGCATCAAATTTCACCACGCATCATACATCCCATCTAATCATTTGCTTTGGCCCCGATGCACCACTTCTCTGTCTCGACTTTTAAGTCTTTAATGCCTGCATGCGCAGTAGCTAAACCGTCGGAGAAGACCCACGCGCAGGAAACAATCAAGGCCCATTAGGTGTATTACAAGGTCTCGACACAAGGGAGCCATTAGGGATTTCAGATGGTGGCATGAGTAAGGCAGTGACGTCTGCTTGGTGAAGTTTTGGAATTGTGGAGCTTTTGGGGGGGTTTGCAGGTGCTCAATATTAAAACGACTCACTTCCGAGTTTTTGCCACACACCGTGGCACATGGAGTGTCTGTATGCAGGGGTGTCTCAGGCTGCATGACGACACGCATGGCAGTGGTTTGTGAGTCTGGGCCGGATCCAGTGGGTGGCTCTGAGGAACGCTGATGCAGGTCCAGACGGGGTCCTGGGTTCTCCATGGTAACACGCCCACCAGGAGGGAGGTCCAGGCCAGGACCCAGGGGTGTAGGACCCCATCGCAAAGGAGCAGCTGAGTCACTTCAAAGGCAGGAGTGTTTATCAAAGGAGTTTTTGTGAGATCCGAAGGGATCTCTCTGCGTCGTCAATATTTCCCAGTACAAAGTTGTTTTGACTACCAGGGCCACAAAAACAGCAGCTGGACCTCACTGCGAGAACATACCACCCCCCCCTTCCCCGTCTTTTCGCAGAAAAATGTGAGAGCACTGTCAAACAAGTGACGCTCCACAGATCCCTCAGCCGTGTTAACGCCGGGGCTCTGAAGACGAATGATCAGTCCGATATCTTGTCAGCGCTGATTTGTGGGTAAAACACACGGGGTTTAATGGGCCGGGGCCTTTCATCTATTAATACCTCGTCGGCCTCGCAAAACCGCCAGGGAAATGTGCTAAACGCGCAAAGCGGGGTTCTTCCAGGCTCCCGCAGATGTAAAGGATCCGGCAGGAGATCAAATGCGGGAGGAGCTGCTGGTGCTGATGCTATCTCGCCGCCCTCCACCCATGCATGCGTAAGACTCCACTTTCTCGGCCGGCGCGGTGGTTGTGTTTGCTGGAACGGCCCGTGCGGTTCAGCCCCAGCAGCATGGGCTTGGGTTACGGGCCAAGTCCGGCATCTCCGGTCCTTCTCCCCGCGCCCTCACGCCGTCCGCCCGGGAGTAGCCCCCTGCTGCACCGCCGTGACCTTCCCTCCCCTCGCCCCGGTTCCCAGAGGCGCTTTGCCCGAGAGGGAGCGGCGAAAAAGGCCCGCAGTGTGGCTTCTCTAATTAGCCGGCCGAGCGACGGAAAGACAAGCAGGAAGCAGTCTGCGGGCGGCGGAGGAAGGATCAGCGAGCGCCCTGGAAAGTGGTGACATGTTGCATGTTTAGATCTTGTGGACGCGCGGCGCTCCATTGAAGGGAGGTTTGGAAGCCGCTTTTTTGCGCAAACTAAGGGGACCAGTGGGGATAATTAGAGACTGGCCATGCCTCCTACCAGCGTATCAGCTGAAATGGTCTACCACCGCGCCGGTTGCACATGGCTCATCATAAAATGGCAGACCACGCTTACTGGGAAATTGCTGTAGAAAGGTCTACCTGATACTCCTCGGCAGACAAAGGCCCTGGGCTGCCGCGGATCCCGCGTTTGTTCTGATTTCGTTTTCCACGATACTCTTGATGCAAGCAGCACACTGGTTTCTGCAGCCATAACATTATCCAGTCTTCACACCACAAGAGCAGAATGCATTTCCTCAATAGCAGAAGGCTGGACTCTGCCAAACCGTGTGATGCTTAGTCTGATACAGGCCGTAAACAGACAGATACAGTTTCAGCAGTGTTCAGCTGCAAGGTCACCCAGAGGACATAGTTTTAATGTTTTTTTTTTTAAATATATATATATACCAGTCATACAGCATGGTGGACAGCAATATGGACAAGGACACTAATGATTAATAAATTTCCCACCGCTTCGCCCACAAAACATTAATGTCTGCTCTAATAATCTGCTTTCTATTCACCCGAGCTAACCCACTCCTAAACTGTAACAGAATATGTGTAATAACTGGTATATCCCCACTAAGACATTTACTTTTCAAATCGTCTTTGTAAATTTGTACTTATAATAAAACCACAGACTCCCCCTGTGTGCCGTGCGATGTCAAAACAGCGGGCAGCGGCAATAAACATTCGAGTTGCTATGCGTGCTGTTCAGTGCAGTACTGTGAAAATGGCCATTTAAGCAAGGCTGTTTTGTACATGTGCCCTTCACAAATATGTGCTCCTGTGGAATCTGTGTGTGTGTGTGTGTGTGTGTGTGTGTTAATTACTCCACTTGAGAGAACTACTTGCAAGGTTAATAATGACAGACCTACCTTGTGGGGACATTCTTCAGGTCCCCAGAGTGTTACTTTTATTGCTTGTTATTTGCATTTGATTTTGTTTGAAGAGAGGGATTCAATGTCATGATGATTAATAAACATAACAAACCCTTATTACTTTGACTTTGGGGACCCACCCTCACATTTTTCAAAACAAATAACCAATACACATAAAATTACAGTAAAACATTAATAACACTTAAAACAATATTTTCAATATTTGTATCGTCTGTAGTGACACTTTAATCTGCCACAAATATTTAAACTAATGTCTGTCTTTAGTGAATTGACATTCACTCTTCATGCTTGAAAAGGTGCTGGGTGGGTCTGGACACAAGTTTGTTCCAAAAAAAAAAAAAACGCTGAAAATGATGTAGTGGTATAGGCTCAATTTTCACTCAATAATTTATTGATTCCCCACAAATAGTCATTCAGAACCCTTGTGTAATGTTTATAGGGTTAATAATAACAGGCATCATTTGTGGGGACATTTTTCTGGTCCCTATAAGGGAACAGGCTTTATACAGAAAACAAAAAAAAACATTTTTTTGGTAACTGAGGCATGTAACTATGGTTTGCGTAGGGTCAGGCATACAATAAGGTCCATTCCTCATGGTCTATACAGTAGGTTATGTATATACAATGTGTTTTACACATTTATGACGTCTGGTCCCCACAAACGGTAATACAAGACAGTGTGTGCTTACATATGTAAAAGAGGGAGGAAGGCGAGAGGGCGGGAGGGAGAGTGTTGCTGGATGTTGGGGTGAACTTTCTTGCCACACAGGATGTGGGAGAGAGGGGAGTGATGACTTTATTCTCACTGGCTGCTCCGCTTTCACACAGCTGTCTGAATACAGATCAGTCCAGGATTGGTATAAAGACGTATCCCCGGCTGCCAGTTTGAAATGATTTAAAATGCACTAAACTGATGTGTCATTGCCATTGCTTAACGCATATGTTTTACTTCCTTTCCATCGTAAAGGGTCTGAAAGATTGGGAAACATCGGTAAATGTAGATGGTTTTGGAGCTCCTTGAAACGACCAGATGGAAGACAGCAGACAGGAAGGGGAGAAGAAGAAAAGAAAAAACCTCATGGTGACTCCACTGTCTGCAAAACATGCCGAGACGCTCAGTGCACTCCCATGTCGAACGTACAGTACGATGGTGGACTCCGAAAAGGGCTAATAATAACCAGCGGAGAGGCCTGCTCAGCAGGCTGAATGTGCCTGACCGCGGTTTATGGTCGATTTTGCTCCTGACAGCTCTCTGGTTTTGGCTCTCCGACACACTCTGGAGGAGAGCGCTGGGTTCGGCCTGTTCAACTACCTCATGGCCGCTTGGGCAAGAACGGCTCACATGGCAAAACAAAGGGGTATAAATACCACCCAAAACCCTGGCTTCTTTGCTCTGCGGAAAATAGCTGAGGGCGCAGCCACGCCACAGCGAAAACAAGGGTTCTCACGGTATATTAATGACTCCCGACTTAATGTGCAGGAGAACGAGGGGGGGGGCGTCGGCTCCCAGAAGGACAGCCAAGTTCAAAAGGTCAGCGAGGGTGCGCTGCTCCTGGCAACGTGCCCTGCCTGGTCATGCTCAAATCTCCATAACTGTGCAGGTGAGGTTAGCACCAGGAATGAAGAATGAGGTTCGCAGCCAAGCTGAGGGTAAATGTGTAGTGCCCCGCATAACTGTATGAAGCTATGCGGGTTTGAAAGGGGTAAAAAAAAAAACTGAACAATTCTAAATAAAACATGGCGGCATGTTGGAAATATCCCAACAGTCAAGGGGTTCATTTGACTCTGGGAAAGTTGGGGAGAAAAAGGCAGTGGCAGCCAAGCCTTGCCCATGAAAGTCATTTGACACTCATTGTTTTTTTCCCTTAATTTTGCAAAATGTTTCCCCACTCTCTTCCATTGTTACAAACTCTGCCTAAAACAACCTCTACGTGGCTGTCAAAAACCAATGTGGTATACGATGGATGTCCATGCACACTGATGAATTTAGTAAATAACTAAACTAAATTTTATAATATGATCACTGTATGGGTTTTCTGTCGACTGTGCTGTCTCTAAAGTGTCCGATTAATTTTTGGCTGACTTCAGATCGTTATCTGGATGCAGAACTATAATCCACAGTACATAAAAGGTCTATTGTACCTGAAATATGCCTCAGCAAATCTTTGCTTCAACCGAGACAGAAGTTGAACTGCAATAACAAAGTCAACCAGTTTTTTTTTTACCTACAGATCTGATTGGACGTATGGATGGTGGCATCATTGTAGATAAAAAAAACCTGACACCCGATGAGGGTTGCATTGGCTGTGCAGTGCCTTTGTGTCAGCAATTTGATAAGGTTTGATAAGGTTTCTGGTGCACAGGTCTATATCCTTTATGCAACCTGGGTGGCCTAAATATACCATACCTTATTATTCATTATTAAAATATTAATATTATTAAAAGCAGTGAATTAAAAAAAAACTGCAGCTGTGATCTAGCTTTAGTGTTAGTGAGCGGGGTCCTGCAGAGTGATGGCTCCATTGCGTCATCGAGCCGTGATTTAAAAAAAAAAAATCAATCCCGACCACAACTCCACAATTCAGTACTGATTCACAGATTTTCCTGCACATATTTAACAATCATTTTCTTGGAGAGATCTCCCTGTCCCAGAGGAATCAATCAATGCATAGCTATTGCACAACAGCACGACAGGACATGAGGAGACATGAAATAAGATGACTAAAAAGTGGCACCAGAAACTGATTATAAAAGCGAAAAACATTGCCTTGTTCTATCTGTTTTAGCATTCAGTCTCGCCTGGAGCCAAATGATACAAAGTGCAGCATATCACTTTTTTTTTTTACAGGCGGTGCTATAACTATGACTCAGTATGGCCACATCTGAATAATAAAAAGTGAAACATTAGTCACAATTTGGGGCAGATCAAACCAAGAATCACCAACATATGTTGACATTGACATTCTGTCTGTCGATCTGTCAGATGTCGTGTTTTCACACGGCCAAGCCAACTTGTGTGATTTGATGAGGAAAATGACCATGCGTGTACTTAGAAAGAAACTTCTAAGCATCTTCCGTTGTAGATCCAGGATGAAAGAGGTAGTAAAAAAAATGTAATAATGCAACATTTTCACAAAACTTCCAAAACTGGCACTGGATGTGAAAATGTTTGTCTTGATCAGATGCACATTTGCCGGATGCTGGATTCCCTTCTTGACCAAACCCTCCACGGGTTTGGAACCAGCATAACACGTGCATCTCCAGTGGCTGGGTTCAAAGTAGTGGTGTTTTCATCAACAAAATTTATGACAAAAATATCTAAAATATCAACAAACCATTTTGACGTGATGAAGACGAGTTATAAATGCTGGTCATGTGACGGTAACTATAATGAAATATATTATGTAACATAGTTGATGAATAATAACGAGACTAAATATGGTGTCCAAAATAAAAACGACTAAATTGTCTGGTCATTTTCATTGACGAGACAAGATGTGATGTTATTTCCTCTCGTTTAATCCCGTTTTTAGATTAAAGTTTCAGTTTCATGTATCTCCGATCCGGAGGCCTCACTTTGAAACAAGCGCATCTCCACTGGGTTCTAAAGCCCGTCAAAAAAAAAGAAAGGACCTAGACAACAGCCAATCAGAAAACAGAACTTGATTCTGGGTAGAATACAACACATCCACCAATGAAAAGGAATCCTGGAATTATTTACGTTATCCTGCTACTTGTAGCGAAATCTTCCGTAATTTTCATCGTTCCCATCCACAGGAGCTCTGAGCATCACTTCTAGAACAGAGTAACTCATCTTCTATTTTAATATTCACAAATTCACAACTTGTTTGACACAAACGATGACATCTTGACTGCTGCTAGAGAAAGTTGCCCAGATAACATCAGCGTTTCAATGCTGAGTGTCTGTGAACAGCCTGTGAACAAGTAGCCTCGGTCACAGGATGACGGACATATTCTCACATTATAATCATCCCTCTCTCCAAATTTGATGATTTTATCGAAATGTCTGTGCCATGTATGAAATATTTTCTTCCACAAGTCTGAGCAATTAATAACAGCAACGCTGAAAATAAAATTATGAATGAAACCCCCCATTCCTGAGGTGGTGGTGGGTTTTAGTGGAATGTCACTCTTGAGAGCGCTCCGCCTAATTAGCCTTTACCTGCCACTCGTGGGGATGCTCATTTTGTCATGTGTCAACAAGCCCAAGTTTGCAATTGGTTTATTTAAGTAAAAGACCAATTCCATTTCTTGTGTGTAAATCTACACTAGCATTTATTTATTACTAGAATTTACTGCGATGCAATTTGTTAAGGCTGAACCTGAAAAATAAAATAATGAGATAACCTTGTTTTAATTATGTAATGGATGTGACTAAAAGAAAATGTTGCTTTTATCTGATCTAGTATGTACTTGGGTTCAATAGAGAAGAAAAGAGACTAGAATACAATTTTCACTGACTAAAACTAGACTACAATTTCATCAGTTTTCATTGACTAAAACTAGACTAAAATATTCATGAATAATTCTGACTAAAATAAGACTAAAATGCTTTTAGTCGACTGAAACTTGACTAGAGTAAAATGAGGATGGACGTAACTAAGACTAATAAAGGCGACAGCTTGATGCAAAGAGCAGACTAACACTAATATTCGGACAGGCCGCCAAAAAAAACAACTACAGTTCAGTGAGACACCCAAGCTGAGTTGATATTAAATCAATATATATAATATATATATATTTAATATATATTAAAAGCTGCACTGCCTTCTGCAGCCAACATGGCTGCCATCCTGCTGGGCGGAGTCATGTGAACTCTGTTTGCTGTGATAAGAACAACAGGCAAAGTTTTATTCTATTCTAAACACCACAAGTGCGGCAAACAAAGCAAAGATTCTACTGGACCCTGAACAGGTAAAAAAAGTGTCAACCGAGCGGCAGTCACATGTCACTTATCGACAGAAGAAGCTGTCTGATGGGAATGGCGATAATATATGAATGCGCGCCGCATAAATACCAGAAGTTGTTGGATGAGCGGAGATTAGGGTCCCACTCGGCATGAAGTGGCACCAAACAGAAGATGATAAATGATCACGCGTCTCCAGAACATGCAGGTCCCTGAGCAGCGGTCACGTGACGGGTTTAACCTGCACACACACACACACACACACACACACACACACACACACACACACACACACACTCACACTCACACACACTCACACCTAAACAGCTGAAACTGTCACACTGCGAATCACCTTAACATAGCACTGCACTTTATGTACACTCTGTTTATAAGATTTAGATTGTTTGTCTATTATATTGTACTGCACTTGTTCATCTATACACACTTATAGACCTATGTACATTCATACATATATTTATATTCAGTATATATATTTATAACAGTATAAACATATTCTAACACTTACACACATCCTTACACGTTGTTGTTGTGTTGTTGTTGTTGTTGTTTTCTTCTACTCTGTACTTGAGAGACACCATCAAGTGCTTGCAAATACTTGGTCAATAAACACGATTCTGATTCTGACACTCACACACACACACTCACACTCACTCACACACACACACTCACACTCACTCTCACACACACACTCACACTCACTCTCACACACACACTCACTCACGCTCACACACTCACTCACGCTCACACACTCACATACACACTCACTCACACACACTCTCGCACTCGCACTCACACACACACACACACACACACTCAATCACACTCGCACTCACACACACACACACACACACACACACTTGCACTCACACACTCACTCAATCACACTCACTCGCACTCACCCACACTCACTCACTCGCACTCACACTCACACACTCACTCGCACTCACACTCTCACTCACACACACACACAAACACACACACACGCACACACACTCACTTGCACTCACACACTCACTCAATCACACTCACTCGCACTCACCCACACTCACACACTCGCACTCACACACACTCACTCACTCGCACTCACTCACATACACACTACCTCACACACACTCTCGCGCTCACACACTCACATGCACTCACGCACACTCACACACATTCTCAATCACACACACACACGCACTCACACACAATCACACACACACTCAATTACACTCACTCATGGTCACACACTCACACACACACTCACTGGCACTCAATCACACTCAAACACACTCACTCACACTCAATCACACACACACACTCACACACACACTTGCACTCACATACACTCAATCACACTCACACACTCACACTCAATCACATTCTCACACATACACACACTCACTCACACACACACACACACACACACACACACTCGCACTCACTCACACACACACACACTCTCACTCGCACTCACTCACACACACACACACACACACACACACACACACACACACACACACACACACACACACACACACACACACACACACTTGCACTCTCACACTCACTCAATCACACTCACTCGCACTCACCCACACACACACTCGCACTCACTCACATTCGCACACACACACACACACACACACACACACACGGTCACGGTCGCACCGGAGAAGAGTCTGATTGGCTGCCGCTCCTGCCTGCCCTCCCACTGTTATATGAAGGCCGGGCCGCCGCCGCCTTCCTCCCACTGAGACGCGGCGAGCACGGAGCGCTCATGGCAGCTAGTGATTACCGGGGCTACCTGCGGGACCACGCCGACACGGAGCGCGTCCGGCCGCGGCCGAGGACGCACGCCCACCGCCCGCTGATCTTCGCGACGCTGGCGGTCATGGGGGCGCTGCAGGTCGCGTCGAGCGTCGCCATCCTGCTGCACCTCACCGGCCACCTCCGCGAGGTACTTTCACTTCCGACGCTCCGTCATTTTGTGCGCTGCGTTCGAAACGTGCTGCGCGGTGGAAGTTGGGGACGCTGATGCTGGACGTCGCTGTCGCCGAGTTTCTGATGGTTGAATGACGGGAGGTTCGGGTCACTGCGCTGCTTCGTATCTGTTTGTATATTTCACGTTGTTGGTCTGTGGAGGAAATGAAAAGTTCGAATCAGATGAACTTTGGAATCTAGAGCAGAGAAACACGCTAAAATACTGAACAAGACATATAACCTACAACAAACTATATTCTAATATTAATACCATCTATCTTCATATAGTTGCGCGCGCGTGCGTTTGTGTGTGAATAGATCTAATATATGTATGTGTGTGTTTGTGTGCATATATATATATATGTTGTGTGTATATATATGTTATATATGTATGTGTGTGTTTGTGCATATATATACATTGTGTGTGTGTGTATATATACGTTATATATATACGTGTGTGTTTGTGTGTGAATTGATCTAATATATGTATGTGTGTATATATGTATGTAATGTTTGTGTGGGTGTATATGTAATATGTGTGTGTGTGTGTACATGTATACATCATTCGCTATTCTGGGTCTGATGGAATCATCAAAATCACATGAATGTGTTGAGCTGCACAACAGAAACGCGTGTGCTGCTTCTGAGCGGATCCCGCATGTCTGCCTCGTTTGAATGAGGTCAGTTGTCATCGTAAACCTTCTCACCGTGTGACAAAAGGCTCAAGTCTAAAGAAGGTATCAGCATTCTTCTGTGCTTGGTTTCAGTGGTTTCGGATTCAAAACCATCGCCACGGTTTTGAACAAAGGAAAGAAAGGGGAGGAGGAATAAAAGGAGCTGGTGGCGGCGGCGGGGGGTACGTGTTCTGCACAGACTTTGTGGAATATGTGGCACGTGTAATTAAGCCCCGAGCCGGGCGGCTTCTTCAGGGAGCAGCCGTGTGTGTCCGGGCGTTTGGTTGCGTCCTGGTCGGCGGACGCGAGACGGATACGCCTCAGGAGGGGACGATGCTTTAGTGCGTCCGTGCCGGGGTTACGTTTAATCGGGTTTCTGTGTGTGTGTGTGTGTGTGTGTGTGAGTATCTGCCGGGCCGGACGGCACCTGTTATAACCCCCAGTGCATTATGGGGGACAGAAAGGTCCTGCACGTTCGGCCGCACGGTACTGTGGCGGGTGGATAAGAATCCGGTGGCCCACGGGGGGAATGGAAAGGAGGAAAAAGTCAAACGAGTGCGCCAACATGTCTTCATCTCTTCTCTTTCAGGTAGATCTTTCCTCACCGCAGTACCAGCCTTTGGAGGTGAGTCGCCGTTGACACGAACTGCATTTTTTTGGGGGGGGAGACGAGCGAGGCCGAGATGCACGTCAGGGAGAGTTCCACCCGGCTCACCGCGACACGCGACAGCAGAAGGGACCGCGGGACAAATGTACATGTTTACACTTGCATGACGTTCCCTTCTACCCAGACCAGGAAGTGGCAGTAATGCGACGCTCATTCCAACGCTGCAACGTTTCTTCCGCGTTTGTGCTGAGCGCGCCGCTTGCCGCATTCCAGAGCTGCAGTAAAACATCGCTGTGACCGCCTTTAAAGGGGTCAGGCCGCAGAACAGATGCCTGCCGCCGGCCCTCGCCGGGACCCCGGCCCGCATGCCATGCGGCCGCTCTCCGGTCCAGAACGAGCGACCCGGGGCGCTCGGGGGCCACGCCTCCTGCAGGTATTCCAGACGCGGCGTGACCCCGCCGGTGTAGGAGTGGAGGGGCCGCCATGATCCCTGTGTGCGTGTCGGTGTCAGTTGGCCTCGCTCAGCCCTCCGCGGGGACGCCGAGCCGAGTGGGCGAGAAACGCTCAGCGTCTAGCAGGCCTGCAGTGCGATCGCGTTCGGCAAATCGAATTTGGACTCCAGGCACCGTGCACGCTGGGCTTGTGGTCACCCCGAAACCAGAGCGAAGCAGCGAAACCGCTCCGGGCCGGCGGAGCATTCTGCGTCTCGCCGTTTTAGATCTTGTCCAAATATTTAGAGCTGGTCACATTTAGATAACCAATTCGATTCTGTGGGCCGTGTTTAATACAGCGCTAAGAGTCCGGCAGCCGCCGCTTAAACAAGCCCCTTTTACGGCGAGATGCGTGGAAAGGCTCTGGCGACGATGGAGACCTCAAACCTGCCAAACAGGACTTATCTGAAGTGTTCCCCGAAACATCGACCGGCCTCGTTTTGAAATGTAAACAGCCTCTTTTCCAGTAGGGACCCCAATGTTGTCATATTAAATACACTATTACATAATCAAAAAACCTACTGCGGTGCTGCTGAATGAGGGAATTAGTACATTTTATAGTACACACTGCAATACTTCACATGTTTTACTACATTGGTGCGTACATTACAACATTATTTTACAAATAAGGCAACCCAGAATGCCATATATTAAAAATGATATTATATCGTAAGTACGTGATACATTTAGAATGTAATAAGACAGTGGTTCACGTGTACCTAGATAAGAACTAAAATTCCTCAAAGCCGTTTCATTTCGACTGACCTCCAGGTCAGCAGTTCAAACCGACTGAAACACAACTGGTCAGCGAACCAGTGACCTATTTAGTAATCTGATCGGGGAGTTGCAGTGAAAGGCGCCGGCTGGAACGCTTGGGCACGTTGTAGTAATATTGTTCGAAAATGCAGAGAATGTGTACTTTACTGGTGATGACAAAACGCTTTATGGTATTCACCACTACATCACTTCATAGCTGAAAACGGTGAAGGTCAATGTGGACGGTTGACTGTTACGTCTATACACATACATTAAAATGTGTTTCAATTTTATTTTCATTAAGTTGCAGGTAAAATGTTGAAACTAAGTGGTTTTAACGGTTGGTTGTGTATATATTTGTGTGTGTGTGTGTGTGTGTATATCTATATCTATACATACACACACAGTCGTGGCCACAAATACTGGTTTTCATAAAGTTTGCTGCTTCCGACTTTACACCAGAATGTTATGAAGAGCGATCAGATGAATTGCAAAGTCCCTCTTTACCATGAAAATGAACTTAATCCCGCAAAAACAGCCCACAAAATGAACCTGCTGGAAATATTTCAGTCATCCTCTCTATAACACAAGTGAGAGTGTTGAGGGGCACAAGGCTGGAGATCAAGAATACCAGACTGGATGCTTTAAAAGGAGGGTGATGCTTGAAATCATTGTTCTTCCTCTGTTAACCAGCTCATTGCGTTGCATAAAAAGGGCTTCACAGGCAAGAATATTGCTGCTAAGATTGCACCTAAATCAACCATTTATCAGCTCAGGAATGCCAGCAGGCAGGTGAGAGGGCATCTGCACACACAGTGAGGCGAAGACTTTTGGAGGACGGCCTGGTGTCAAGAAACACAGCAAAGAAGCCACTTTTCTCCCCAAGAAAAACATCAAGTACATACTGATACTCAAAAAGTACAGGGATTGGACTGCTGAGGAAGTCATTTTCTGTGATGAAGCCCCTTTCCAATATGGGGCATCTGAAAAAATGATGGTGAGCGCTACCATCCGTCCTGTCTCGTGCCAACAGTAAAGCATCCTGAGATCATGTGTGGGGCTGCTTCTCATCCACAGTTTTGCCTCAGAACACAGCCATGAATAAAGAATGGTACCAAAACCTCCAACACCACAACTTCTCCCAACCATCCAAGAACAGTTTGGTGAAGATCGATGCCTTTTCCAGCATGATGGAGCACCGTGCCATAAGGCCAAAGTGAGAGCTAAGTGACTCGGAGAAAAAAACACTGAAATTTTGGGTCCACGGCCAGGAAACTCCCCGGGACCTTAATCCAATTGAGGATCAGGTTGACGCCATCAGTCAGCATTTGGCCCAGAATTTGATTGACAGCATGACAGGGCAAACTGCAGAGGTCTTGGAAAAAAAAGGACTTGTTGCATAAACTTGATGTAATTGTCAATAAAAGCCTCTGAAACTTATCAAATGCTTGTAATTTTACCTCAGTACACCACAGAAACGACTGACGATCTAAAAGCGGAAGCAGCGAACTTTGTGAGAACCAGTATTTGTGTATTTCACCCTCGACTGTATATATTTTGAGGCTCCTACAAGTATTCAATTCAGCAAAATCAACACTGTACTGCTCTCTTCCCACCTGCAGGAGGTCAGGACAGAGCCGCTCATCGCAGAACCTAAGAAACGTCCAAGGTTTCCGAAACAAAAGAAAGTTCCAGCGGCTCATCTACCGGTTCGGGGACCAACGGATTTCTCGATCAGTAAGCGGTGCCTTTCATCGGAGCAGTTTTGGTGGCTCACATCCTCACATTTCTCATTTTGTCCTCATTTAGCATAGGGGGCAAATTTGCGATTGTATTCTTAACAGATGCCTGTGATGTGTGACATGTGACCTCAGTGAAATGTGCCTCATGTGGTCTCTGGTTGCATTAGCAGGAGACGAGAAGGCTGTGATGGTACACTGGAACGCCAACCAAGGCCACCTGATGAAGATTCAGTATAAAGACGGCCGCATCTTGCTGAAAGAGGATGGATTGTACTACGTCTATGCCAAGACCTGTTTCCGACTGTGGATAGGGGAGAAATCTCCGACGCCTCAACCCGACGTCAGCAACGCCCAGCTAATCCAGTACGTTTATCATGAGAAGCACACCCAGTCGATGATCAGGCCCATCCTGATCATGAAGAGCGGGAGCACAGTCAGATGGGACAACAAGAAATACCATTTTTACTGTGTACAACAAGGGAGGGGTGTCCATCTGAGTCCAGGGGACGCGCTCTTTGTCAACGTCTCAAGTTCATGGCTATTGGACCCAGAGCCGGAGGCGAGCTACTTTGGTGCTTTAAAGTTGGGCAATTAATGGCTGTGCTACTGAACTCTTAAAAGTGCATCGTACACTCTACACGGACATTTTCAAGAACCACTGAGCACTTACGGAACAATACTGAATTTATATATATATATATATCTTTTAGTTTTTATTTTCAAATGTACTTGTTCACATCAAACAAAAGGCTGAATTCAGTCAAGCTACTGTTCTGCTAGTTATCACTGTGTTCTGTTAGAAATAGCTTGACTGAATGAAGCCCAAGGCCTAAATTTAGGACTATTTGACAGCCAACTTCGCTGCATAGTGTTATTCATCACTGCCGTTCCTTTTTCTTCCATTATTCATCATTGACATTCATTTTATATCCCCCCTTTTATGAAAATTTCACTGTGTTCCCCTAGCACCCTTCTATAGGCCGCTCTCGCCTCCTCATTAGCATTTAAAGCCACAGACACCAAAACGGTGAGTCCTGGGAAATCTCATTTGTGGACTGGCTAAATATAGCCGTAATCCTGCACCAAGGCTGAATTTCGGAAAGAGACTTCAGGTACAGTATTAGGGGACCAACAAGACCGATATAAAAGCAAATGTCATGGGGACATTTAAATTATTATTATTATAAACGTAAAGTCATTGTCACTTTAACTACATTCAAATCCCATAATCGATCTGTTTCTTACTCCGGTACGGAGTTGGTTCATTTCTGTCGAATAGAAACATTTTGTAATGATGTGTCACTTTTTCATGGGAAACGCTGTTGGTAACTGACAAGATTAGGTCCATGTTGACCCGGCAGGTGACACTCCATGTCAAAAGTCGTCATATTTTCTGTCTGGGTGCCAGATCGGACAGTGTGGCAATGGGCTGATGTTAGGAATCTTTGTGACTGGAGCATTTCTTGGATGCTTTGGGTAACCTGCCAACTGTAGGGAACCATGGCGTGTTTTGAGGCGAGCTCCAGCGAGAAGGCTTCTGATAGTTCTCTCACCCGGCACCTCTCTGGGGAAGTTCAATTCGGTCAGTACAGGGGGAGGAAAAACAAGGCCTTTTAATAAACTGGATGCTGTGTACAAGCAATGTTTCATGTAAAAAATGTCTTCTGAAAAACTGTAGCCATCTGCTGTTAACTTTTTTTCAGAGTTTATATATTTAGATATGATCCAAGGTACAAATAATGTGGTTATGAAATGACGCTGAAACAAAGCAAGAAAGAATTATTTGAGTGTTAATATGTTAAAATGCCATTTGTATGGGATTTAGACCGAGGTACATGATGTCATAATGTATGAAATACGCAATATGGGAATTATTAAACATCTAATTCTATATCATCAAGTGCTGAGAAAACCAGCTAAAGAGATTTCTTTGAATTTCTATTGGGCCGAGGGATAACCATATGTTTTTTTTTTTTTTCATGTAACAGGGATTGGGATTGAATGTCTGCAGTACCCCTTGCACAGTATTTTGTCTTGCATTGATGATAAGGAACATAAAAACATTTTAAGATAGCTGGACTGTCTACTTGTCAGTGTGAACTGAGATCACTGACTCAGAAATATGTGGAACCAAATTGAGTTTGGTCCACTTAATTTAAGATTTAAGCATTTCTTTTTTTGTTGTACCTCGCAATAGGGGAAAGGGAAAATGCACTAAATGTATTTATTTATTTTCATATGGAAATTCAGACGTGGATCATTGATAAATGTTCTGTCTGTTTGTAAAAATCCTGTACATTTTTGCTTGCATTCCACAGTTTAATGTATCTTGGAAGACAGGCGGCGTTTGTAGGTCATTTATAAGAACTTTTTTAAATGCACACTGCTCCTGTTTCAAGGCTTCCATTCGAGTGGTTTCTGACTTTGGAAACGTATGTATTTATCAATCAGTTGACAACTCTTTGTGCAAAGGCTTAGCCAAAGCAGAATATATTAGTTTTCATGTTGCTTCATATTTCACAAATGTTTTAATAATGTTATTTATATCATTTTAACTAATAAAGTACTTTTCTAAATATGCTTACAGTTGTATAAGGTTGTTGTTTTTTTTCAATAATCTTTCGTTAGACATGTCAGAAGATATCAGCATGTTGACCGGCATGTTTTGATGTCTTTAATTACTTTACAATTAATTTACCTGTATATGATGCATATTCTGCAAAAAATAGGGGTCCAAGTGAGATCTATGTAAACAAAACTCTTACTCCATCATGTCTTCAGACAGATGTTCTGTAAAAGTTTTCCGGTTTTCGATACACGAAAAGACGCCATGTTCATGCTATGCAACAGCCTTAAAGTACACTGTTTTGAGTGAGAGCGCACATCTGAAAAGAAAGATGAGTGCCGTAAAAGTGCATAAAAAATGATGACCAGCCACTTTAGTGTTTTGGGAGAAAATTCAAAACCATGCTGATATGAATCATGATGATGACCTCTGTTTCTAATCCAATCTAGACCACAGAGTTCCTTGAGCACGTACGTGAGTGCATTAAAAAGGCTGGAGTGTGTGCACGGCCTTTGACCGCACCACTTAAGGAGCCGCTTAGATCTTAATTTAACGATGCATCGGGATGCACAGTTACCACGACGAGGACAGTATCCCATTGTGCTTGTTTCCATTTCAGCGAGCATCTGGTCCGATGAGGCCTCACTTTTCGCACATGAATTTGGGAGAGCCCTCACAGTCCTGGCTCACTGCTCCACCGTCGTCAGTTTCAAAAGCCATGGTTTGTCCAGGGGGGGCAGAACCGCATATGGAGATTATTCCTTCTTCGCTTTCAGGGCTGCTTGAAAAAATAAGACAATAAATCGCAGCAAGCTTATTTATTCAGCTGAAGCAGAGCAGCTATTCCTTTTCAATAGTCCCAGAACTCTGGATTGCTTAATGCTAATGAATATAAAAATGCCTTTTCCCATTTCTTAAAGGGAATATAACACATTCTCTAAATGAATTGCACAGAAACACTTTACACACTTCAGTGTGAACTACCTAAACCAAACAATAAAGTCACGTTAAGAAGTCATGTACTGCTGTCCACAGGCCTGTTTGAACAGATAATGTTCATTGTGACATGGAATCTGGGTAAAGTACAATGTAAAAAGGTAATTATTAACAGCACAGCCTTGGGCTAATGGTGGAATCGGTTAGATATTTTTAGACATAAAACGGGCCACAAACCATTCGAGTGAAACTTGCTCAGCTGACCTGTTCGTGTCAGCAAATATGAAATACAAGTATGTTGCACGCCTCGCTAACGTCAGTGTCTGATTACATAGACCTTTCTGCAGGGAAGACGAAATGGCCCCAAGGTTGCATTCTCATGCATTCTTCCATTGGACAGATGCAGTGGGTGGCACAGAAATCCTGGGGCTCTGCATTGTGCTCAGTAGCCTCGAGTTGTAGACGTCCAGATGTTTAACCCTTGCCCAAAACCCCAGGTCGTTTTCATTACTGAGCCAGACTGACTCCTTTGGTTTTTGATCTACAATAATGATCTACTGTAAATATGATTACTGTCTACCAGACTGTAGTAAAAAATGTTCAGTGTGAGGAGTTTGTCATTTATGCATATCATGCATACTTTTAATTCGGATATGTGCGTTCATCAAAGCACGAAGTGGATCTTCTGGGCTTCAGGACCTTGGACAGCACATCTCCGATCAAAGTCATCCATCATGGCCGGAGGGATTGACTTGTCCTGGGCTTGCTCTGGCGTGCTTCACTCACATTTACCAAATTTTGGTCTTCTTGCCCCCTTTCACCTAAATCAGTTGTTTGCTTCCCTTGTCGGTTGGCCGCCGCGTGATTTATTGTTTATGATTTATTAGTTTTGTCCTTAGAAGGCAAAAATAATGAAGTAATTCTGTTTATGAAATGATGACTAGTCTAATTGTTCCCGGTTTGGGATTAGGGAGGAGACATTACAGAGAAGGCACCAAAAACTGGAAAACTGTGAAAAACAGGAAATGTTGTGGTTGGACATTATCATAGAGGGAATACCCCTGTGAGTCACACATGAGGGAAGGTTCTCTGACTCTCTGTGTTGATCCAGAGCTGAGGCATCTTCTGTCCTGCGGTGGAGAGAATGCTGGATTAGTACCTGGATCCTGACTGACATTGTAATTGCCGACCTGTTGCTGATGGTATAAAACGGCTCCATAATAACACAGTTATTTTAGTTCACCAAAGTCCCTGTGCCCTGACATGCAGTAACAAGGGTCTCTGGCATGGCCCTTTGAGACTGTGGTACTTGAGATACATCTACGTGAGGGCTGGTGGTGTGAAGCCATCGAAAGCCAGCCTGCCCTGCTTTAAATGGCATTCAGCAGCCATAAGTATTTACCTGCCTGAGGCCAAAAGCAATAAATCTAAGTTCCATCAAATCTTATCTTGCACAGGGCCTTGGCAGGATGCAAGCAGAAAGCAATCTTTCACAACATTCCAGCCAAAGGAGCGTTGACACTTCTACTTACATAACTCAGCAAGAGCGTCTTCTTTCACCCCTGTTTCACCCCTCGAGCTGTGATGTTGTGATGAAGGGCCCAATTTCCCTGCAGCTATAATACATGCATCACATGGGGAGTAATAAACACAGATATAAACATATACAAACAAAAAGGTATCCATATCTTACATTATATTGTTAGATTGATATTTCTCGGCATTTACCAGGCGCCCTTATCCAGAGCGCCTTACAATCAGTAGTGCCAGGGACAGTCCCCCCCTGGAGACACTCAGGGTTAAGTGTCCTGCTCAGGGACACAATGGTAGTAAGTGGGGGTTGAACCTGGGACTTTTTCATTTTTCTGGTTATTAGACAAGTGTCTAATCCATCTAGTCTAATCCTTGGTGAAGTGGAACTACCCACCTAAAACATTTCTTTTCGGTTGTCTGGAAACCTGGCTTTAATTTGTTTAAATGGGAGGAGCCAGTCCACATTTTGATTATTTACACCCCGTCCACTCAATATGTCTCCACCCTTCCTTTTTTCCCCTTTTTATTTGGAAATAATATTCAATGTTGGGATGAAGAAGTAATAGCAGCATTTTTACCATGAGACACCGTGTCTCTATGACCTGATGAGTGTAGACTGGAGGCTCATCCCAGACTCCCGCACTCTTTGTTTGTTAGTTTGACTTCTGACATAACGGATGAGTGCTACAGGGCTGTGCCAGGATTTCATCAGCTGAGCTCCCAGACTTCCTCCCCAACCACCAACACAACAGCCGAATACACCCAGACCGAAGACGGGGAGGAATGTCATTCATATGGTCCTTATTTCCATCCCTTCCTTCTTCTCCATCACACGCGGCTACGGAGGGGTTAGAAGTAGAGATATGGTGATGACTGGACTTTGTTCGGTTACTTACTTGCATAGACAGTCGACCACGAACCACTGGTTTTAGGTTCTCAAAATCGTCATTTCCCATTAATATGCTGGGAATATTTATATATACAGCTCTGAAAAAAAACAAGAGACCAGCCTGAAAACCTGGCTTTCTATTTCTATGGCAGCTATTCCATTTACGTTATTTGGTGATTTTCAACATGACTAGTTGATGATTAAAGGGCAAGATTAACCAAACCTCACTAAACAAGAAAACCTCTGAGAACCGCTGCTGTGAGCTTAATGCTTATATTTAATTCCTGAATTATAGTGGGTAAAAAAATGACATTAGCTGTTCAATTCCCACATGACAATTCCCACATAAGGGATGGCGGAAGGTTGCCGGTTCAAATCCCGAGGTGCCACTGAGTAAAGCACCGTCCCCACACACTGCTCCCGGGCACCTGTCATCTCTTCACTTTCAGGTCACTCATTGAGAAATTAGAATATAATACATATGTTGCTGTGGTCTCTTATATTTCCCTAAGATGTATATAATAGACAGAACATTTCTGTTGTTTTTTTGCTTTAAAATTAATTAATGAAAAATATCATATAAATACACTTATAGTCAACGGTACTGATTTTATCGGTTGTTGTGTGGCTGTTTTAAACTAGGGTGAGAAACGTGGCTGATCTGCACTACACAACACTTGCAACACTTGGTGCGATGCTATCAGCTACCCGAGCAGATGCCAATGCCACCGCCGCTGACAGCCGTCACAAAAGCTTCACCACACCGTTATCAGGCTCCCCTCCAGTGCTCCTTTTCAACCTGCGCAGACCTCAAGGCGTGACGGAGCGAAGCTTTTTCCTTTTTCTCCTCTTATCTGTGTTGTCACGGCTGCAGCTGGAACCCAGGCACCACAGGGGGCGCACTCTCGCACTCGCACCCAGATCTTCCCCAAAGGGCAACAACCAGGATAAAAGCAACACAAACCTTCCAAAAACTGCAAACTCATCGTCGATTATTATCACGTTGCTGTAAGCCTTACCTGATCTGATTTCTCCATATTCCTCGCCTGCTCCTGTTTGAACGTGATGGCCTTTGACCCTTACTCCATCCATAACATTGCTCCAGCCTTCTCATCTGATGATCCAAGTCTCCCTGGTACTGACTGTTTCTGTTTGACTCCTCTTCAGCCCATGCCTGCTGCTTCACGGTGGAACTATCTTCTCCTCCATCCCAACTATGTCTATCTCCTGCTGTGGAGAAGACGTCTGAACGGCTGCTCTCCTGCCGCGTTCCAAGCGTCTCTGCTCCTCCTGCCCCACGACCCACAGACTCACACCTGTCTCTTCAGCCCCTGCAAGTGCGCCCCAGGTTCTGCCGCCTGAGACGTTCAGAAAGGTACAGATGTGGGGGGTAAAAAACAACCCTGGTCTTTATAAAAGTGTCTACAAATACCCCCAAAGCTGTTCAGGAAAAGTATTATCATCAAGTGATTTTATTAGCATGCTTTCATGCGTGAGTAAGCTCACAACTAACTATTTTCGCCATCAAATGAAACCATGTTTCACAATCTTCCATTGCGTCATGAGCTTCTATGATGGTTCAGAGTGGCTCCTATCTTCTTGCTGAGGCACAACATTTGTATGTATTTACGCATGTAGGCTGGCCGGCTAGTTTATGTGCATTTCATACGAAACAATGTCCGATGTATGTCGGATCAAAACTTAAGCTTTACATTTTGCCCTAAATACTCCATTGCCGTACATGTTGCTCATTGTTTGCACCCACTTCAATAGATCGACATTAAGTAGTTAAATTTAAGCAGCTTCAGCATGAGTCTGGAATAAATGAAATGCAGTAAACAATTGTCTCTTTGGAGCACAGCCATGGTTTTGGCATGGTTTTCATCAGCGCACGACCTTCAGCTTCGCACTGGCGTTCTCCCATGAGTCTGGATCACAAGCTGACTGTTGACTACATACTCACACCTCCCCTTGACCCTGTAATTATGGTTTAAATTGGAAACTTTACACCAGTCTGTGGAGTCTTGTTTTGTGTTGTCCTAGTAGCAGTTGATCTCTATCAGTTCATGTAGCTTTAAGCATTTGCACAGTTTGATCCAGCAATGCAGAATGATGATATAATATAATCTACACATGGGACATTACATTTGCATTAAATGTGGCTTTGAAAGATCAAAGAATGGCAAGACACGTAATGTCCCTCACCCACCCTTTCACCCACACGTATCAGTAAAAATTGCACAGCATTTTATCACAACAAATGTATTGTCATCCAGTTTTGATATGAACATGAATTTTAATCGTAACTAGCGATTTCTACATTTCTTCAGTGGCACGGGTTTGACTGAAAAAACATATGTTTCCTGTGCTGTTTTTGTACAATACTGGGGTTCATATTAACGTATGGTCATTTTACGATGATTTTCTCATTGCAAGGCAGCAAGGGAACAGTTATTCTGGATGTTCTGAAAGCTTGAGGTAAATGACATGGATTTTGAATGACCTGGTATCCCCACCTTGCAACTAACAAGGCTCAACAGATACCACAGGACATCTTCAGAGGTCTGGTGGAGCCCATGCTTGATGGTTTTGTCTGGCCAAGGGTGACCTATGCAAATTTTGGTTTTGATGTTGTGGGTGCGGAAATTGTAAAATGAATAGATATAATGTTACTGAAAGCACCTGGTCTGGCTGTAATTAAAAATGGAAATGCCACCGAGGAATCAGTGACGCTGCAATAGTTACAGTGCATCTGCATGCTCCCCATATGTATATATTACAGTGAAACTAGAAACTTCTGTAGGAAGTGCAATACAGAATCAACGTCAGTAAACAGCCATCTTACCTGCTCATTGACTAAATACTAAATTGTACGCCGACCTTCCTACTCAAGGTCTTGTGAACACCGTATTTGCTAGTGCTGCCCGTGGCTCTGCGGTTTTCTGATGCAATATCATTTTGGTATCATTATGGCGCACAATGCAGAAACAGACATGGACATCTGTTTGTCATTACCCAGACTGGGTAATGAACTCCATGACAGGAGCTGTACTCATGCAACATCCAAAACATGAAAACAGTCAGACAAAGCACCCACTCAGCGTCAGTGCGCTTTACAGTAACGTACAGTTTAAAAAAATCTTTAATCCGCTGAACTGCAGAGAGGGGGAAAAAAAAACATTAATTGTTTGATGTTGGGCAATTGAGGGTTGGCTTTAATTTAATGACATAAATAATGGATATTGGATATTGAGCATGTTCCTCTTATATTTCCAGAAATGGATGTTCCAAAACCACTTTTTTTTTCACTTGAAACATTTTGTACACAGCCAAATATCATTTTGTTTTGTTTAAGTACATTAATGCATTGAGATTACATAAAAAACATATATATATATGCATAGTGAACACAGTCTTGGACTAATTTGGACTATAGTTGTTTTTTTAGACGACATATCAATCCCACTTCATGTAATGTAGTGGCAGGAAAATGAACTTGAAAAGTTTTTTTTTACTTGAAATTTATACTTAAAAGACAATATACTCATACAGAGCTATTTCCACTTCCTCACCTGGAGGTCACATTTAAACAAGTGTTGCTGATTGTGCAGTAAGCAGACCCTCAGATCCAAATAAAACCTCAAAGGCAACATGATTTTGTAGGTTCTGCAAACCACAAAAGTCAAAGAAATCTAACATCAAACAAGCTCCAGGTTGCACGTAGTGGAGAGGGTCATAGAAACTTTACAGACTTCCTCCTAATTCACCCATTCGCACAGTCTCCCACACGGAAAAAACACAGGCCGCGTGGACAGGGGTCACCAGCATGGCACCAAAAGGGACACATGCTCGGTCAAACTTGACAATCATTCTTTCCACCGTGGGCGTCACTGGTTGTCTTTGGTTTCAGAATTTCTTCTCAAAGCGACAGGTTTAGCTCAGTTTCAAAGAGTGCCATGAAACTGCTTACAGGGCCATTACACAACAACTGTCCACCCCCTCGAATGCCACAAGTAGAACTGTCCTCCCATGAAAGCCCTTATTGTAAATATAGTGAGACGGCACCATGAGAACCTAGCTTTATACTTGGAGTGTGCACTTATTAGATCATTAAACAAATAGCTTGGTTCATGTTTGTCACCAGACCACAGGACCACAAACCATGAATGGTAAATTTGTGCATTCTTCATTTTTTCCATTTTTGTCCTGTTACAATTCATTACTGCATCAATGATGCTTTAAAGATGGATGCAGTGTGTAAAAACAATAAACACAACAAAAACGCTGTCCTACTTTGTAAGGTGATAAAATAAAATGCTGTTAATATATAACAAGTTGTGTAATGGCACATAATAATCTGCGATATGATCTAGAGAGGTGGGATGTAAATGTCACCAGGATAGTTTGCAATGATTTCTCTCACGCCATCGTTCATGGATCAGATAAGGTATCACATCATTACAGATAGGGTTAGAAAACCTACAAAATTATTGCAAAAAAATTGCTTTGCTGACTGATCCTAGTCAGCTGCTTTCAACCTGTTTTCAAAATGGATCAGTGAGTTGTTCATCAACACACAAAACTGCAAATTCCTGGCATACTGCTTCATAAGGAACTGCATAATTAACACTGGGACTGTGGCTGCCAGAATCTGTGCCAGGTCAATGGGCACGAGGCAGGGATTGATAAATGCATAAACCATAAAACCTTCATCGTAATATAGAAACCAAAAATGAAAAAGAAATGAGTATTTCAAAAACAAAGGTTGCACTCGTGGAAAGGCACAGGCACATGTTTGCGAATCGGAATGTGGATTTACGCTTCATAAAATGACCATGCGGTTGTGAGATTAAAGTACGTCTATATATCTAATCCTCTATATATTAATACCTCTGAGGGAGGTAGTTGGTAAACCTGGTAGGCACCTGGAAGCAGTTTGGAAGCAATTATTTGCCATAAGTATAATCGGAATAGAATGTCATTTGGAACAGTGTAGCCCATCCCTATACAGTACAGGGGTGTTTAGCACTTGTTGGCCCCTTTGCCTTCACTCTGCGGTCCAGCTCACCCCAAACCATCTGGACTGGGTTCAGGTCCGGTGACTGTGGAGGCCAGGTCTCCACTTTTTGTTAAGTACATAACTCCACATGTGTACATTCATAGCTTTGATGCCTTCGGTGAGAATCTACCAACGTAAATGGTCATGAAAATAAAGAAAACACATTGAATGAGAAGGTGTGTGGATTTACAACTTGAAATTGGCGCCCTTGAATTTAGTTTGTCACTTCTCTGTGTCTCCAAATTCAGTGAATGCTTCCAGCAACAATGTAATATAGGCTAAAGCGGCATTAAACGGCCACATGAAGCTGAGTGCTGGGGGTCCGCTGTCTCTCTCCCTGGCGGGCTATCAAATGGGAGAAAAGTAAACACTGGTCACAATTTGGTGCCTGCCTGACCGCACCGTGGCCCACGCTGAGCCCGGTGGCCATGGCAACCGGTCCCACAATGTTCCATAGGTGAGCCGCGGTACTGCTGGTGTGGGTCGCACAGACTTGATGGAGGCTTAGACTTTGAGCGCAACCTCTCTAATTGATCTCGAAAGCCCTCTGTTCCCCAGACAATGCTTATTTTACATGGCACCACTCCGTAGACTGCGTGGAGGCGGCAGGGCGGGGCGGCTTCATTAGGCGTCTTTGAATGGTGGGGCAAATGGCTGTCCTGAGGCTTCCTAACCTCAGGCCCAGACATCCTCAATGGCTCTCCTGAGCCTCCTGATGGTAAAACACCCTCGCCGAGTGGCAACATCCTGGAAACGTGGAGTGGGTGTCGGGTTACGATAAAAGGCCTCCTGGGATTATACTGCAAAGCATGTGTGTCTATGAGGTGTGATGGATCTTCACCGAAGATCATTAGGTATTAATCTCCCGCTTTATGTAGTCACCGCAGGACTTAAGAGGCAGACAGAACATGCAGACATGACAGCATTCCCGTCCAAAAGCCGATTTAATGTCGAAAGGTTTCCAAAGGTGTGGCTGCACGTTTGTGGAGCCAGTGACTCCAGTCATTAAATTATTTTAGTCATAACAGCTCCAGAAGATCAGGGTCTGTCTGGCCAGCATGCTGCACAGCTCCTGGGTGGGACCCCTGATCGTGGCATCTGTGTTGCTCTTCTGCTCTCGCTGAGCACACATTGCCGCAGATAAGAATTAAACTTTTTTTTTGCGCAAGAAAGATCTCTTCGCACGTTGCTCTAAAGTGAACTAAAAGCGTGATGTTGAATGAACGAATGACATTTGATCATCGACTTCTGGAACATCAGCTGTGAATTCATTGACAATCACAATATCATATAAAGCCTTTTTTTTTCTGCACCACTGAATAGTAGTTCCATTATTACATATCAGCAAGAACACAAAAATAATTGTGTCAATATGTGCCTCAAATGTGTAGAAATGGTCATTTTTGATTTGATAAGGCAGCGATTTCTTTATGGTTTAGGGCCGTCGTTCGGTATGGCACGAAGCGGAGCTGGAGAGTTTTTTTTAAATCGGAGTGCGGATTGGATAGTGGCTCTGCAGCCAATCAGGATTCGGAACCGGAACCGGTTAATCGCACCGACTCCTCACCACGAGGCCTGATGTGTGCAATCACATCTGTTCCGCCCGCATTCCCCTGGCCTGCCCACCGCTGTGAAGGAGCTGGGGCCGAAACATCTGCAGCGATGGCATGCGGGCCGAATAATGCAATTTGGCTCTTGTCGGTGATGCTCCGTAAAGAGCCAGCTGTGTTGTCCTTTCGGAACGGTGTTTGTTTGCTCATAGCAGGATGTCCAGGATCAGCCTGATCTTGGTCAGCAGCCAGATGCGTGAGTGGAGGGCCGGAGGTCTCCTGAGATACCTATCTGGTTGGAATTCGGACCGCTTTAATTACAACGGGCTGTCAGCAGCTCTCGGATTGGCCGGACCTCTGTGATGGGGTTCAGTTTGCCGAACGGCATGGAGATAAGGCTCTGGACGAGGGAAGCTCACTCTGTCTGAGAGCATTAGCATACCGCAAAAACGACATACGGTACAACATAAATATTTTGAGGCCTTTGATTTACTTTAGAATTAATGGCGGGGACATGGTTTTTTTTTTCTTCACAGTAGAGCTGGACCAAATCATTTCTTCGGAGACCTGCTTTGGTAGGACACCACAATTGCTTCAAATTGGCCCTTTACGCAACAGCACGCTGCATTGGAAGGCGCGTTGTGAAAGTGGCCTGGCTGCGTCCCCTCCTCCCCCCCAAGGCTCCTGAAGCGACGCATCACTGAGGGCATTACCGAGACAGAGCGGAGACCGCAGTATGGTCAAGCCTTTGTCCCGTGAAGCTTCTAAATTAAGTTATTCGGTTCCGCGTTTATTCGGCGGAATGCGTTTGGAGCGCCGAACTGACCCGCCTTTCGGGTTCATTGTTGTTGTTTGTAATATTCCTGCTCGTATTTTCACGATTCCCTGCACGCTCTGTGCTCAGGCGGTTTCAGGAAGGTCTTCTCCTGCTCTTGTTTATGCCGCCGGTTCCCTTCTTTTAATCATTCGTCATGCGCCCATCGGCCCGCTTCCCAGCACACGAGCCGGGCGCTGACAGCAGCCACGCCGGGACCAACGGGGACGGCTGTTAAGTCACCTCCAGCCATCGCGCCCCCTTTAATTATCAAGCTCGCAGCTTACTGAGTCCCACACAGCACGGTCACACGGCAGCATTCTGGTGGTTTCCACCACGGGGGCGGTGCTCCTCTCCTCTCCTCGGGAGAGCCAGACGGATGCCTCAGAAGCCTTCAGAGAGCGGGTCAGGCGGGTTCGCCTGACGTGACGGCTGGGGCAGAGGAAGTTCACGGGGCGCTGGTGTGGCACGCACATCGACGCTCGTCCATGAGAAGTCCTCTCTCCTCGCACCGTGGGGACTAGTCCGGGAGTCTCTAAGACAGGCGGTTGTGTTGCCGTTGCTCGGGCCGCGGCTTTTGTGCTCCTGCCAGACCAGAGAAAGCAAATATTATTGTAGTCTCGCAGCTGAGCAGGTTCCATGTAGGGTGACTACAGGCTGGCGGCAGGCCAGTCCTCAGCAGAAAAACGCTTTCCATAAAAAAAGAAATAATGCAATAAAAATTGCTCTGGCAAAACAAAGTAGGTTGTAATTAGAGGGTTAAATCGCCCAGATTTCACTCCAAATCCTGCCGAGGTTGACGGCAGCTGATTGGTCCAAGTCAGACATGAAGCGCTGGATAGGTGTCGAATAAAACGAAGCGAAACGATCGTTTGTGTCCAGTTTTTATTAACGCTGTTCCTTAAACACAGTTCCTGACGGGGACTTAATGTCGGGGGAAGGTATTTCCACTCGGGATTCGAGACATGATCTACACGATTTTCACGCTGCGGCACAGACTCGCAGAAAAGGAATCAAGCGAGTGGGCGTGACGTGGGCCATTCCTGCTGGTTAACGTATTAATCTGGTCACCCTGCACATACAGATGTGAATACACGTATATATAAAATTGTCTGGTGATGGACAGGGTGGTAGTAGCCTAGTGATTAACACACTCACCTATGAACCAAAGGTCCCAGGTTCAAACCCCACTTACTACCATTGTGTCCCTGAGCAAGACACTTAACCCAGAATGTCTCCACACTGTAAAAAATAAACCGTAAATTTTACGGTAAAAAACCGGCAGCTGTGGTTGCCAGAACTTTACCGTGAAAAATACGGTAGCAACGTTATTGGTTTTACAGGATTGC